>NW_011495082.1:14681831-14706259 GCF_000754665.1 Bison bison bison
GCTGGTTTTAGAAAAGGCAGAGGAACCAGAGATCAAATTGCCAACATCCGCTGGATCATGGAAAAAGCAAGAGAGTTCCAGAAAAACATCTATTTCTGCTTTATTAACTATGTCAAAGCCTTTGACTGTGTGGATCACAATAAACTGTGGAAAAATCTGAAAGAGATGGGAATACCAGACCACTGACCTGCCTCTTGAGAAACCTGTATGCAGGTCAGGAAGCAACAGTTAGAACTGGACATGGAATAACAGACTAGTTCCAAATAGGAAAAGGAGTAGGTCAAGGCTGTATATTGTCACCCTGTTTATTTAACTTATATGCAGAGTACATCATGAGAAATGCTGGCTTTCCTCTCAGCTAGAGTAAATGCTCTGCCTCTTTATGCTCTCTTCAAAGACAGTTCACAACACGATTATGATATTCATTCAAGAAAACATTTGAGTGACCATTACCAAGCAAACTTTGTGATTGGTACTAAAGGTACAGAGTAGAACAAAAGCTAACCCTTTGCTTTAAAGAAGTTTGCAGCCTAGTTAGAAAGATAGCCACATAAACATATTGATTACAACATTGTGTCTTAATTACAAAGATGAAGGTCTGTGTAAGAGATGAGTTTCGACAGCTAAGTGATTAAATTTTCTTGAATTTGAGTCAGTTAAGACTTGATAGATGAGACATTTGACTGGGGTCTTGAAGAGACAGACATTCACCTGCAATTTAGTTTGTCTTGCATGTGTTGGCTTCTACCACCAGAGTGTTGTGCTTCTTGGGCTAGAAAACATGAATTCTTCAATCACTGAAGTACCACCGCATAGCAGAGAAATAGACATAGAGCTAGTGCTCAAAAATATTAGACACAGGTGTATATTTTTACATCCACTTTATTGAATACATTTTTGTTGTGGTTTTTCAGTCATTAAATTCAGTCCTACTCTGCAACCCCATGGACTGTAGCCTGCCAGGCTCCTCTGTCCATGGGGATTCTCAGGCAAAAATACTGGAGTGGGTTGCCATTTCCTTCTCCAGGGGATCTTTCTGGACCAGGGACTGAACCCGTGTCTTCTGCATTGGCAGGAGGATTCTTTACTGGTGAGCAAGGGAAGATCATTGAATACCTTACCTTCAATAAATTTTTTTCCCTAGTTATTCACCTAGATTAAAACACATAGTTTAAAAAAAAATTGGAGAAGAAATATCCTGGAGGATTTTTAGGATCAAGACCTAAAGTAAGGCCCTTTGTCCACTAGTTTGACCCTGTCCTTCCTGATCACTGGTCATGATAAGGTCTCCAAGTTACAGTTTATGCAAACTTTTCCACTGGGTTTTGCTTTCTTGGGCAGCAAGAACTAAGTGTGCAAACATTCTTTATCCTTCACCACAGTATGAAAGTAGAAGTGTTAGTCACTCAGTCCTGTCCGACTCTGCAACCCCATGGACTCTAGCCTGCCAGGTTCCTCTGTCCACGGAATTCTCCAGGCAAGAATACTGGAGTGGGGTGCCATTTCCTTCTCCAATGCATGCATGCATGCTAAGTCACTTCAGTCGTGTCCGACTCTGTCTGACCCTATGGACAGCAGCCCACCAGGCTCTTCTGTCCCTGGGATTTTCCAGGCAAGAATACTGGAATGGATTGCCATTTCCTTTGCTAGGGGATCTTCTCAACCCAGGGATCGAACCTGGGTCTGCTGCCTTGCAAGGAGATTCTTTACCATCTGAGCCACTAGTTAGGCCCAGAGGCTTTGCCTTATGTTCTGTAACAGCTAATCCATCTAAAAGAAAGTCATGATCATACTGAGAGGGTAACAGGCAGGAAGGCCAGGGGTCTCCAAATAGAGGAAATAGCCTGCAAGTGTCAGACATTTTTATCTCTCTTAAGCGGCAGGAGGAAACAAACTAGCAATATTTTTTCCTTCTCTATACAAATTTAAAGGGAGGTTTCTCTTAAAATACTGTGTTGCCATAATGACACCCGGTTTCGCCTGAAGTTAGCTATTCTCGAATCTAGAGATAACCAATGCCTTTTTCTTATGGAAATGTTTGTCTTAAGCTATGCTAATGTACTATGCCTTTACCCCAAACTCTGTCTCCAAGTTGGTTCTGCCTCTTGGCCCAGAACCTACTTGACAAACCAGTATGGATATTGTTCTCCTAATCTATGTAAATGAAACTATTTGTATGGTGATCTGTCCTTCTTCAAGATTCAAGTTAATCATTTTATGGCCCAGGATAAACCATTTGGCGCCAAGACTATCCCAAAATGCATCTTATGGGTGAGGGGCCTGGTGCCATTCTGAATTTTAAGACATTCCTTTCTTTCATTAACAGACTGCTAGTGACTATATAACATCCAGCTGAAGACTAGCAGGGGGTACTCTTTCTGCCCCCTTCTGATGCCTATGTCAGAAGCTTTCTCTATCTCCTTTATACTTCAATAAAACTTTATTACACAAAAGCTCTGAGCGATCAAGCCTCGTCTCTGGCCCCGGATTGAATTCTTCTCCTCCGGGGGCCAAGAATCCCGGTGTATTCGCGTGATTCAACAACAACCTTTCAATACCTTAACATTTTATCCACCTCCACAGCACATCTGGGTTGAAAGCTGGCATCTACCACAATTTATTCAAAATAGTAACCTCACAGGTGGGATTTTTTCAGACATCAAGGCAGTTCAGTGGAATGCCTGTGGTGGAACTGGAGGATTTTCTGATAACAGCTGAAATTCTTTTAAAGCCTAGTCTGCCCACACTCTTTGATTCAAAGCAACTTTATTTCTAGTGTTCAAGGGAAGTGAAGGGAGGGGTGTAGTGGAAAATGTGCAGCTAACCTGCAAACAGACAGTTTCGTCTTCTCTACTTCCTCTCAAAAAGCGACCTCTTACACAACCACGCTTTATCAAAGGGGTTTAGTCTTCTGTTATCAGATTCCAAAAGAGCTGCTTTCATACTGACTCTCATATCACTAATGAATATTAACCTCAAAAATAAACAGTCACATGCCGAGGCTAAGCTAGTCAATTTAATCACTTAAATAGGTATGTTCTCCTCGTATTACAGATAAGCAAACCGAGGTTCAGTGAGTTGATCAACATCACCCAGGAAACAGGTACTTGAAACTAAGCCTGCCTAAACCTGAAATCTTAGCTTATCTCATTAAATCACCCAACCTCCCTAAGCTAACACAATTCATAAACATGCAGTGTAACTTGGATTCTTAACCGTCGTGAACCAGACATAGGAAAAGGACAACTCTCGTAATATTTGGAGAGGGGAGGAAGGGAGCCAACACTTTGGAATGTGAGACTCTTGCGAGCACCAGTGTGTGGGGAGAAAACTCAGGATGATGTAAGGGTGAGTCCTTGCTGTGATCAGGAACAACTCAGACACAGTCTACAGATGAACCTAGACTGAGGGTCCCTGACGCTGGGTAGAGGGAGGTGGGCACAGAAATCAGTTAGGATGAGGCCATTGGTGAAATACACGGTGAAGCCGGGCTCTTCTGACCACCTTAGGTTTGCCCAAGCAGATGTGCTTTTAAGCAATACGGGGTGACCAGTGACCAGTACTGAATAAACAAACAAACTTATGGTTACCCGAGGGGGGAGATGAGGGAGGGAGGGATAAATTAGGTGTTTGGGATTAACAGATACACCCTACTGTATATAAAATAGGTAAACAGCAAGGACCTACTGTATAGCACCACTGTATACACCAGAAACTAACACAACATTGCAAATCAACTACACTTGAATAGAACAAACAACAAAAGAAAAAAATATAGGACAGAGACAATTTGAGTTAGATCTTCATCTTTGGGGACCCATGTAACACTTAGACCATGACAAACAGAGCCCCTAATATGGCTTTTGGGTTGCATTTCTGGAAATTTCCACAGTCTCCCAGTGCTGAGACATGGTGGGGTAGGTGATGGGAAGTTGAGGGAGAAGATGAGCAGTGATGCTATTCTACTATTGAGGTGAGTACATGGAGCCTGAACTGGGAAGGGGGAAGACGCTGGACTTATTTTTCCCTTTCCACGTGCCTTCTGGCCCTCTACGCTCCTATCAGGTCAGTGGGGTTACACACATGTCCCAACAAGTCCCAGGATGTGTGCAAATGAGGTCATATCACTCCTTGGCTAGCCTGGGGTTCCACAAGGTCCCCTGGAATAAGACCACTCTTCCTCTCTAGAGCAATCGTTAATTTATTGAATTGCTTGAGATCAGGGCACAAGACTGATGTTGACATGCTGGTTTAGGGTGAGTTTCATTCACCATACATAAAGGATAGAAGTATTTTAAATGCATTGGTTGAACAGAAAATAAATATCTGTCACTTCCTTGTCTACTGTTCTAAAACTTCACCAATATACCATATTTCCAAAGGTTCTGTAAATTCTGTCATGCACTTTAAAATCAATTTGTTGGTAAATTCCTAGGCTCTTTAAAAATGATTTACTTGGAGGCAATTCTGCTGGGCACCATCATGAAACCCTGGTGTTCGGGGTGCAACTGCAGGACTCGCAGAAGTTAGGAATGGAGACATTGTTTTCGGGCCAGTGACTTCTCTTTAACATAGTGTAGGGACTTCTCTTTAACATGCTGCAGGAATTCTCCTGGTGCTCCAGTGGCTAAGATTCCACAATCTCAATGCAGCGGGCACGGGTTTGATACCTGGTCAGGGAACTAGATTCCTACATGCCACAACTAAGACCCAGTCAAATAAACAAAAATTAAAAAAAAAAAAGAAAACACACACACACATACACACACACACACACACACACACACACACACACACGCGTGCACATGCACACACTGTAACTGAGCAGGAGTTAAGCCTCATGGTACTACAGTAAGTTAAGCACCTACTAGAATGTCTCAAAAGTTTTCTTCTCTACAAAGAAATTATTTGTGACTCTACATTTATAATTGAAAATTTGAACTGAATAAAATATGTGCTTGATATTACCTGAAATATGTTTCAAGATTATTATGACTGCTTCTGCTGCTGCTGCTGCTAAGTCGCTTCAGTCGTGTCCAACTCTGTGCGACCCCAGAGACGGCAGCCCACCAGGCTCCTCCATCCCTGGGATTCTCCAGGCAAGAACACTGGAGTGGGTTGCCATTTCCTTCTCCAATACATGAAAGTGAAAAGTGAAAGTGGAGTCGCTCAGTCATATCTGACTGTTCTCGATCCCATGGACTGCAGCCCACCAGGCTCCTCCATCCATGGGATTTTCCAGGCAAGAGTACTGGAGTGGGGTGCCATTGACTGATTGTAGTATGTATTTATTTCTTTGTATTTTATTTATCTATTTATTACAGCTGTCCAGAATATTTAATAACAAAATTTATAGTCCTTCACAGAGAAGGCAATGGCAACCCACTCAGTACTCTTGCCTGGAAAATCCCATGGGCGGAGGGCCCTGGTAGGCTGCAGTCCATGGGGTCACAAAGAATCGGATATGACTCAGTGACTTCACTTTCACTTTTCACTTTCACTCATTGGAGAAGGAAATGGCAACCCACTCCAGTGTTCTTGCCTGGAGAATCCCAGGAACGGGGGAGCCTGGTGGGCTGCCATCTATGGGGTCGCACAGAGTCGGACACAACTGAAGTGACAGCAGAAGCACCAAAGTCCTTCAATTTTTTTTTTCCTTCTGGGAAAATAGGTTTAAAATAGAATACTGAAGTAGAAAAAAAAATCCATAAAGTCAAGGGTGATCTAGTGAGCAATAAACAGCATCAAGACCCTTAAAGAAGGTTCACTGAGCCTGCCTCTGACTCATGGTGGTGATAAGCATCTGAAGAACTTCTGTGAGTCTTATACTTTAGCCTTTTTCATATAGCTCTAATGTGGAGGCTACAGTGTGTTCTTCATCTAATCTAACAGAGCACATTGCAGCCTCTACATTAGATCCATATGAAAAGGGTGAGCAGACGAGACAAAGTCATGATGTTTTGAAGTATTAACGCAGATCCACCAGAATCAGACTCCTTCAGCCTAAAGAGGACACAGAGCCCCTTTCTGATAAGTAATATTCCAAGAATCAAATTAGGTCAAAATTCAGCCCCATAACCATAATTTTCGATATGGGCCATGTAAATAAGTTTCACTTGGGTCCAGGCTACAGTTCCACATGGAGAGTGGTTTGAGAGAATGTTGACACGGTTGAAACATCCAGGCTTGAGTGTTTCTCATTCAAATCTAAGCAAACCAACTGCTCTAAGCAAAGTAGAGCTTAACTGTCAAAACATTATAGGTTGCAATTTGCAGAATAATATTAATTCCATGTTGTATTACATGGGTCCCTGAAATATATTTCAATACATACAGTATGCATTTGACACCTGCTTGAAGTATTCATTTTGTTTGCCTGGCTGCGTTAAGCATTTAAGTTTGTAACTTACTGGGTCAGCTGGGCAAGATGTCAAACTGATGGGAAATACACATAGCTGGTGGTGAACGCCTAGACTTCCGGTGTGGACAGCTCCGGGTAGAATAAATCAGGTGCAGGGGACAATTAAGTCTACGGGTAATTTAGTTGTGCCAATAATACATTCTAAGAAAAGGTGAAAATAAGGAAAGTTAGAGGTTGAAATATTAATATACATACGTATATATTGCACACTCTTAATTATATTAACACAAAAGATATGCTTTCTACTACATCAGAAAGTGTCACTGTCATGTAGCACCATGATCAAACACCTTGGTTTTCGAGACACCTCTAAACACATCTGTACTACAGCTACACTCATGGACTGCAAGGAATGGACATATACTGGCCTGTGGGAAAAGGGTAAATTTTCCATAATTTTTAAGGTAAAGCAGCTGATTCAATTAAATACCACTCAAAGAACTTTGAGACCAGCTTTTTATCCTTAACCTGACCTTCTCCCAGAGTGTTCGTGTTTAAATTGTTTATTGACGCCATGTATGATAAAGGTCACAGCTCGTAAATATGCCCCACTTTGTATTATACATCATACAGGTCTAATGTTTCTGACCAAACCCCAAAGGCATAAGTATTAGTCACAGAGCTCAGCATTAGGGAAATAATTGAATTTGTCTGGCTATGCAATATCAAATGATGTGAAGGACAAATAATCTGAAAGGCCAAGTCAAGAAGAGACGAGTATTCTGAGAGTATTTGTTTCCCCCTCCAGAGTACGCCATGCCTCTGCAGAATGATGTGTGAAATGCCTAGGAAAAAATCTTAAGGCAAACAAAGAAAAGTCTTCACAGTTTCATCTTAATTTTTGGAGCTTTTAAGCACGTTCATTTCAACACTGGTAGAAAAGAAAAACGGAAAGCATGGGGACTGTTCCTAAATGAGTGGGCTTAGTGTACCATTTCTTCCTTTTCTTTTGTAAGTAGAAAAACTAATGCTGGGTCCACAGCCCTGACAAAAGGATGAAAGAGGGATCAACCTATCAGGATAAGGTCGAGTTGAGCCTGTGTGGCTTTAAGAAAAAATAAGAGTGGTGGTTGCAAATATACCAGGTTAAAAAATCTGAGAGCCATTTGACTTCCCTGGATATTACAAACTCGAACCATTTCACAAGCTTGTGAACACGTACCATGCTCCAAGTACAACTCTAGCACTAAAAATGTGCTCTCTTCATCTGTCCAACAACCCAGTGAAGGACATACAATCATAGGTTTGTTTCATGGAGGAGAAACTGAGATTCAGTCTAGACAGCCTGCCCAAGATCCCTCAGCTAGTGGCAGGCACAGGATTTGAACTCAGGACCTGAATTCAGAGCCCCAGCCCAGGCGTCTTCCTGTCTTCCTCATCATTTTCCCTGTACTGTATCTAAGAATGCCTGAGAAACACCTCCCTTCTCTTAAGTCATATGATTCATATTGCAAGAGCTAAACTCTGTCTTTAGAACTACTTCTCACATGAGGCTGGAGTCTGCTCCTCACTTTTCGCTTTCCCCAAGGAGAAGCAGGCCCCACACCCAGTCACACACTCAAGTAAACATCTGAGAAGTAACTGGGCCCCAACCTATGTTTCAGTACCCCCAGAGGTCCTGATACTATGTCAGTGGATATTTCTGGATGATTTACTATTTTCCAGGCACTTTACTAAGATAATTTGTCTCATTTTATCACATCTCCTCTCCAAACACCATGGTATCTTCAGACAACCTTTATGTACTTTAATGCTTCATCAGAAATCTCTTTATCAAAAAATAGAAGCCATGTTTTTAAACTTACATTTTTAGAGCAGTTGTCAGAGTGGGTGCCTGGTAAGTGTGGATGGACTGAATGAAAAGTCATTGGAAAGAGACACACAAAGAAGCCTGACCCACAAGTCTTTGCTCTGACCTCACTCTGAAGGGCTTACAGTAATTTAGCTGGGATTCAACTTCCTCCTTCCAATTCAATTTCTTGTCTTATTCCCACTCTACCCTCATTTTCCCTGAAATGATAAAGTTTATCGAGGGTGATTTTCATGATTTAAACCTTTCTCAATATCTCCTTAAATTGTGTAATCATCATTAGGCCCCTATCGTCCCAGCTTGTTTGCAATTATTGTCTTTACTAACATCACATTTCCTACACCCCCTAATCAAATAGAAGCTCCCCCTAAAATTGTTGTGATAGCATCACAATATTTTATAAATATGTTATATAATTGGAAAGCCTAGATAGACTCCTAACTCTTCTTTGACAGCAAAATATCTATTTGTACTATTGACTTTTCCTTGACTGAGAAATAATATTCTGAAGCCTATGGATGGAATGCATTTATTTTATCAACTAAAAAGCACAGCGAATGCCCTTTGATCTTAAAATAAAAATTAATAATAGCAATGTGAAGAAAGCATATTGTCATTGTTAGTGGAAAAATTATATTGATATAGATATTAAAAGGTAATGTACATTCTTTTCTACAAGATTTTCTTTAAACATCAACCCTTCTGAAAACAATCTAAAAGCACCCTTTGGATTTTCTTTCTTATTTTCTTTGTTACCTTTACAAGGTTCTTTCAGAAAATACCAATTTTATTTTAAAGTTTTAATCAATATTTCACACAGTAAAATCCTTTTCTTTGACACAAAGAGTTATCAAAGCATTTTTTCTTCCCAAGGCAGCAGCTTTGAGCTGTGACTGACAATAGATCTTTTGGATACTGTTCTCGTGTCAAGATTAGATCAGACACTATGGGGATTCCTTTTTATGTTTGTAAGTCTTAAATCAGCATTAGCAGTACACAAATTTTTCCATTCTAAAGGTGAGTTTTCCTCAGTGGGATGACTATTTCCAATGGTATTTGATCTTCATCACTTCATAAACAACATACAGCTATATCGTTGGAAATTGTACCTGGATATATATTTGTGTCTTTCTGTTTTTTTTGGAAAGTAGTTGTCTTGAAAACCATAGTAAATATTTCTCCTTAGTATACTGTCTACAGTTTAAGTGGCATATACAATTAAATTTCTCAGATAACAAAAAAAGTAGTCCATAATCAAGACAAACCTCTCCCTTATAGTAAATCTAAAGATGATTACCAGCTGATTCTGCATGTATAATTAGCAATTTGGGGTTGTGTTTATACCCCAAAATAAATAGCAGAGACAGAGAAACAGAGAGAATTGCTATTTTTTAGTTTGTTTTTCTCCAATAGAAGAGTTTTGGTTTTTTTTTTTTTTCCTATTAAGACACTGAGAAGGGTTATGGTATAAGAGACTGGTTGAGTGCAATCTGACATCAGACTTCTGCGAGTTTGAATTCTGTCTCTGACACTTGCTAGCCATGTGACTTTGGATAAGACACTGAAGTTCTCCAAGTCTAATTCTCCTTACATGTAACAATGCCTGACTTATTGGCCAAGTAGAGCAGTTTAATGACATAATCCACATAAGCACTTAACCCTATTCTTGAAACATAATGGGTGTTTCATACATATTAGCATTATTATCATTCATGTAGTAAGTCTAATGTTTACAGAGACAGAACATTTGCCTAAAAATGACTCACATATTTAAGACGGAAAAAAAAATGTATTTTTCCCAGTTCTCCCCTAATTTGAATCTGAGTCTTAATAAAATTATTAGCTTTTGTCCAAAACATGACATCCAAGAGGTAAAATGATGCCATTTTCTATGAATAAAAAGCAGTTGGGCTATTACTAATATGGCCTTCTGGGGTAACATTTTAAACATAGGTTTTCTTAAGTAGTCAATATTCTTTTAATATTAGATAGCTTCGGATTTTTATTATTTCAATGTTCTGTGACCAGCCAACCAGAAAAACCCTTAAAGAAAAATGCCAAAGTTGGTAGATTCCAAGAAAAATCTACAGTTGGACTGTGAGGGGAATTTGCTTCTGATTCACCTAATATACTTCTATCAAGGAGGTAGTGCTGTCGTTGTTATTAATGACGACCAGGATGCAGCTTTAGAAGAATTGGGTAAATAGAAAATGAAGTCATTTTCTAAAGTTTGGCACACTACCCTGCATTCTCTTAACTCTGACCACTCAGACGGCAGGCCTATACGAGCAAGAAAGGAAGTGTAATGCTGATACATAAAAGAGGGTTAATGAACCAAGAAGATGCATAATACAAACAAAGCCATGTCAGCAAAGAAGAGTTCGCACCTTTTGTTCCATAAATAGTGAGCATACACTCCAGAAATTGACAAGCTTTTAAAGTTTTAATTAATTTAAAATCTGTTTCCTTGTTGAAGGCTAGAGGGAAATTAATCATCAATAGAACTTCTGAGAAAGGGAATTTTTCTGCATCTTGAAAATGGGAAACTTTAATGTATAATTTTTAGAACTTTTAACCAGGGTCTAATACATTCCTTTATATAATTCTATAATTAAGCTGCACTATGCCATCATTTTCTACGCAATGATTCTGAAAATATTCAGAGGAACTACTGATATCCTAACTACATGAATGACAGAAATATATTTTTAAAGAGAAAAGCATATAAAATAATTATTTCGAGAATTAAATGCTCTTGGAGGAGCACCAAAAGGGAAGATCCCTATCTTCCTCTTGGCTAGAATTAGTCCCAGAATTTCTGGGAATTATTATATCAAAATCACATTTTTTTTCTAAAGGAAGATATTTCTTAAAGGATGTACAAGTAGATCAGAGAATGACCATCTTTCCCCAGCAAAGGACCCCCAAACTATGGCTCCCTCCTGGCATGCATAGCCACCCCAAGGTGAAAAACAGATACCTATCCAAGTAGATTAATCCAGATTGCTGCTAAGTCGCCTGAGTCGTGTCCAACTCTGTGCGACCCCATAGACGGCAGCTCACCAGGCTCCCCCGTCCCTGGGATTCTCCAGGCAAGAACACTGGAGTGGGTTGCCATTTCCTTCTCCAACACATGAAAGGGAAAAGTGAAAGTGAAGTTGCTCAGTCCTGTCCTACTCTTAACGACTCCATGGACTGCAGCCTACCAGGCTCTTCCATCCATGGGATTTTCCATGCAAGAGTACTGGAGTGGGGTGCCATTGCCTTCTCCGAATCCAGATTGAAGAAGTGAAGTGAAGTGAAGTCGCTCAGTCGTGCCCGACTCTTTGCAATCCTGTGGACAGTAGCCCACCAGGCTCCTCCGTCCATGGGATTCTCCAGGCAAGAATCCTGGAGTGGGTTGCCGTTTCCTTCTCCAGGGGATCTTTCCGACCCAGGGAATGAACCTAGGTCTCCCACATTGCAGGCAGATGCTTTAACCTCTGAGCCACCAGGGAAGCCCCTTCCACCCAAATAAAATGTTTCTGTTCAACTCTAAATATATTATCTAAAGGCATGCTTCTAAGCCAGTGGTAATCAGAAATTTGATTAAAGGAAACAACCATTTTGCCCTCATCCTCATCTGTCTGGTCAGTGTGTTTCTGATTTACACAGCTTAAGGTGAGTGAGGGGACATCCTTTCATGGGGATCACTTGCAACAGTTTATGCCACAGGGGCAGGTACCCACAAAGGTGAACAGCTGTCCTCACTCTGGGATGCTAAAATGTAACTGCCCTTCTGCATCTGCAAATCCTTTGTCTTCTCATGGTGCCTGTTTTCAGCAAAATGTTACTAAAGCTTGGAGCACAACTGCTTGTAATAGAGCTGTCCTGGAATAAACTGCACAGCTTTTTACACTCTTCACTGGCAACCATATTGCATTTTCTTACTTTAGGAATAACTATCCTTCAACCACAGTCCGTCAACTCCAAAAAGTGAAAAAAAAAAAAAGAAATACTACCTATGGATTTAGCTTATGCTGTGAATCATATGGGTAAAAGGTTAGGCATTTCTGTCTTCAATTCAAAGGCTATTTTTAAAATATTTAGAATAAATTAATGAGAGAAAACTGCTGCTGCTAAGTTGCTTCAGTCATCTCCAACTCTGTGCAACCCCATAGATGGCAGCCCACGAGGCTTCCCTGTCCCTAGGATTCTCCAGGCAAGAACACTGGAGTGGGTTTCCATTTCCTTCTCCGATGCATGAAAGTGAAAAGTGAAAGTAAAGTCGCTCAGTCGTGTCCGACTCTTCGCGACCCCTGGTAGGACTGCAGCCTATCAGGCTCCTCCGTCCATGGGATTTTCCAGGCAAGAGTACTGGAGTGAAAACTATACATGTTTAAATTGTTGAACATTCTTTTTGAAAGAGTATTATAATTTTATTTTTGAAAGAAAGAAAACCTTCAAAAATAAGATGGTAACTGATGAAGAGAAATTTTCTGGGGAGGGTTTTTAGGGGTGTTCAATGTGGGAATCATATAGAGAAGCAGATGAGCAAGAGGAAGAAGACTGGCCAAGATGACGGAGTAGAAGGTCCCTAGACTCAGCTCCCCTCACAAGTGACCAAAATCCCAGCTAACTGCAGAAAGCCATGGAGGAAATAGACTGGCATCTACCAGAAAAGACCTTTTAAACTAGGGACATAAGGAACCACAGTGAGATACATAGGAGGGGTGAACTCATGATATACTCAAATCCCATACCCTCTCAGTGGGTGACCCATAACCTGGAGAAAGATTATATTACAGACATTCTCCCTCAGGAGTGAAAGTACTTAGCCCCATGTCAGGCCAACCTGACTGGGTGTCAGGCACAGGAAGAGAAACCCCCGAGAGCTTTTGGCTTTGAAGACCTGCAGGACTTGATTGCAGGGAAAAACATCAGGGGAAATAGAGACTTGGCTTTTGAAGACCATCCACAGAATCTCATGTGTGCTGGGACCAAGGGCACAAGCCGTAATTTGATAGGACCCTGAGACAGACCTGCCTGCTGGTCAAGGAGGGTCTCCTGGCAAGGTAGGGGTATATGGTTGTGGCTCACCCTGAGGACATAGACATTGGTGTCCAACAGATCAAAAGCATTCATCTGCATGAACTCTCCTGGGGACTGACATCTTGGCATCAACACTTGACCCTACCCAACATGCTTTAAACCTCAGAGGTGGGAGGCCTCCCTCCAAACAACAAACTGGTCAGGGACAAGCCCCAAACATCAGCAGGCAGTCTGCCTAAAGACTTCCTGGGTCCACAGCTGCCTCTGGACATGTCCATAGTAACAGCCCTGCCTACAAGAAAGTCAAGATGCAGCTCCACCCACCAGTGGCCAGGCGCCACCCCACCCACCCACCCCCAACCTTGAAGACTACACAAGCATCCAGACCAGTCTCACTACCAGGGGGCAAACACCAGAGAAAGGTAACTAGAGTCCCAGAGCCTGCAGACCAAGTCTGCTACACTGGCCAGGCCCAACCACGACCACCTAGACCCTGGTCCTTGGGTGATGAGAGGGGAAAGTACTGCTGAGGCATACAGGATGTCTCCTATAGAAGGCTATTGCTTCAGAGTTGAGAACCATAACTAACCTGTCATGTACATAAAAAATATAAATATCAATTTAAATTAAATGAAGTGACAGAGAAATAAGAAGCACTAAGTGACAAGGAGGTGGAGAATTTACAAGAAAATGTTCAGAGTAACAACTGTAAAGATGATCAAAGAACTCAGGAGAATGGATGCACAGAAAAATAAAGTATAAGAAGTTTTTAACAACGAGTTAGAAAATATAACAAACAACTAAACAGAATTGAAGAATATAATAGCTGAAATGAGAAATACACAGAAGTAGTCAACAGTGGACTAAATGAGGTAGGAAAACAGATAACTGAGCTGGAAGACAAAGAAGTGGAAATCACTGCCACCAAACAAAAGAAAACAAGAATATAAAGAAGTGAGGACAATTTAAGAGATACCTGGAACAACACCAAATACACCAATGTTCACATTTTAGGGGTCCCAAAAGGAGAAGAGAGAGAGACATGGGCTTAGAATATTTTTGAAGTGATAATAGCTGAAAATGTCCTTAACCTGTGAAAGGAAGCAATCACGCAAGTCCAGGAGGCAGAGAGAGTTCCATACAGGATGAACTCAGAGAGGAATGCACCCAGACACATTGCAATTGAAATGACCAAGGTTAAAGATAAAGAGAGAGTATTGAAAGCAGCAAGGGAAAAGCAATAAATACAAATGAACCCTCATAAGGTCATCAGCTGATTTTTCAGCAGAAACTCTGCAGGCCAGAAGGGAGTAGCACAATATACTGCAAGTGATTCAAGAGAAAAAACTACAACCAAGAATATTCTCCCCAATAAGGCTGTTGTTCAGATTTGCAGAAATCAAAAGCTTTGCAGACAAGTGAAAGCTAAAAGAATCCACCACCACAAAACCAACTTTACAACAAATGCTGAAAGAACTTCTCTAGACAGAAAAGAAACAACTAGAAACAAGAAAATTATGAAATGGAAAACTCACTCATAAAGGCAAATGTACAATAAAGGTAATAAGTTATCCACACTTAAAGCTAGCAGGAAAGGTAACAGACAAAAGTAGCAAAATCATCTGTATCCACAATAAGCAGTTAAGGGATAACACTTCAGTAAAGCTGCTGGATTCAAAATTAATATTCAGAAACCTGTGGCAATTCTGTACACTAACAAGAAAATGTCAAAAAGAGTAATTAATGTAACATTCCCATTTACTACTGCATGAAAAAGAATAAAATACTTAGGAATAAGCCTAACAAGGCAAAAGTCTGTAGTACGAAATTGAAACATGTATAATATCATATATGAAATGAGTTGCTAGTCCAGGTTCAATGCACGATACTGGATACTTGGGGCTGGTGCACTGGGACGACCCAGAGGGATGGTATGGGGAGGAAGGAGGGTTCAGAATGGGGAACATGTGTATACCTGTGGCAGATTCATGTTGATATATGGCAAAACCAATACAATATTGTAAAGTTAAAAAAAAAAAGACTCTGACAAAAGAAATTCAAGACCCCACAAACAGATGGAAAGATACACTGTTTTCTTGGGTTAGAAGAATCAATATTGTTAAAATGATCATACTGCCAAAGTCAATCTACAGATTCAATACAATCCCCATCAATTTGCCAATGGCATTTTCCACAGAACTAGAATAGAGCTGGAGGAATCACACTCCCTGAATTTTGACTATACTACAGACTTACAGCAACCAAAACAGGATGGTACTAGCACAAAAACAGACACACAGGTCACTGAAACAGGAATGAAAGCCCAGAAATAAACTCACACACTTAGAGTAAATTAATCTATGAAAAAGGGGGCAAGAATATACAAAGGGGGAAAAGACAGTCTCTTCAATAGTGGTACTGGGAAAAACTGGACTGCTACATATAAAAAATGAAATTAGAACATTATCTAACACCATATAAAAATAAACTCAAAATTAATTAAAGATATAAATGTATGACTGGATATTATAAAACTCCTAGAGGAAAACATAGGCAGAACACTCTTTCATATAAATCACAGCAATGTGGTTTTTTTTGGATCTGTCTCCTAGAGTAGTGGAAACAAAAGCAGAAATAAACTAATGGTACCTAATTAAATTTAAAAGCTTTTTTCAGAGCAAAGGAAACCAATTAAAAAAAAAGACCATCTACAAAATGGGAGAAATATTTGTTAATAATGCAACCTATAAGAGATTATTTTCCAAAAAGACTCATACAGCTTAATGGGATACAAATGAACAATCCAATCAGAAAATGGACTGAAGACATAAACAGACATTTATCCAAAGAAAACATACAGACAGCCAAGAAGCATACACAAAAAAAACTCCATATCATTAACTATTAGAGAAATGCAAATCAAAACTATAATGAGGTATCACTTTACACCAATTTGGAATGGCCATCATTAAAAATTCTGCAGATAATAAAAGCTGGAGAGGGCATGGAGAAAAGGGAACCCTTCTACACTGTTAACAGGAATGTAAACTGGCATAGACACTATGGAAAGCAGTATGGAGGGTCCCTGAGAAACTAAAAATAGAGTTTTCACGTGACCCAGCAATCCCACTCATGGGTGTACATCCAGAGAAAACCCTAATTTGAAATGATACATGCATTCCAATGTTAGTAGCAACATTATTTACAAAAATCAATTCATGGAAGCAACCTAAGTGCCCATTGGCAGATGAATGGATGAGGAAGATGAGGTATACACACACACACACACACACACACACACACACACACAATGGAATGCTACTCAATGATAAAAGAGAATGAAATAATGTTATTTGTAGTGGCATGCATGGACCTTGAGATTATCATATTAGGTGAAGTATGTCAGAGAAAGACAAATATCATATGATATTGCTTTTATGTGGAATCTAAAAACGTGATACAAATGAACTTACTTTAAAAAAACAGAAATAGACTTACACACAGATAACAAAAAAAAAAAAAGAGGAAAACAGGGGTGAGGTGGGGGAAGATAAATCTGGAGTCAGGTATCAGAAGATGTCCCCTACTATATATAAAATAAACAACAAGGACCCACTGCATAGCACAGGGAACTTACTATCTTGAAACAACCTATAATGGGAAAGAATCTGAAAATGCATATATATATATATAGGCTTCCCTAATCACTCAGCTGGTAAAGAATCCACCTGCAATGCAGGAGACCCCAGTTCCATTCCTGGATTGGGAAGATCTGCTGGAGAAGGGATAGACTACTCAATCCAGTATTCGTGAGCTTCCCTGGAGGCTCAGCTGGTAAAGAACCTGCCTGCAAGTTGGGAGACCTGGGTTCAGTCGCTGGGTTGGGAAGATCCCCTCCAGTATTCTGGCCTATACATATACAATAGTTTGCTTTATACCTGAAATTAACAAAACATTGCAGATTAAGTATATTTTAATAAAAACAGTTATAAATAAAATAAAAACTAAAGAAAAAAAAGCATATAGACAACTGTGTGTATAGACACAATGATATTGCTGGTAGTATCACATATGATGGCTTCCCTGGCAGGTCAACAGTAAAGAATTCACCTGCCAATGCAGAAGACTTAAGTTCGATCTCTGGGTTAGAAAGATTCCATGGGGAAGGAAAGGGCAATTCAGTATTCTTGCCTGGGAAATCCCATGGACAGAGGAGCCTGGTGGGGTATATAGTCTACAGTGTCGCAGAGAGTCAGGCATGGCTTAGTGACTAAACACTACCAGCACCACCTGGGAAACCTTAATCTTGGAGCAGTCCCAGTTATGCATTCTCTTTCTCTACAGAGAGGCTGGGTATTTTTTGCTGTTGTTTCTTTTGCTTTTTTTTTTTTTGGCTGTGCTGGGTCTCAGTTTTGGCACACAGGATCTTTAGCTGCGGCATGTGGGATCTAGTTCCTTGACTAAGGATCAAACTCCTGGCCACTGAATTGAGAGTTTGGAGTTATAGCCACTGGACCACTGGGGAAGTCTCAAAAGAGACTGTTTAAAGCTGTTGGAGGAATTACACTATAAGTAAATGAGTGTCAATATAAAGGATTATTTCTTCTTTACCTGGACCCCAGTGATACTGAGAAACTACTCAGCTTTCTCTGACACTAGTTTCAGCAACTGTTTCTTTCAGTTCAGTTCAGTTCAGTTCCGCAGTCATGTCTGACTCTTTGCGACCCCTGGACAGCAGCACACCTCGCTGTCCATCGCCAGCTCCCGGAGTTTACTCATGTCCACTGAGTCGGTGATGGCATCCAACAGTCTCATCCTCTGTCGTCCCCTTCCTCTCCTACCTTCAAACTTTCCCAGCATCAGGGTCTTTTCAAATGAGTCCACTCTTTGCATCAGGTGGGCAAAGTATTGGAGTTTCAGCTTCCACATCAGTACTTTAAATGAATACCGAGGACTGATCTCCCTTAGGATGGACTGGTTGGATCTCCTTGCAGTCCAGGGAACTTGCAAGAGTCTTCTCCAACACCACTGTTCAAAAGCATCAATTCTTCGGCACTCAGCTTTCTTCACAGTCCAACTCTCACATCCATATTTGACTACTGAAAAAACCATAGCCTTGACTAGACGGACCTTTGTTGACTAGACGGAACTTTGTTGGCAAATAAATAAATAAATAAAGTCAGCCACTGTTTCCATTGTTTCCCCATCTATTTGCCATGAAGTGATGGGACTGGAAGCCATGACCTTAGTTTTCTGAATGTTGAGCTTTAAGCCAACTTTTTCACTCTCCTCTTTTACTTTCATCAAGAGGCTCTTTAGTTCTTCACTTTCTGCCATAAGGGTGGTGTCATCTGCATATCTGAAGTTACTGACATTTCTCCCGGCAGTCTTGACTCCAGCTTGTGCTTCCTCCAGCCAGCGTTTCTCGTGAGGTACTCTGCATATATGTTAAATAAACAGGGTGACAATATACAGCCTTGACCTACTCCTTTTCCTATTTGGAACCAGTCTGTTCTTCCATGTCCAGTTCTAACTGTTGCTTCCTGACCTGCATACAGGTTTCTCAAGAGGCAGGTCAGATGGTCTGGTACTCCCATCTCTTTCAGAATTTTCACAGTTTATTGTGATCCACACAGTCAAAGGCTTTGGCTTAGTCAATAAAGCAGAAATAGATGTTTTTCTGGAACTCTCTTGCTTTTTCAATGATCCAGCAGATGTTGGCAATTTGATCTCTGGTTCCTCTGCCTTTTCTGAAACCAACTAGAATATCTGGAAGTTCATCGTTCAAGTATTGATAGTCTGGCTTGGAGAATTTTGAGCATTACTTTACTAGCGTGTTAGATGTGTGCAATTGTGTGGTAGTTTGAGCATTCCTTGGCATTGCCTTTCTTTGGGATTGGAATGAAAATTGACATTTTCCAGTCTCGTGGCCACAGCTGAGTTTTCCAAATTTGCTGACATATTGAGTGCAGCACTTTCATAGCATCATCTTTCAGGATTTGAAGTAGCTCAACTGGAATTCCATCACCTCCACTAGCTTTGTTTGTAGTGATGTTTTCTAAGGCCCACTTGACTTCACATTCCAGAATGTGTGGCTCTAGGTGATTGATCACACCATTATGATTATCTGGGTCATGAGGATCTTTTTTGTACAGTTCTTCTGTGCATTCTTGCCATCTCTTTTAAATATCTTCTTCTTTTGTTAGGTTCCTACCATTTCTGTCTTTTATTGAACCCATCTTTGCATGAAATATTCCCTTTGTATCTAATTTTGTTGAAGTGATCTCTAGTCTTTCCCATTCTATTATTTTCCTCTATTTCTTTGCACTGATCACTGAGGAAGTCTTTCTTATCTCTCCTTGCTGTTCTTTGGAACTCTGCATTCAAATGGGTATATCTTTTCTTTTCTCCTTTGCTTTTTGCTTCTCTTCTTTTCACAGCTATTTGTAAGGCCTCCTCAGACAGCCATTTTGCTTTTTTGCATTTCTATTTCTTGGGGATGCTCTTGCTCCCTGTCTCCTGTACAGTGTCATGAACCTCTGGCCATAGTTCATCAGGCACTCTATCAGATCTAGTCCCTTAAATCTATTTCTCACTTCCACTGTATAATCATAATGCATTTGATTTAGCTCATACCTGAATGGTCTCGTGGTTTTCCCCACTTTCTTCAATTTAAGTCTGAATTTGGTAATAAGGAGTTCATGATCTGAACCTCAGTCAGCTTCTAGTCTTGTTTTTTGCTGACTGTATAGAGCTTCTCCATCTTTGGCTGCAAAGAATATAATCAATCTGATTTTGGTGTTGACCATTTGGTGATGTCCATGTGTAGAGTCTTCTGTTGTGTTGTTGGAAGAGGGTGTTTGCTATGACCAGTGCATTCTCTTGGCAAAACTCTGTTAGCCTTTGCTCTGCTTCATTTTGTACTGCAAGGCCAAATTTGCCTGTTAATCCAGGTGTTTCTTGATTTCCTACTTTTGTATTCCAGTCCCCTATAATGAAAAGGATACCTTTTTTGTGGGCTATTAGTTCTAAAAGGTCTTGTAGATCTTCATAGAACCATTCAGCATTACTGGTCAGGCCATAGACTTGGATTACCCTGATATTGAATGGTTTGCCTTGTAAATGAACAGAGATCATTCTGCCGTTTTTGAGATTGCATCCAAGTACTACATTTCAGACTCTTTTGTTGACTATGACGGCTACTCCATTTCTTCTAAGGGTATCCTGCCCACAGTAGTAGATATAATGGTCATCTGAGTTAAGTTAACCAGTCCATTTTAGTTTGCTGATTTCTAGAATGTTGACTTTCACTCTTGCCATCTCCTGTTTGACCACTTCCAATTTGCCTTGATTCATGGACCTGACATTCCAGGTTCCTATGCAATATTGTTCTTTACAGCATCAGACCTTGCTTCTATCACCAGTCATATCCACTACTGGGTATTGTTTTTGCTTTGTCTCCATCCCTTCATTCTTTCTGGGGTTCTTTCTCCACTGATTTCCAGTAGCATATTGGGCATCTACCGACCTGGGGAGTTCCTCTTCCAGTATCCTATCATTTTGCCTTTTCATACTGTTCATGGGGTTCTCAAGGCAAGAATACTGAAGTGGTTTTCCATTCCCTTCTCCAATAGACCACATTCTGTCAGACCTCTCCACCATGACCCATCCGTCTTGAGTGGCCCCACATGGCATGGCTTAGTTTCATTGAGTTAGACAAGGCTGTGGTCCATGTGATCAGATTGGCTAGTTGTCTGCGATTGTGGTTTCAGCCTGTCTGCCCTCTGATGCCCTCTCTCAGCCTAGTGTCTTACTGGCGTTTCTCTTACCTTGAACGTGGATTATCTCTTCACAGCTGCTCCAACAAAGTGTAGCCGCTGCTCCTTACCTTGGACGTGGTGTAGCTCCAGCGATCCCGCAGCTGCAGCTCGCTGCTCGAGTGCCCGCGCTGTTTCACTACTCTTATCCTTTTCATAAAATACAATTCTATTATATCTGAGCTCTATGTTATCTCCACTTTTTGATTCATATATATTTAAGGGCTAGTGTTTGTGAGTTTATATACATGTTACATATGTTTGTGTACATCCGTGTGGGTTTCCATGTGCTTAGTTCAGTTTGTAGGTTTCTGAGTTTATTTCTGTGTGTTGCTATGATATTATCTTAAACGTTTGAAATAAATAGTAGCTATCAACGTATCACCATCAAGCTTATAATCCTAGCATATCATACTCTTTTTTTCACATCTTGTCACACTAGGAGGGTTCATCATACTGCTAAGATGAATCCCTCCACTTGAGCACAGAATCTCATTACTCTCTTTCCCCTCAGGAACTCTATCTTACCACAAAGCTCTCAAGGAATTGTTTTTTAGATAATTAACAGGTACTGTGTAAGAAAAAAAAAAGCTCAAATTCATGTGGGGAAATTCTTGGATACATAAAATCCAATAGGTTTACCACAAAATTCATAATGGCTTTATTAAAATACTATTATATACAATGAATGTTTCAAAGAGGAGCAGATTAGGCAGCATTATACAGACTTAGAATGTGAATCCAGGAATATTATCACAAGACTATTACCACCCCACCTCTCCTCTTTAGTGTCTCATTTCCACTGACACGGGGACGTGCCCTAGTCTTTTTAATCCAAAATAACACATGACGTGCCAACATTTCCTCTCAGCAACCTTCTCTTTTTCCACTTACAAATTTCACAAAGGGGCCGGGACTCTATTACACGAAGCTTCCTCAGTCCGCCTTTGTCTCCACTGTTCAGGTCCCCATGGACATTGAAATTCCATGCTTACTGTTTTCTTGTTGATGAATATAATGCACATTTTCAAAGCCATATTTACTTGACCTCCCAATAGCTGATGATGCTGTTGAACATGCTCAGTTTAAACAAAACAAAACAAAAAACATTTCTTTCCCTTGAATTTATTTTACACTCCAAAATAATCTAAAGCAATTTTTCTTTCTGTTTTTATACTTGTGTGAGGGTGTTCTTTGGGGTTATGTTGCAGGTAAGTTCTCATCCGATTAGATGCTTTCTGTTCAAATCACTTAGTATTTCCCAAGGTTTCACATAATGTCATATATATATTTCTAACTTGTATATTCATCACAGCTGAGTTCTAGAGCCATTTATTAGTTATTTACTAATTACTCCAATTTGAATGACTCTAAGACAACTAAATTCTAAAACAGATGGGAATACCAGACCACCTGACCTGCCTCTTGATAAACCTATATGCAGGTCAAGAAGCAACAGTTAGAACTGGACATGGAACAACAGATTGGTTCCAAATAGGAAAAGGAGTACATCAAGGCTGTATATTGTCACCCTGCTTATTTAACTTATATGCAGAGTACATCATGAGAAATGCTGGGCTGGAAGAAGCACAAGTGGGAATCAAGATTGCCGGGTGAAATATCAATAACCTCAGACATGCAGATGACAACACCCTTATGGCAAAAAGAGAAGAGGAACTAAAATGGCTCTTGATGGAAGTGAAAGAGGAGAGTGAAAAAGTTGGCTTAAAGCTCAACATTCAGAAAATGAAAATCATGGCATCTGGTCCCATCACTTCATGGCAAATAGATGAGGAAACAGTGGAAACAGTGTCAAAGTTTATTTTTTGGGGTTCCAAAATCACTGCAGATGGTGATTGCAGCCATTAAATTAAAGGACGCTTACTCCTTGAAGGAAAGTTATGACCAACATAGATAGCATATTCTGGAGAAGGCAATGGCATCCCACTCCAGTATTCTTGCCTGGAGAATCCCAGGGACGGGGGAGCCTGGTGGGCTGCCGTCTATGGGGTCGCACAGAGTCGGACACGACTGAAGCGACTTAGCAGCAGCAGCAGCAGATAGCATATTCAAAAGCAGAGACATTACTTTGCCAACAAAGGCCTGTCTAGTCAAGGTTATGATTTTTCCAGTGGTCATATATGGATGTGAGAGTTGGACTGTGAAGAAAGCTGAGCACTGAAGAATTGATGCTTTTGAACTGTGGTGTTGGAGAAGATTCTTGAGAGTCCCTTGGACTGCAAGGAGATCCAATCAGTCCATCCTAAAGGAGATCAATCCTGAGAGTTCATTGGAAGGACTGAAACTCCAATACTTTCGCCACATCATGCAAAGAGTTGACTCATTGGAAAAGACCCTGATGCTGGGAGGGATTGGGGCAGGAGGAGAAGGGGACAACAGAGGATGAGGTGGCTGGATGGCATCGCCAAGTCATTGCACATGAGTTTGGGTGAACTCCGGGAGTTGGTGATGGACAGGGAGGCCTGGCGTGCTGCAATTCATGGGGTTGCAGAGTCGAACACGACTGAGTGACTTAACTGAACTGAAGATAACTAATGTTTCGCAACTTCAAAATTTAAAATATTGTTTCTTGATTCAAACCAGTTTCCTCTCGGTTTTCCTCAAGTCAGCCACATGGGTATTCTTGATTTCTCTCTTTTCTGCCTCTCTTTATCTTGCTCAATCAATTTCAAATTCTTACTGAATCTACCTCAAATCCACTATGCTTCTCAAGTTTTTACTATCAATATCCTAATCCAAACTTTTGTTCTTATCAGCTGGATTTCTGCACTCTAAACTTGGCTTATCCTCCCTTTATTTGGCCATGTCTGATTTAGTCTTAACCTTATTATTGTGATTAGACTTCCCTGGTGACTCAAATGGTAAAGCGTCTGCCTGCAATGCGGGAGACCCTGGTTCAATTCCTGCATCAGGAAGATCCCCTGGAGAAGGAAATGGCAACCCACTCCAGTATTCTTGCCTCGAGAACCCCATGGACAGAGAAGCCTGGTAGGCTACAGTCCATGGGGTCACAAAGAGTCAGACACAACTTAATGCCTTCACTTTCACCTCACTTATTATCCTGATTAAAACCCTTAATGACTTCCCATTGTCAATACAAAATAATGGCCATAAGATTCTGGAAATCAATCATCTATCCTCATTACTGAAACATACACTGTCTATTGGATACCCAAGATTGCCTGAATAGAGAAAATTTCAGAGAATAGTTATTTTCATCATAAAGAACAACAAAAAAAATTCTAATACATGCTTTCATTATTTTAAGTGTTTTAAAATTAAGTAGGCATTGCTTAGCCAAGATGTAGTACTAAGACAAAGATGAGGC
>NW_011495082.1:14706359-14722048 GCF_000754665.1 Bison bison bison
GAGGCCATAGTAATACACTTTTTTCATGGGAGTGGGAAGAATTTGAGTCCTGATTGTCATGCAGAATCATCTTACAGGGGAGAAGGCTGTTCTGCTCTTTCCCTTGCACAATAAATAGAATACATGGGTATTACTATTTTTTCTTATCGATTCACAGTAGATTAATGAAAAAAAAAATCTCTTAAGTATCTGGCCACCTATTTGCTTGCAGTGGCAGTCACCGTCACAGTCTGGATCAAATAGGAAAAGATAAATTGAACTTAATTGGTTGAAAGCATAGCCAGTTATTTATTGGGCAGATGGCAACTTGAACCCTTGCTCATTCAGTTCAGGTCAGTGGCTCAATTGTATTTGACTCTTTGTGACTCCATGGACTGCAGCACACCAGGCCTCCCTGCCCATCATCAACTCCCAGAGCTTGCTCAAACCCTTGTCCATGGAGTTGGTGATGCCATCCAACCATCTCATCCTCTGTTGTCCCCTTCTCCTCCTGCATTCAATCTTTCCCAGCATCAGGGTCTTTTCAAATCAGCCAGTTCTTCGCATCAGATGGCCAAAGTACTGGAGTTTCAGCTTCACCATCAGTCCTTCCAATGAATATTCAGGACTGATCTCCTTTAGGATGGACTGGTTGGATTGCCTTGCAGTCCAAGGGACTCTTAAGAGTCTTCTCCAACACCACAGTTCAAAAGCATCAATTCTTTGGTGCTCAGCTTTCCTTATAGTCCAACTCGCACATTCATACATGACTACTGGAAAAACCATAACCTTGACTCAATAGACAGACCTTTGTTGGCAAAGTAATGTCTCTGCTTTTTAATATGCTGTCTAGGTTGCTTATTATATATTAGCAATAACTTTATTGACTAACATACTCAGTTTCAGCTGAGAAATTTTTTAAAACTGTGAATGGTTAAGTGGTGGTCATAGAGAAATCTACTCTATGTTATGATATTGATCAGAATTACAATTGTTTCTCTGTGGATGCTCATTAATTTTAAGTGAAGGTTTTAAATACCTGGATCAACTCTCAGTGAGGATAGGCAAGATTCATTTTCAACATCATTGGACTCCTTCACAGTAACTTGAAAATTATACTTTTTTCTTTTTCTCTCAGAAAGAGTTTCAGAAGAGGAAACTATATGTTAAGCTCCAGCTCAGCCTTGCCTACTGTTATGTTTCTCTGATACCTCTCCCAAAACAGGTATTCATACCTCTGACTGTACCATCACCCTACCTTATAGTTCTCTTACTTTTTTTTCTTTAATCAGAGGACTGAGTTTTTTTTTTTTACCTATCTTACTTCTTGATTTGACTATGATTTTCCTGAGGAGTTATATTCTTCACAAGAAGAAACAATATATTTTAAACATTTTATATCTCCAGAATCTAGTGCAAAAAATGGCCATAATAGGTACCCATATGCTTTTGAATTTAATAATCATGCAGAGGTGTTGCATAATCCTTACTGTCATCTCTAATATTAATGTTCCTTATATGTTAATAACATTTTCTTGGACTATTAGCCATCTTCTTTTTGAGCGCTGAAATCTTTTAGGTTTATCAAATTAGTTGAATGTGTGACTTTTTTTTAGAGTTGAAAGTAATAACTAGCGTTCATTCAATTAAAATCCCAAACATATTTTCTTTTTTAAAAAAGTTTTTTATTTTATATTGGAGTATAGACAATTAACATTGTGATAGTTTCAAGTGGACAACAAAAGGACTCAGTCATATATACAAATGCATCCATTTCCCCCAAACCCCTCTCCCATCCAGGCTACCACATAACATTGAGCAGAGTTTCCTGTGCAATACAGTAGGTCTTTGCAAAACTCCATATAAATTTAAATAGCACCTGAACTGTGTCAGATACTGTTCTAGACACAAGGGATTCAGTGGTGAACATGACTGAAAGAAAAAAAAAAAGGCTTACTCTTATGTAACTTGGGTGGTTGAATAACATATGTAAAATTTAAAATATATAATGTAACAGATAATGATAAATGGTAGGAAGAAAAATAAAAGAAGGTGATATGGTAGAGAAAAGGTGCTGTTTTACATTAGGATGATCATGAAAATGGTTCCCTGATAAGATCGAGAGGCTATTAATGAAGAAATAGGTGAATATATAGGAAAGAAAGATGTGTGAGCACACTTCACACAGACTAAGAGAAGTGTCCTTGATTCAACTTCACTTTTGTAGCTACTTGGGACAGTAATGGACAAGCAAGCTACAAATAAAGAACCCCCTACCTTCCCCTCTACGTTGGCTCAGGTGGTAAAGAATCCGCCTGCAATGAGGGAGACCTGGGTTCGATCCCTGGGTTGGGAAGTTCCCTGGGAGAAGGGAACGGCTACCACTCCAGTATTTTGGCCTGGAGAATCCCATGGACTATGGTGTCTCAAAAAGTCGGACATGATTGAGCGACTTTCACTTCTCTTCACTCCCCACCCAAACACAGACAAATATTACCAATGTTACATTATTTTGTTTAATATAAAACTTAAGAATTTTTATAGGAATAGATCTATGAATAAGTGTGACTATTCATATAGTGTTTCAATTGTCTCTAGTTTGCAGCATTTAGCTACAGAAAAATAATGCCTTTTCTGCAGACATTATTACATTTCAAGATTCCTTTCTCCTACCAACAGAAACCATGTATGATTTGTTATGATCACTTATAATTCATATTAAAAAACAGATTTCTATCTTCTAAAATGGCAGCATATGTTTGAATATTTGATTCACCAAATAAGGTATATATTCATTCACAGGCAATAATGCTGTTACTTTTTAGTTATTGTATTCAAACAGCATGAGTGTCCTTGGACAAAACAACAGAGAAACTAGCAAACTGATACAGAAACTCTAATATGGAGGGAAAAATAATAGACATTGTTTGACATTTTTCTTTAACACAGATTATAATATGGCTTTAGAGAGCCTCATTAAAAGTATTTTTGCAGGCAAGTTAGGAAGGTGATTTTCTGTAAATCATTGGAAAAATAAAAAATGAAGGCTATAACTACAGCTTCCATTCATGCATTGTATCACCTATATGCCTAGGCAAGGAAGAATTGATTAGGGCTCCTCTAAACGGGTCATTAGTTAAGCAGAAAGCATGTGACTAGGAAAGTCATTTACTCTTTTTTCTAGTAGAACGTTTCCTTAATGCATGGTACAACCTAGGCAATACAATGGGGGCAATTTTGACTTTCATTTTACAAACAAAAGGTGGGGAAAGCAAGGCTTCAAGAGCTGTCATTTTTCAAAAACTTGAATCGCATAGTTATTCAGAAATAACAGAATTACCATAACTATTAAATAGAAAAAGGAATGCATTAGCTAACAAACAGATGGGCTAAATCCAAATTGATTACTTCACAAACACAGTTTACCTTAAGTCCCAAAAGAACAAAGGCAATGTTGTTAGATGAACTGTACTTTCTCTCAGATCTGTTTTGTTAATTGCTTCTGTTTTAACAGATAAACAGGGTCAAATTAAAAAAAAAAAAAAAAAACTTGATGGATTTGTTTAGTCTTATCATAACTGTAAATTAATAATAAATATTTAAAATGGAGTTGTATCAGCTGTATTATAGTTCAGTGCATGCCTCTTATGGAAAAGTGTTTACTAGGTTACTAGGGCATTTTTTTTTTTTTAACTTTTAGATAAAATTACTTTTGCCATAGTTCTAGTCAATTCGGTTCAAGCCAGAGAAGTAAGCCATATTAAGAACTCTTTATAACACACAACACTAGATGAAATGAAGGAGAATATACTGAGACTTGGAAGCTGGCCTCTGAGGGAACACAAACTAGTGTGGGAGGAAGAAGTTTAAAGCAATTAACCATAAAGTAAGACATAATGTGTTAAGTGCTGTGATACAGATGCTACCTGACAGGAGAGCAGAGCAAAGGACGAATTAGTTCTGATTAGGCAAGGAAAAAGACTATTGAAAGTGGTTTGGGGCCTAATTCTTTTTTGGAAATTCAGATTTTGATAAAGGAAAGAAGAAACCTTGATGACATAAAGGAGGTAATGTGTACGGAGAGACTTGAGTACAGAGCTTTCTGGAGTTTAAGACTCAGCCATTAAAAAGAATACATTTGAATCAGTTCTAATGAGGTGGATGAAACTGGAGCCTATTATACAGAGTGAAGTAAGCCAGAAAGAAAAACACCAATACAGTATACTAACGCATATATATGGAATTTAGAAAGATGGTAACAATAACCCTGTATACGAGACAACAAAAGAGACACTGATGTATAGAACAGTCTTTTGGACTCTGTAGGAGAGGGAGAGGGTGGGATGATTTGGGAGAATGGCATTGAAACATGTATAATATCATATACGAAATGAGTCGCCAATCCAGGTTTGATGCATGATACTGGATGCTTGGGGCTAGTGCACTGGGATGACCCAGAGGGGTGGTATGGGGAGGGAGGAGGGAGGAGGGTTCAGGATGGGGAACACATGTATACCTGTGGCGGATTCATTTTTATATATGGCAAAACTAATACAATATTGTAAAGTTATAAAAGAAAAGAAAAGAAAAAAAAAAAAACCCTGGGAGGGACGGAGGAGGCAGCAGGAGATGAAGCTGGAATGCCAGGCTGAAGTTAGTCCATGGAGGGCTTCGGATGCAAGCTTAAGGAGTCTGGACTCTTATCCTCTAGGTAATAGGAATTCACAAAAGCCAGGTAGTGGCACCATCTGACCTGTGCTTGGGAAGGTAAGTTTGGTGGGGAAGAAGGTAATGGAATGCAGAGTTAAGAAATTCAAGTAAGAGATCATGTCACAAACTGACCCTATGGCAAGAGAAAGTGTGGAGGTGAACCACATTATAGCAAACAAAATGCAATGCAAAGGATAGGTTGTGGGAAAGCAACGGTGGGGTCTGACCTGGTGGAATGTAGGAGATGGGGGAGAAACAAGGGTCAAAATGACTCTGGATACTGGAAGGATAATGACACATTTTAAAAAAAGGTGTAGACTGAGAAGGTTTCGGAAAGTTGAGATAAAAAATATAGTTTTGCTAAAAGTTGTAATGCTCATGATTTAAGAGATAATAAAAATCATCTAATCGAGTAGTTCTCATCTCTGGTTGAAACCTAGAATCAGATGAGGAGCAGTATTTTAAAAATCTTGATTTGTAATCCACTGCAAAGTGAAAAATGAAAGTCACTCAGTCGCGTCTGACTTTTTGCAACCCCATGGACTATAGAGTCCATGGAATTCTCCAGGCCAGAATACTGGAGTGGGTAGCCTTTCCCTTCTCCAGGGGAGCTTCCCAACCCAGGGACTGAACCAGGGTCAACCTGCATTGCAGGCAGATTCTTTACCAACTGAGCTATGAGAGAAGCTTAATTGACTGCAATGGATTTGAATTTAAGTGATCTGACCAGGCACTATTTTCTTTTATTATTTTGTAAAGTTCCCTAGGAGATAGGAATACACAGCCAGGTTTATAACATCTGAAATAATCTGTATCCTTTCATGTAAAGATTATTTTGATACTGAATGAGATTTCAATCCTTTTCAAAGGCTTCAATTTCTTGGCAGATGACGCACCTGATTCTTCTCTCCCTGTATCTGATCACCTTCCTTGTCTCTCTTCATCTATTCTTTTGTACATTAATCCAATGAGTCCAATCAACAACGTGCTAGGTATTAAGGAAGTTGGAATACAAAAATGATTGGAACATGACTGACACTTATATTAAGCGCCTATTCAGTGATCACATTTCATGGCTTTAACCACATATCTTTATGCTTAACTCTTAAATTATGTCCCTAGTAAAGATCTCTCCTAATTCTCAGTACTACTGTAACAGGAAGGAACAAATCTGTTTCTTTTACTTTAATCTTTGCATTCTATTGCTTTTGCTAGAAGTTAATTACTAAAGGGATGTTGCCTACAGCTGAAAGTAAACATAATGGCCCATTTTCAAGAACACTGCCCCTGCACCCCCCATGAGTGAATGCAGAACGAAAATATATTTGGTCATCTTACAGGAAACATCTGACCAAACCCACCTGTGAATGGCTGCAGGAAATAAGAAATTCACACTCACAGAGTCAAGCTGAACAATTTATGGCCTTATTATTTTACCTCCTCACTCCCCCATCTTTTTCTATAAAAGAAACCAGCATCCAGGCCCGAGACCCTGGTAAGGTGGTTCTCTAGGACATGAGTTCAATATCTCTCCTAGTTTTCTGAATAAAGTCCTCATTACTTTACCCAACCACTCCTCCTGATTCACTGGCCTGTTGTGCAGCTAGCAGAATAAGCTTGGATTTGGTAACACTACATTTCCAATTTGCTTTCTAGATATCTCATTCTGATGCCCTGCTTGCCACCACAAACTCAGTATTTCTAAATTAAAATTCACTTTCCCACTGACCTTACCACACTAATTTTACAAACATGAAATGAGAATCTAACATACATCTTGTTCACACAAAATCACCCACCTCCTCTTTCAAATGGGGTTTTCCCTGATGGCTCAGTTGTAAAGAACCCACCTGCCAATGCAGGAGACATGGGAGACAAAAGAAACCTAAGTTCCATCCCTGGGTCGTGAAAATCCCCTGGAGAAGGAAATGGCAACCCATTCCAGTATTCTTGCCTGGGAAATCCCACGTACAGAGGATCCTGCTGGGCTATAGTCCATGAGGTCGCAAAAGAGTTGGATATGACTGAACACCTAAACAATAACTCTTTCAAATATAAATTCCAGAGGCATGTGTCTGTCACCTCAGATTTGGGAATCACATTGTTGGGTTGTACCCAGTGGACCTGCAAGGCCTGGGCTTGTCTAGCTTCCAGACTGAAGAAAGAGCCTGGAATCAGTGGCAGACATCAACGGTTTAATGCAGAGGTCCCCTACCCATGGGCCAAGGACCGGTGCCAGTCTGTGGCCTGTTAGGAACCAGGCTACATGACAGGAACATAATGACTGGTGAAACTGAAACCGTCCCACGGCTACCCTGGTCTGTGGAAAAACTGTCTTCCACAAAACCAGTCCCAGGTGCCAAAAATGTTAGGGACCGTTGGTTTAATGGGTGGGGAGCTTACATGTCTGAAGCAGGCTCCTGCAGTGACACCTCACGGTGTTCAGCCAAATGGCAGACAAAACATGGTGGCAGGCTTGCTCTGGGTGCAAGGGGCGGGTCCCAGTTGAAGGAGGAAATGACGTCACATTGGCTCACCGGGTTACTAGGGAAACCAGCAGAGGGACTCGCCCCTCACCGCCTCTTCGATTAGAAGCATTAGGGGGGGGGGGGGGGGCAAGTGTGTTGGGAGATCTGTGAGGTGAGTAGGGGGCACACAGAGAACAAGAGGACGGCCACCTTGACTGTCGTGACTATACACTCACCTGGGCTCTTCATGGCCCCATGCACAGCCCAGGATTATAACAAATTAAGATGTCCTTCATTTTCTACAGGAAGTAAGATCCTCAGTTCAGCACCACGTTAATTTTTTTTTTCTTTCTTTCTTTCATTGTTTCCCACTCCACTGCATATACACAGACAGCCAAACTGGCAGAATTGTTCTCTAGTTTGGAGGGTAGGGGATCCTCCTAGTTATAAATTTTGATACTTCTCCTCAAAGCCAAAATTTCTGGGCTTCCTTGGAAAATTCTATGGACAGAGGAGCCTGGCAGGCTACACAGTCGGTGGAGTTGCTAAGACTGGGACACAACTGAGCACACAGACACGCAGGCTAGTGGCTCAGTGGTGAAGAATCCACCTGCCGGTGCAGGAAACACCAGACAGATCCTTGGTCCAGGAGGATCCCACATGCCGCAGAGCAGCTGAGCTGTGTGCCACAACTACTGTTCCTGTTCTCAGAAGCCCCAGAAACCATTAACTACTGATCCCACTTGCCACAACTACCGAAGCCCAAGATCCCTAGAGCCCGTGCTTGGCAGCAAGAGAAGACACCACAATGAGAAGCCTGTACGCCACAGCTAGAGAGTAGCCCCTGGTCCCCAAAACTAGAGAAAGCCCGCACAGCAACAAAGACCCAGCACAGCCAAAAATAAATAAAATTATTTTTTTAAAAAAAAAGAATAAACAGTGCTTAACTAGTATCATTATTATCCTTTCTGAAAGATGGTCAAAAACCACCTTTGACATCTAGTTACCTGATAGATGTTTGTTACAATAAGAATCAGGCCAAGAATATGAAGGTTTACTGAAAAAAATATATATCAGTTACAAGTAGCATTGCCATAAGGATCATCATCAAAATAGGTCTTCTGCAATGTTAGTGAATAGTACTCTCTTCAGGGCTGGGGGCAGATGATTCTGGGCCATAAGATGGTCTATTGCAATCCAGGAGGACTGGTCAGATGTCTTGTTTAATTGCTGTTTCTGAAGCAGAAGTAAGAGCATCACAAAACTGGGAACAAACACCAGTCTCTCAAATAAGCCTGCTCCAGCACAGCTCCATGCCAACCAAGGTACTCAGCTGTAAACTGGAGGTACTTGCCTTCTACAGTCATCAAAGAGCTTAGCTGACCAGCAAATGATAACAATAAACAGCTAACCACGCATGAAACAAGAAATCAGAATTTTCTACTCATATGCATGCTTAAGCTAGGGGAGATGCCAGTCAACGAGCTTAAAATACATAAATTTAATTTAAAAATAAGTAAATAAATAAAGACTGAGGCAACTAACTGCAAGATGGCATTTAGAATCTTCATCAAGACCCAGGGAAACGTGCCTAGTGCTTTAGGTATTGGAGAGAAGCTATGGTTCTTGGAGGGTCTGGGAAATGAGCTTCCTGCAAAAAGCACGGCAATTAACTTAAAGCAGATTCAGCTGCCAAGTGGGGTGGCTATGTCTTTGTTTGGTCAGGCAAAGACTTCCCTCTTGTGCTCCTGTGGGGATTTTTCAGGCAACTTTGAGTTGCTTGGCTTCAACTGTTCCTCTTGGCAAAAGGACTCTAAAAGGTCTCACTGATTTCATTTTCAGTGTCCAAATAGGATGAGAGGACCCAGAGGCTTTATAGGAATGGCTTTAAAAGGGGGCACCTCACTTACCTTGGGAAGTTGGTGTGTGACACTTAGCTCCTTCAGATTTTGCAGCTAGCTCACAGTTCAATTATTTACTGAAAGTTAGAAACAAAATCATGTGTTTTAGAACTTGATTAGAGAGAAGATAATGTTTTGTTTGAAAAGTCAGCTGCAGAGATTCAGTCTGAATGTGGCTGTGGCTGCCATTGAAAGGTTTTGATTTGGCTAATCACAGAGGTCTTCCTCGAATACTAACTAAGGATTCCGAGCAGAACAAATTCATTCCTGATGAAGTCTTGCAGCTGACAACGTGGAGTAATTTGAATCACAGACCTGTAAAATTTGATCAGGATGGAATTAAACGACTGTCCTGAAGTGATTTAGCAAGTCTATTTTCACCAGCAGTGCAGTGAAAGTGGGCAGCCAATGAAGGGCCATTTTCATCTGCCATCTTGTTTTGTGTCATGTTGCTAAGAGGGTTTCTGAGGGTCATACCCTGGAAAGCTTGCTCGAGTGGGTCACGCCCACTTGCTTGAGTGGGTCACACACCCATCAAGTGAGATGAAGTACAACACTCATGCCTTCTTTTAATTCCCAGTTATGGTTCCATTATTTACAGAGGCATTCAGACCTTTTTAGAATTCATATATGTTTTAGGATCACCTCCAGCAAATTGGGAAAACTCATCAGTGGCCACAGGACTGGAAAAGGTCAGTTTCCATTCCAATCCCAAAGAAAGGCAATGCCAAAGAATGCTCAAACTACCGCACAATTGCACTCATCTCACATGCTAGTAAAGTAATGCTCAAAATTCTCCAAGCCAGGCTTCAGCAATATGTGAACCATGAACTTCCTGATGTTCAAGCTGGTTTTAGAAAAGGCAGAGGAACCAGAGATCAAATTGCCAACATCTGCTGGATCATCAAAAAAGCAAGAGAGTTCCAGAAAAACATTTATTTCTGCTTTATTGCCTATGCCAAAGCCTTTGACTGTGTGGATCACAATAAACTGTGGAAAATTCTGAAAGAGATGGGAATACCAGACCACCTGATCTGCCTCTTGAGAAACCTATATGCAGGTCAGGAAGCAACAGTTAGAACTGGACATGGAACAACAGACTGGTTCCAAATAGGAAAAGGAGTACTTCAAGGCTGTATATTGTCACCCTGCTTATTTAACTTCTATGCAGAGTACATCCTGAGAAATGCTGGACTGGAAGAAGCACAAGCGGGAATCAAGATTGCCGGGAGAAATATCAATAACTTCAGATATGCAGATGACACCACCCTTATGGCAGAAAGTGAAGAGGAACTCAAAAGCCTCTTGATGAAAGTGAAAGTGGAGAGTGAGAAAGTTGGCTTAAAGCTCAACATTCAGAAAACGAAGATCATGGCTTCCAGTCCCATCACTTAATGGGAAATAGATAGGGAAACAGTGGAAACAGTATCAGACTTAATTTTTTTGGGCTCTAAAATCACTGCAGATGGTGATTGGAGCCATGAAATTAAAAGACACTTACCCTTGGAAGGAAAGTTATGACCAAACTAGATAGCATATTCAAAAGCAGAGACATTACTGTGCCAACAAACATCCGTCTAGTCAAGGTTATGGTTTTTCCAGTAGTCATGTATGGATGTGAGAGTTGGACAATGAAGAAAGCTGAGTGCTGAAGAATTGATGCTTTTGAACTGTGGTGTTGGAGAAGACTCTTGAGAGTCCCTTGGACTGCAAGGAGATCCAACCAGTCCATTCTAAAGGAGATCGGTCCTGGGTGTTCTTTGGAAGGACTGATGTTAAAGCTGAAACTCCAGTACTTTGGCCACCTCATGCAAAGAGTTGACTCATTGGAAAAGACTCTGCTGCTGGGAGGGATTGGGGGCAGGAGGAGAAGGGGACAACAGAGGATGAGATGGCTGGAGTGAACTTCGGGAGTTGGTGATGGACAGGGAGGCCTGGCGTGCTGCAACTCATGGGGTTGCAAAGAATTGGACACGACTGAGCGACTGAACTGAACTGACTTGGAGTTGATGATATTTTTAAATTTATTGCTTCTCTACATGAAATATAGTTTTTTCTTATTTCCCTTATACTTTACATCTCATGCAGTTTCAAATCAGTTGAGTCGCTCAATCTTGTCCGACTGTGACCCCATGGACTGCAACATGCCAGGACTCCCTGTCCATCACCAGCTCCCAGAGTTTACTCAAACTCATGTTCATTGAGTCGGCAATGCCATCCAACCACCTCATCCTCTGTCATCCCCCTCTCCTCCTGCCTTCAATCTTTCCCAGCATCAGGGTCTTTTCCAATGAGTCAGTTCTTCCCATCAGGTGGCCAAAATATTGGAGTTTCAGCTTCAGCATCAGACCTTCCAATGAATATTCAGGACTGATTTCCTTTAGGATGGACTGCTTGGATCTCCTTGTTGTCCAAGGGACCTTCAAGAGTCTTCTCCAACACCACAGTTCAAAAGCATCAATTCTTTGGTGCTCAGCTTTCTTTATAGTCCAACTCTCATATCCATACATGACTACTAGAAAAACCATAGCCTTGACTAGACAGATCTTTGTTGGCAAAGTAATGTCTCTGCTCTTTAACATGTTGTCTAGGTTGGTCATAACTTTTCTTCCAAGGAACAAGCATGCAGTTTTAAGATTACAAAATCCATGGAGAGAAAATAGGAAAGCAGCATAATAATATCAACTTCTACCTTGAACTACACTGATACCAAGTGGAAATTTTTCTTTAAGTGGCCTTGAATAACTCCCTTCTGTTCTCATAACTTACCAGACAGGCAGTATAAGCTTGGCCTTCTGAGGTCAGGGCAGGGGTGAGAGAATGAAGTCAAAGTTCCAGTCTAATGCCTGGAATTGTACTGTGGAAAGGAAGCCGTTTGTATCATGGAGATATGGAGACAAAGGAATTCCTTTTGTGTCTTCAAGAATATGTTAGAAATCAATGTTAGAACATTTAACTGCAAAAAAGTGGGCCATGTGAAAGGATTATTTATTATTATTTTTTAGTGTTATGGCCTGCTACTTGGTCTCTTAGATGAGGCATAATGAGGGACGTTTCTGAGAATAAAATGTAAGGTACAGCTAATCAGATTTCAGGGAATGCATGTGAGACAAAGGTGAGAGGTCAGGATGGCATTTGTCTTAAAGGAAAAGAAGATGGAGAAAATAGGGTAGAATACAACAAATAATCACCGAGTTCAGAGAAAGGAGCTAAATAAGAGATGTGAGAAGGCTTCAAATTGAAGGTGATCCAAGAAAATCCAGTATAAAAATTACTGCAAGTTTGCAACAAACATACTACTACATTTTATTGATTAACGTGAAAATTTGAAAAGTCTTGGTAACAAAGGAAATATTATTGCTAGAGGTCAGGTGAAGTCGCCCAGTCATGTCCCACTCTTTGCGACCCCATGGACTGTAGCCTGCCAGGCTCCTCTGTCCATGAGATTTTCCAGGCAAGAATACTGGAGTGGGTTGCCATTGCCTTCTCCAATTATTGCTAGAACCAGGAGTCAAACACTTAACTTCTCATAGCAACAGATAGGCCCTCACTTCCAGTTGCTTCTCCAGTAGGTTCATTCTGCATGGACCCTGAGGCAGGCAGAGTGACATTTTGAGCTACGGTCAAGCCACTGGATGCTAAAGGCTGAAAAATTTGATAACTTACTTACAAATGAATGTGAGAATGAGTGTGGTTACTGTTTAAAACATTCTCAAAATTCAAAGAGAATTGTTTTTAACCTCAGCATTGCTCTTCTAAACAACTGCAAAAATCCCCAGGGTAGAAGTTCACACTATTTTTTCATCAGACAACAATCCATTCACTGATAAGCATGGGGATGAGGAAATTAGGTCAACTCGTGACATTTTAAAACATTTATATTTAGGTTACTTTTTTTCTTCAGAAAGTAGTGGCCTGGGTAATGAAGTACAGGTTTTTCCCTATCACAGTTCTACCTATGGTTTAAATTATTTTTTAAAACTGTCTGCTTATATTTACATATATGTATATACACATATATAAAACCATTAATACATATATTCATAAAGATGTGTGTGTGTGTGTATATATATATATATGTTTGGGGCTTCCCTGATGACACAGATGGTGAAGAATCCACCTGCAATACAGGAGACCCAGGTTTGATCCCTGGGTTGGGAAGATGCCCTGGAGAAGGGAATAGCTACAATTCCAGTATTCTTCCTGGGATAATCCCATGAACAGAGGAGCCTGGTGGGCTACAGTCCAAGGGGTCGCAAAGAGTCAGACACGACTGAGCGACTAAGCACATATGCACGCATATATGTGTTTATATAGATTTTATATATGTACATATAAACACATTATGCACATGGTGGGCTAGAGTCCGTGAGGTCGCAAAGAGTCAGACACAACTGAGTGACTAACACCTACACACATATATATACATGCATTTATACATCTACAAACTAAGATTCCCACAGGAGATGCTGAATGACAAACTGTTTATTCTGAGTCATGTGGTACCAAGATATAGGAAAGAACTTTTTCTCCTTTCAGAATCCTATGTCAGCATTGATTTAAAGAAGAAAAGAGGGGAATTCCCTGATAGTCCAGTGGTTAGGATTCTGTGCTTTCACTGCCAAAGGCACAGATTTACTCCACGGTCCTTGTAGGAAGATCCCACAAGCTGCATAGCACAGCCAAAAAAAAAAAAAAAAAAAATTCATTAAAAAAATAAAAAGGATAAAATAATGCTTTAAATAAGCTTGGAGGCAATTTTTTTTTTGCATGCGGTTATACTTAACATACTACAGTTTTTCTTTGCTATAGTTTAAAAATAAATTGTGGAATAATGCAGTAACAGTGAATATCTTATTTTAGGCAAATTGGAAGGTATTTCAAATGTTATTCATATAAAGTGATAGAGCCATTTGGTCTCTGATTTACTGGAATAAATATGACAAGTCATTTGTTATCTCCTTGGCAGCAGAATAGCTGGAAATGGAGATACTAGTTTTGATGTAATTCAGAGAATTGTTAACATTTATAACTAACCTTATATATATCTGTAACACATTTTCATGTGCAAACTGTAATGGCAAAATTAAAAATAAAATATTTTGTTTTTCTGATATTCTCATGTTGAACCCAAAGATAAAAGAATATCGATTATTATAAAAATGTTGGATACTTCAGAAAAAAGTCAGTAAATATTTTGAAAAGTACTTATAAGACCTTATAAACTCCTGCCAAATTGTCTAGTCTCCAGCACTGCCTTCAATCACAATAAAATTGCCAATTTCATGGGCTGTGTCTTATAACTGTTCACAGGCTTCTCTTGAAACTCTCTTCCTTCAGTTCCTATGAAATTAAGCTTAGTTTTCTCCACTGACTCATGTCTTCTTTATTTCCTGTTTCAGCTTCTCTTCCCCATTCTGCTACATAATTTGGGGCTTCTGTCAAATTTCCATTCTTTGTCTATGCTTTGTCCCTCATACTTTTTATAAACTCTGTGGCTTCAAATTTTACTACTAAGTTGAGCATTTCTTCAGCAGCAGATCTCTTATGGTTCAAGTTCTAATTTCAGCTCCCCATACATAAAATTCATGTGTGTATCCTATGTAATATTTATAATATGGGCATAATATTATCCTATGGAATATCCTATCCTATAATAGGACATAATTAGGACATAATCATATCCTATGGAATATCCTATCTTATATGTAATATTTTGGGCACCCAGACCTTTCTGATCATGCAGGGCTTCCTCAGTTGCATTTGCTTCATATTCTCATCCTAAATACCAATCACCTCTCTAACTAAAACCTCTAGGCTCCAGATCAATACATTCAATATATTCAACTGACTCTTAACAGCTCCATGTTAAAGGCAAAAATTCTAGCAATTCAGCTTACACATGGAGCCCTTCACTTACCACCTTCTCAATTTGATTCTTTCCTAATGCTCTTCACCTCAATTAATTGTATCCCTCCCCATCGTGTGTCAAAAACCATGACATGGGGATTATCCATGACTCAGCCCAATTCATCACAGCCCAATCATCATTGTTGATTTATTCAAACCTACCAGTGTCTTTCCCAGTACTACCACATAGCTTCCTAACTATTTTCTGCACATAAGTACTTCTTTTTCCTACTTTTTTTTTTAAACTGCAACTAGAATTAACCTTCATTTTTTTCATGTATCTAAAATTTTATCCATTTATTAAAATCTAAGTTTACAGTGGTTTTTCCAGTAGTCATGTATGGATGTAAGAGTTGGACTATAAAGAAAGCTGCTGCTGCTGCTAAGTCACTTCAGTCATGTCTGACTCTGTGTGACCCCATAGATGGCAGCCCACCAGGCTCCCCTGTCCCTGGGAATTCTTCAGGCAAGAATACTGGAGTGAGTTGCCACTTGCTTCTCCAGTGCGTGAAAGTGAAGTCGCTCAGTCGTGTCTGACCCTCAGCGACCCCATGGACTGCAGCCTTCCAGGCTCCTCTGTCCGTGGGATTTTCCAGGCAAGAGTACTGGAATGGGGTGCCATTGCCTTCTCCGTAAAGAAAGCTGAGCACCGAAGAATTCATGCTTTTGAACTGTGGTGTTGGAGAAGACTCTTGAGAGTCCTTTGGACTGTAAGGAGATC
>NW_011495082.1:14722226-14727718 GCF_000754665.1 Bison bison bison
CAACAGAGGATGAGATGGTTGGATGGCATCACCAACTCTATGGACATGAGTTTGAGCAAGCTCCGGGAGCTGGTGATGGACAGGGAGGCCTGGCAAGCTGCAGACCATGGGGTCGCAAATAGTCGGACATGACTGAGCAACTGAACTGAACTGAAGTTTACAGTCCACTCCTTCATTTCTTCCCTGATTTCCACGAACTTTCAAGTTTTATTTGTTTTTAAAGTAGCAATGTGATGGCAAGCTAGGAGCTTTGGTTATACCCATTTCTCAGATGTGCAACCTAAGGCTTAAAAAGGAACATGATATGCCCAAAGTCACCAAACCTATCAGTAATGGAAGAGGGCTTTAAAATCAGATGTATGTGACTTAAAATTCATCCTGGTTGAAAAACCACCTCCCTCAATATTGTCTTTCTCTAATATACTTGTGTTATTAAGATGAAATGTACCTTGAGATTCCATTCTTTCATATTCCCACCTAGAACCTCCTTGAGAGAGGAACTGTTGCTTCATTCACTCACTTGATAAATGCTTTAATCTATGATACACCTGGTGCCACATAAGGATTTAGGAATATTGTACTGACATGTCAGATTTAAAAAATATGTTTCCTACACAGCATATACTGTTTCAGAGGATCTTAATAATTATTAACAATGTATATGCTCTATTTTAGTTTTAACATTATTAATAATTTTCAGCAGCTACAGGACTTTGTGAATCTAATTATTGGAATCTTGAAAAAGTAAATTATAGTTGTCTATTATGTTGCCTCAGATGACTTTATTTCAAATAAATATCCCTATAAAATACCCAGAGCTTCAGCCAATTTTTATACAGCCTTTGAAAGATTATATAAAATTCAAAGTAGGAATTTTCAGGCTGAGTTCAGAAGTGATTAAGTAAACAAATATGGATATTTGTGGCATAACAGACATAATTTTATATAATTAAGAGAAGGTAGGTAGTGGAGTCAGGAGCTCAAATATTCAACAGAAAACATAACTTTAATTTGAGGAAAATACGAGGGTATGAAATGGTCTGCTGGATATGCTGAATGACCTACATTCCATCTCCCCTGGCCCCTAGGACAGAACAAATGGGTACTAGGCTCAAGTTGGGGTGGAGATAAGTTAGTTCCGAGAAGCTGGTATATCTGGAGCTGTGAATCTGTCTTAGAAGTTGAGCATATCCTTGATGGCCAAACAATCCATGCTTCAAGAATTGGGTTCAGTTCAGTCGCTCAGTCATGTCCAACTCTTTGCAACCCCATTAATCGCTGCACACCAGGCCTCCCTGTCCATCACCAACTCCCAGAATTTACTCAAACCCATGTCCATTGAGTTGGTGATACCATCCAACTATCTCATCCTTTGTCGTCCCCTTCTCCTGCCTTCAAGCTTCAAGAGTAGCTCAGTTCAGTTCAGTTCAGTTCAGTCGCTCAGTCATGTCTGACTCTTTGCGACCCCATAATAAAGAGCCGGTATGTCCGGAGCAGTAAGAATGCCTCTAATGTCAGTTTTTATTTGCTGATCAACCTATCCAGCGTAACTTTGAGGCTATCCATACTTTAGTGATATTGATATCATTATCCTAACAACAAATATTTATTTAGTTGGAATCCAGTGCTTTGTGGCAATTAATTTTAGCCATAATTCATATTACATCTATGGTTTTTTAAAATGTTAGAAACACATTAATATTTAAATGCTGTCAGGTTGTTGTTGGTTGTTTTTTTTTCTTTAATGTCAATCCAGGAAATGACTGGCCTATTGTGTTGAGCTCAGTTGCATCAGACTCTTTGCGACCCCATGACCTGTAGCCGCCAGCCTCCTCTGTCTGGGATTCTCCAGAGAAGAATACTGGAATGGGTTGCCATGCCCTCCTCCAGGGGATCTTCCCAACCCAGGGGCTGAACCCAAGTCCCCAGCATTGGCAGGTGGATTCTTTACCACTGAGCTATTATTTTTTCAGACTTGACTCTACACAGCAGAAGACCTTCTGCAAGAAGTCTGTCCCTAAAGAATCACTAAGCGTTGGGATCAGAGACACTTCACCTATTGACAGTAGGTTTCTGCACTGAATTACCTGTTCTCAGACTCTCGGGAGCCCTGAAGTATAACTTTGAAATGGTAGGGGACATTCTGAGGCTTATTGTGTTTGTTCACAATGCAGCCCTTGATCATGTTGTCACTTCACATGAAGAGACTAAGCTGGAGAGCAAGTTGACTTTTGCTGTCTCTCTCTGGGAGAGTCAGGTCTTGAATTTTCTAACTTGATTGAACAATATTTCACCTGCCTGCAAAGCAACCCTATGCTCACACTTTCCAATTGCCTTTAGACTTGCTAAATGCATTTATAGAGAACAAGCACGAGGAAAAAGGTGGTGGATGAAATGAAGTCTTTTTCCCACTGCACCTTTTATTATTGTGTTATAAAAAACAGGCTCGAAATAGACTGAGGCAGATTTATCTTTTAATGAAAATCACCAGGAGGTTTGAAGTCAAATATTCTTATCTTTTTCTGCTGTCTCCAGTGCACGACTCTTTCACAGGGCTGACCTTGCAGTATGGTCCTAGAGGGAGCCACAATGATATTGTGGACTGACTTCCTTCAGAAGGGACTTTTAAGAGATAATGAAGCCAGCATGCGTCCTTTTAGGCTCCATTGTCCAAGGCGGTGCAAGTCGGCCTTTCCAGAGAGCAAAGGGCGGCAGAGTTCAAGGGCACTGTGTGTAGCAGGAAGCAGCAGGCTCTCAGGACATTGTCAGGAAGCTGGCCTCGGCCGACTCGGGAGGCCTTCTGCAGCCCTCACAGGCTTCAGAGCTCACCTGAGCTGCAGGTGGGAGGTTGGGCAGGTCTAAACCTCTGGGTCCTTTCCTGGATTTCCCCTGCTGGGTCTGCACAGAATGGCTCTGGAGTAACTAGCTACCAGACTCCTTCCACCAGCAATGCACAGGCTTCTTCTGCTGTCACTGTGGCATCCCCACAGTTTAAATAGACACTCAAAAAGCTGTTTGGTATGAGACTGATTTTACCAATTCTTTCTTGTCTTGGCTTTTCTTCTTAAGTAAAAATGTTAATTGCCCATTCGGGTCCAACTCTTTGTGACTCCATGGACTGTAGCCAACCAGGCTCCTCTGTCCATGGGATTCTGCAGGTAAGAATACTGGAGTGGGTTGCCATGCCCTTCTTCAGGGGGTCTTCCAGACCCAGGGATTGAACCCAGGTCTCCTGCATTGCAGGCAGATTCTTTACCATCTGAGCCACCAGGGAAGCCTCTATATAAACTGCTCCTGCTGCTAAGTCACGTCAGTCATGTCCAACTCTGTGTGACCCCATAGACGGCAGCCCAACAGGCTCCGCTGTCCCTGGGATTCTCCAGGCAAGAACACTGGAATGGGTTGCCATTTCCATCTCCAATGCATGAAAGCGAAAAGTGAAAGTGAAGTCGCTCAGTTGTGTCCGACTCCCAGCGACCCCATGGACCGCAGCCCACCAGGCTCCTCCGTCCATGGGATTCTCCAGGCAAGAGCACTGGAGTGGGTTGCCATTGCCTTCTCCCTATATAAACTAGTGGAGAAATAATCTGGACTTCTTTTGCTTTCAGTTACTTCTTGAGTTTCAAACTTCATAACGGAAGAGACAGGGTGTTGGCATTGGGAAGCAGGAAGTAGAAGAAAAAGTAAACAAGGAAATGGCATTGAAAAAGGTTGTTATCAGTCATCATTTCAACGGATATATGTAAAAAGAGCACACTGGGGAAATACAGTAATGAGAATTTAATGTCATTATGATTGTAATTTTATGCCTAAGTACACTTAACATGACAAGGAATTCTCTTAATCTTAATTAGGAGTAGGTGGGGGCATCTTCATTTTTTTTCCACTAACTGCTTAGCTCTTGGAACTAATTGCCTTCCAAGAGAAAGATATAATAGAAAAACACGATTGCATCATACATTCTGGAGAACATAAGGAGCATGTTGGGCTGTACTCTAAAGGCCCTTAAACCCTGTGCTTGCCCAGCTTCAAGACCCAATAAAAAGCCTTGAGTCAACGACAGAGACATCAGTGGGTTTAATGGATGGGTCAGCTTACAAGTGGTCCTGGAGCAGCACTCCACCTTGTGCGGGGCAGACAGTGGCAAGACATGCAGGCAGATTTTGCTCCTGGAGGCAGGGGGAGATGGCCACTTACCTGGGCAATTGACATCAAGTGGGCTCAGCAGGTTACCAGGGAAACCAACAGATGAGCACACCGCTCACAGCCCCTTGGATTAGGACAGTCACTAGCTGGGCCTGGGGCAAATGTGGAGGGCGGTCAGTGAGGTGAGTAGGGTGTAGGTGAGACAGGTGATGGTCAAGCAGGGGACACAGAGAACAAGAGGACAGCCATCTTGACTGTCCAGGCCAGACACAGCATCACACTGATTTCTTGACTCTCGGAACTGGAGCAGCATCTCAATCTAGCTGGTAGTAATCAAAATGCCATACATCTAGCTATCTGATGGGCAGCTTTTACGTTTGATATATATTACTGTACAACCACTTCCTATGAATGAATTCCATGTGCAAATGGCAAAGCAGGCTTGAAGAACTGATTTGGGTAAGTCCTTTTGAATCTATTACCCCAAATGAAAGCCTCAATGAAATTGTCTGCAGCTTAGTATTTTAAGGATTTTTGTAAATTGGAAAGACAATCTTTCCTGAAACTAAGTATTGTCTGCTTCTCAGATTGGAGGAAAGAGTGCTGCATTTCTACACGGACGAACACCTGTGCATGCAGTGATGGTTTTGGCTGTGTTTCTTTTCTAGTCTTAGTTTTGTTATTCTTGATTTTATTTTTCACCATGAAAAGAACTTCATATGTTTTCAACTAATAGAGATAAAAGTAAACTTTTTCAACCAGATCCAATTATGGACATAATTTTCATGGCACAATTGAATTTAAGTACAGTGTGTCTTAGAGTAGGGAAAAATAAAATACAAAGAGGAATTTTTTTCCCCTAGAACCTTCCTTTCTTTCTATGTGCTCTCCTTTAGAAGAAGGCCTATTTTCAAAAGTTAGACACCTCTTATGCCTTAGACATTCTTAAAGGAGCACGTCTGACATTATGAATGAAGAAAAATAGGCAATGCTAAAGGTAAACAAATTTCATTTTGTTTTATTTGCACGTGAATTTCTGTAAGATCAGTAAGTCTATGTTTACTACTTGTTGCTGTTTCATTTTTAAAGGTCATTCATCATAGGCTAGATTGACTTCTAATACCATGAAGCTGTTGTGAATGCCTGCCACAGAAAAAGCATCTTATAACCTTTATTATGCAGATGACACCACCCTTATGGCAGAAAGCTAAGAAGAACTAAAGAGCCTCTTGATGAAAGTGAAAGAGAAGAGTGAAAAAGTTGGCTTAAAGCTCAACATTCAGAAAACTAAGATCATGGCATCTGGTCCCATCACTTCATGGCAAATAGATGGGGAAGCAATGGAA
>NW_011495082.1:14727818-14728120 GCF_000754665.1 Bison bison bison
TTTTGGGGGGCTCCAAAATCACTGCAGATGGTGACTGCAGCCATGAAATTAAAAGATGCTTGCTCCTTGGAAGAAAAGCTATGACCAACCTAGATAGCATATTAAAAAGCAGAGACATTACTTTGCCAACAAAGGTCCACCTAGACAAACTGATGGTTTTCCCAGTGGTCATGTATGGATGTGAGAGTTGGACTATAAAGAAAGTTGAGTGCCAAAGAATTGATGCTTTTGAACTGTGGTGTTGGAGAAGACCCTTGAGAGTCCCTTGGACTGCAAGGAGATCCAACCAGTTCATCCTAAAG
>NW_011495082.1:14728220-14732008 GCF_000754665.1 Bison bison bison
TCCTGGGTGTTCATTGGAAGGACTGATGTTGAAGCTGAAACTCCAATACTTTGGCCACATGATGTGAAGGGCTGACTCATTTGAAAAGTCCCTGATGCTGGGAAAGATTGAGGGCAGGAGGAGAAGGGAATGACAGAGGATGAGATGGCTGGATGGGATCACCGACACAATGGACATGAATTTGGGTAAACTCCAGGAGTTGGTGATGGAAAGGGAAGCCTGGTGTGCTGCAGTCCATGGGATCGCAAAGAGTGGGACACGACTGAGTGACTGAACTGAAAAGGCTGAACAGGTGAATGAAACCTTCCTTGAATTTACTGTGTGATTATGACATGAGAAATTATTAAAATGTGAAGGGTGAGCACCACATTATAAAATTTATTGCTTGAGGTACTTTTAAAAATCAATGCTCAGTGTTACACTGGCGTTCATGGAAACAATTATGTTTTACTCATAAATAACGGGTTTATGCAATTAGACCTAGGAGGTTTTCCTGCTTTAATCTTTTCAAGAATTAGAATTACCAACCTAAATATGGTAACCTTCATGGCAACCATGAGTCTTCAAATATTTGTAAAATGTTTCTTTTTCTCAAAAATGTGTTTTGGGTGCTTACTCTGTGATGGTGTGCTGAGTCACTAAGTCGTGTCCAACTCTTGTGACCCCATGGAGTGTAGCCTGCCAGTCCCCTCTGTCCATGGGCTTTTCCAGGCAAGAATACTGGAGTGGGCTGGCATTTCCTCCTCCAGAAGATCTCCCTGACCGAGGGATTGAACTCAGTCTCCTGTGTCTCCTGCATTGGCAGGTGGATTCTTGACCACTGGTGCCATCTGGGAAGCTCTAAAGCGTATGAATTGAGAAGTGAATAATAGAAGCAAGATGTAAGTCTCAAAGCTAACATTCTAGTAAAGGGAAGTAGGTGATAAGTAGAAAGTAACATTTAGGTATCAGATAGTGATGAGTGGTGGGGGAAAACCCAAAGAGGAAAGGGAGATGGATATGAATTAACATATTGTAATTAGGAAATGCCCATTGAGACTGTGACGTTTGGGAAAAGAGCTGAAGACGTAGAGGAAATGAGCCAAAGAGAAATCCAGGGGTTGAGGGAACACGAGGGAGAAGGTACAGTAATGAGTACAAAGGCTCTGAGGCAGAAACATGCAGGAGATGTTAGCAGGCCAGTGTGACTGCATGGAGTGAGGGACGTGAACAGTACGAGAGGTCGGGCTTCCCAGGTGGCTCAGTGGTAAAGCATCTGCCTGTCAGTGCAGGAGACCAGGTTCCATCCCTGGGTCAGGAAGGTCCCCTGGAGAAGGAAATGGCAACCCAATCCAGTATTCTGGCCTGGAGAATCCCCTGCACAGAGGAGCCTGGCGGGCTACAGGCCATGTGATTACAAAGTGTAAGACACCACTGAGTGACTGACCACACATACATGCATGTGAGAGGTTCATTGCTGCAGATAGTGCAGGGCCACTGTTAGGCCTGACTTGGCATCCGAGTGAGATGAGAAGATTGGTACTTTCACTTTAAAATTTCCACTACTTGGATATACTATAAATGTGTATATTTAGGATATACACATATCATTTGAAAGTTACTTTTTTGGAGCCTGAGTTCAAAACAAGACTAATCCCCACAACTTCAGCTTTCCCCCTGAGTTAGGAAGGAGGGTTTTACTATGTTTTTTGACATAATTGTCCATATTGTCAAAACTAATAGGAGCATGAACATTCGATGTAGGGCACTGGGATTGCCTGATGGCTCAGCTAGTAAAGAATCTGCCCACAATGTGGGAGACCTGGGTTTGATCCCTGGGTCAGGAAGATCCCCTGGAGAAGGGATAGGCTACCCACTCCAGTATTCTGGCCTGGAGAATTCCATGGACCCCATAGTCCATGGGGTCGCAACGAGTCGGACATGATCAAATGACTTTCACTTTCACTGGGATTCAAGGATTGTATTTTAGGTCTAAACTGGACCCAGATGACCTTTCTCATACTGCTGATCATCCAAGAAAGGCTCCTTCATGCAGGAGATTAGGTAAAGAAGTGGGCAGGAGCCTGTTTCCATGTGTCCAGGCCATATTCCCAGTGCCAGGATCAGAGCTGACCACCACCTGGTACCTGACTTTTCAGGAAAGTCTGGAGACCAAGGGGACAGAGTGCATGCTTGGCAGTGAAGGCGCAGAACAGGGAGATTGGTGTCCCCTTCCACTGAGGCCTGGAGCCCTGGAATTTACAAAAAGGCACTGCCAGGGACCCAGTGTCCCGGCACAGTTACAGAGTCAATGTGGACAAGCAGTTTCTGCCTCAAAGGAGTCCACAAACCCTTCCCTTCATATGAAATGACTTGCATTCTGGATCATCTGCAAATGGTTTCTAGCGTTTTTCTTATTCAAAATGGAAAATAAAGAGTTTAGTTTTAAACACATGGTGAAACTTTTTTGGTCCAGACAAGTGTTTATGGCCTGAGTGTTGTGGCCAATGTTAGATTAGTGAAGAACTAGCCTCATAGGAACACAATTATTTTTAAAGCATTCGATAATGGATTGCAAAGAGTTGGGCGTGACTAAGCAACTAACACACACACACAGTGTTTCTATTTATTTTTCTATATGGAAGGACACTATACATTTTGAGGGCTAAGTTCTCTGAAGAATGTGCTTCTTGCCTGACCAGAGCTAACGTATGTTCCTCTTTAAAGTTGCAAAAATTTTGTGGATAACCTAGTGATATTAATACCTAATGCTTCTCAATAAGAAATTTTGAGATCTTGAGCTGATAAAATTTTGAATTGCAGCAATTGGTGGAATGAGAACAAGATAATGCTGCAAAAAAGAAATAGTTAAGCATCTTCTCTTGAGAATACAAAGTGACAGAAAGGATCTGATCAGCACTAATTGATGGTTAACAGTGAATTCATTTTCACATTATTAGTTTCAGTTTAGTTCAGTTCAGTCGCTCAGTCATGTCTGACTCTTTGCGACTCCATGAATTGCAGCACGCCAGGCCTCCCTGTCCATCACCAACTCCCGGAGTTCACCCAGACTCACGTCCATCGAGTCAGTGATGCCATCCAGCCATCTCATCCTCTGTCATCCCCTTCTCCTCCTGCCCCCAATCCCTCCCAGCATCAGAGTTTTTTCCAGTGAGTCAACTCTTCACATGAGGTGGCCAAAGTACTGCAGTTTCAGCTTTAGCATCATTCCTTCCAAAGAAGGTTCCAAATAGGAAAAGGAGCACGTCAAGGCTGTATATTGTCACCCTGCTTATTTAACTTCTATGCAGAGTACATCATGAGAAACGCTGGACTGGAAGAAACACAAGCTGGAATCAAGATTGCCAGGAGAAATATCAGTAACCTCAGATATGCAGATGACACCACCCTTATGGCAGAAAGTGAAGAGGAACTCAAAAGCCTCTTGATGAAAGTGAAAGTGGAGAGTGAAAAAGTTGGCTTAAAGCTCAACATTCAGAAAACAAAGATCATGGCATCTGGTCCCATCACGTCATGAGAAATAGATGGGGAAACAGTGGAAACAATGTCAGACTTTATTTTTTGGGGCTCCAAAATCATTGCAGATGGTGACTGCAGCCATGAAATTAAAAGATGCTTACTCCTTGGAAGGAAAGTTATGACCAACCTAGATAGCATATTCAAAAGCAGAGACATTACTTTGCCAACAAAGGTCCGTCTAGTTAAGTCTATGGTTTTTCCTGTGGTCATGTATGGATGTGGGAGTTGGACTGTGAAGAAAGCTGAGCACCGAAGAATTGATGCTTTTG
>NW_011495082.1:14732185-14737473 GCF_000754665.1 Bison bison bison
ACTGAACTGAACTTCCAAAGAAATCCCAGGGCTGATCTCCTTCAGAATGGACTGGTTGGATCTCCTTGCAGTCCAAGGGACTCTCAAGAGTCTTCTCCAACACCACAGTTCAAAAACATCAATTCTTCAGCACTCAGCCTTCTTCACAGTCCAACTCTCACATCCATACATGACCACAGGAAAAACCATAGCCTTGACTAGATGGACCTTTGTTGGCAAAGTAATGTCTTAGTATTTATTAAATATCAAACAGTACAATGAGAAAATAATCTCAAACTTCAAGCATTTCCATCATTAATTATTATCTTTGTGTAGAATCAAATACCTCCTCAATTGTAAAACTATAATTTTAGCTGAAATGAAAGGAAAACAAGAGAAATCTCATGATTAATCTATAAACACTAGCAATGCTAAAAAACACTCTGATTTTGGAGATGTTAGAATATTAAAATATGCATGCCTTGGAATCAAGGAAACATGTAATTAAGTAATTCATCTGACTAAAAGTACCACAGGTCTATGTTCCAGGTACTTGGAGAGTTCTGAGAGGAACTCCAGTCATAACACACGAACCAATGCAAAACAATCTCTGTCTCCAAGCTGTCACTGTTTTTGCAAATTCAAAAAGTAACAATAAAGTTTGGATGGTGCTTTTATATGGGAAGTGCAGTTTGATGCTTGAGCTGAGGCTCAAATAATATACAGATTCTATTCACATAATATGTGGTGGTTGCTAGAAAGGAGGTTCTAGCTAAATGGAATAGATAGGCCAGAGGATACAGGAAAAAAAAAAGGATGGTGCTGAAAAAATGTAGTATGACTAGAGCACACTGCTTGGCAAATGAAATTTAAGTGTCAAGAATGCAACTAGAGACCAAAAGATACAAGTTCTTGAAGGGCTGATAAGGAAAGAGTAATGGAAAACCACAGCTCGACCTGCAGTAGCCATTGTTTCATACAGTCAGGACCCTGGTCACCCTGAGTTCATCTTCTGCTTGAGATACCCTTTTTTCCTTTGCAGTGAATGGCATTAAATGTTTGTGGTAAAGGAAACGTTTACATGAAGGATCAACCTGCAATTAACGGAACCTTTTGACTTGAGGCTTACAGATGGGCATGTGGAATACATCTTAACACATGCAGAGAAATTTCATGCTTGCCTTTGGAAACCTGGAGGTAGGATGTCATCTGAAAATTATTTGAGTATTCCAACAGACAGGCTATTTGAAATTTACATTCATAGAACAGCATACTAAATAGTAGTAAAAATAACTCAAATAGTGCCTACACATATCAACATAAATATAGACCATACATAATATGCTTAAAGAAAAATCCATTGGTAGAATAATCAAGTATGATTCTACTTTTACTGAGATTAAAAGCATGCGTAATAAACTGTATATTATTTAATCACATAAACGTAGTAAAATTATCTTAAAAATCAAGGGTTCCTATATTCTATTTTGTTATGAACATGCGTTAATATATATGTTAAGGTTTCTAGTAACAAATAAGATGATTATAAGAAACTAGTTCCTTTGCAACATTTGTAATACCTAGTGTCCTCAGGGCACAGTACATCACATGTTCTTCTCACCAGTAAAATTATTTTCTATTAACTATCAAACACTCACATATCTAGGTGTCAGACTCTTACAAGGGTGAGATTTTTCTCTCTGGTTTACAGATAGCTTGAAAAGTAGAGATTTCATGGCAAATAACCACAAGAGCCAGGACGGGCCAGGTCTTTTGTCTACAGCCCTCTAGTCCTTCCTGCATAGACACAACACAACAATTATTGACTGTGAACGTCTCCCACAATTTATCAAAGAAGAACTGTGTGGAGCTGTGCTCTCCAAGTCAATAATCATTAGCTCTGTGTTGCTACTGAACACTGTAAAGTGGTTCAGGAAAATCGTTGAGCTCAGTATCTTGGGAGGAGTCAACCTATGTGTCCCTAATATATGGGCCACCTCAGTTCAGTTCAGTCTCTCAGTCATGTGCGACACTTTGCGACCCCATGAACCACAGCACGCCAGGCCTCTCTGTCCATCACCAACTCCCGGAGTCCACCCAAACCCATGTCCATTGAGTCAGTGATGCCATCCAACCATCTCATCCTCTGTCATCCCCTTCTCCTCCTGCCTTCAATCTTTCCCAGCATCAGGGTCTTTTCTAATGAATCGGCTCTTAGCATAAGGTGGCCAAAGTATTGGCATTTAAGCTTCAGCACCAGTCCTTCCAATGACCATCCAGGACTGATCTCCTTTAGGATGGACTGGTTGGATCTCCTTGCAGTCCAAGGGACTCTGAAGAGTCTTCTCCAACACCACAGTTCAAAAGCATCAATTTTTCTGTGCTCAGCTTTCTTCACAGTCCAACTCTCACATCTATACATGACTACTGGAAAAACCATAGCTTTGACTAGACAGACCTTTGTTAACAAAGTAATGTCTCTGCTTTTGAATATGCTATCTAGGTTGGTCATAACTTTCTTTCCAAGGAGTAAGCATCTTTTAATTTCATGGCTGCAATCACCATCTGCAGTGATTTTGGAGCCCCAAAAATTAAGTCAGCCACTGTTTCCACAGTTTCCCCATCTATTTCCCATGAAGTGATGGGACTGGATGCCATGATCTTAGTTTTCTGAATGTTGAGCTTTAAGCCAACTTTTTCACTCTCCACTTTCTCTTTCATCAAGAGGCTTTTGAGTTCCTCTTCACTTTCTGCCATAAGGGTGGTGTCATCTGCATATCTGAGGTTATTGATATTTCTCCCGGCAATCTTGATTTCAGCTTGTGCTTCCTCCAGCCCAGCATTTCTCATGAAGTACTCTGGTTAGAAGTTAAATAAGCAGGGTGAGAATATACAGCCTTGACGTACTCCTTTCCCTATTTGGAACCAGTCTGTTGTTCCATGTCCAGTTCTAACTGTTGCTTCCTGACCTGTATACAGGTTTCTCAAGAGGCAGATCAGGTGGTCTGGTATTCCCACCACTTTCAGAATTTTCCACAGTTTATTGTGATCCACACAGAAAAGGTTTTGGCATAGTGAATAAAGCAGAAATAGATGTTTTGCCACCTAGGGACCTGATTTTGATAAAACAAGTTTTCTTGGTGAAGAGTTCTACCTTCTTTTCAGCTGGGTTCTTCAGATGATTGTTTTGGGCTAGGTCCTCATCTTTCTCTGACTTCAAAAGAATGCATCTGTCTAAGCTCCCAGGGAGTCCTTTTCTTTATCATTCATAATACTTTTCAACCGCCTGTCAATTAGACATTCAATCCCAGTGTCATTTAACCGACCATTTCCCCTGTACCTCTTACTGGAGTTAGTATGTTATCTGCATTCTCCAGGTAGCCAGGAGGTCCACATCAACTACTTCATCTTCTTAAAAAATACGTATTTATTTATTTAGCTGTGCTGGGCCTTAGTTGCGGCATGTGGGAGCTTAGTTGCGGCATGTGGGATCTAGTTTTCTGACCAGGAATTGAACCCAGGCCTCCGGCATTGGGAAGGAGTTGTCTTCTTAGACACTGAACCACCAGTGAAGACCCCAGGTACTTTTTTTTTTAAATTTTTATTTATTTTTATTTTTTGGCCATGCCACGAGACATACAGGATTTTAGTTCTCCAATCAGGGATCAATCTCACACCCCCTAAAGTGGGAGGGCAGAGTAGTAACCAGTGGACCACCAGGGAAGTTCCATATCAATTACTTCTAATGAAGTGTTGTTTATCCCTTAGCTCACATCTATGGCCTCCTAGGGAGTTCCCTATGACCAAACAACAAAGGGAAAATTCTGGTCTGGTTCTCAGATGGGTCAGCTTACCAGTTTGATGTAAGCTGAAAACAGATACCTGCTGCATGTCCACCCAGTCTAGGTACAGTTCTACAGGTCAGTGGTGAGAGAAGACCCTCCCAGTGAGCAGCGTTGGGGGTAGTATCACTGGTCATTCATTTTGCTGAATTGGGACCTAGACCATTGGAAGACAGAAGGAAGGAAGACTGGAGTATTATATGCTGAAGGATTTGGGATAAGGTACAAGGCCTGTGGATTATTGTATGTCTCACATTAATGTCTGATAGACATAAAGCCTCTGTGACAGAAGAGAATTTCAGCAGGAAAGTGGACAAGATGGCCTGCCAGTCAGCTTATTTCTCAGCCAGCACAATGTTTGTGGGCTGATGGATAGATTGTCCATTAGGGCTGAGAGGGAGCTATGCATGAACCCAGCAGTGTGAGTTCCCTCTCACTCTGGCTGTTAGCTATTGTGACCACACTGAATGGGTAGACTGTCAATGGTAACAACCAGAGCCCTTGGTTTGAACAATCTGACCCTCAATTTGAACAACTTGGAGGCACGTTGACATTAGACCCTTTCACCCTCGGAGGAGGCAGCAATTTAATCTTACCAGCACTGACATAATTTTGGATGTGGGTTTGCTTTCCCACATGCAGTACTTGGCCAACCTTACCATCCAGGCTCTTACAAAATACCAAATTCATCAGAATGAGACGATACAAATTTCCTCCTGTGAACAAGACAATTTTATGGCAAATCTACTTGTCTCATTATACACCTTATCACCACAAAGGGTCAAACTAATATGATGAGGGGACTACCTCTTAACTGTTAAGTGAAATGAAAGCTCAGAGCCTCAATACCATGCATGTTTTGTCTACTGTCCTTTGCAATGCGCCTTATCTGTTAAACTAATTGCCTATATAAAGTGCTGGGTCCATCATGTCTATAATATCAGTTCCATAAGCAATATAAAGGTACCATTGGCTCTCTTCCCATTACCCTTGTGAATCCACTTGGGAAACTGTGTTTCATGTACTCACAATTTAGACTCTTTTATAAATTTTGATTTTTATTGGGGAAATGTTTCTTTCGGGGAGCACAGTAAAGATCTCAGTGAATCGGAAGCTAAAATTAACACCTTATGAAATTGGGCTGTTCATGCTAATGAGCCAGAGGTGCTGATGCTGGCAGGGTATCTACACTGATCATGACAGAGAGTCAGAGTGCATGCTGTTTGATGGGGAAGGACAAGGGCATGTCTGGGACCAGGAAGATTCCCTGGGCATATCTTGGTGTTTCAAGGCCCAGAAATAAACCTGAGAGGGATATGAGAGTTGGACTATAAAGAAAGCTGAGCACAGAAGAATTGATGCTTTGAACTGTGGTGTTGGAGAAGACTCTTGAGAGTCCCTTGGACTGCAAGGAGATCCAACCAGTCCATTCTAAAGGAGACCAGTCCTGGGTGTTCATTGGAAAGA
>NW_011495082.1:14737573-14737706 GCF_000754665.1 Bison bison bison
GTAAGCATCTTTTAATTTCATGGCTGCAATCACCATCTGCAGTGATTTTGGAGCCCCAAAAATTAAGTCAGCCACTGTTTCCACAGTTTCCCCATCTATTTCCCATGAAGTGATGGGACTGGATGCCATGATC
>NW_011495082.1:14737856-14752201 GCF_000754665.1 Bison bison bison
AACTGAACTGGATAATTGCAGCCATTTAGGTCCGCCATACATTGTCGGACACAACTGAAGTGACTTAGCACAGAACACAGGTCTGCCACAGACAAGTCAGCCAAGTGCCAGACTCCTTGAAGGCTGGGTCACCCCTTTGGGCAAGAAACCTACACGAGCTGCATGAAGGAGCTCTAAGGAAGGAGCTGATGAATACCAGTTATGACTTGGAACTGTTTACACATGATAGAACTACAGCTGCAAAACATCTCCCCATACAAACTCTTCTGTAAAGCTTACAGCCAGCTGGCAGTTTGGAGAACTGCATGCCGCTTGGGGGCTTTTCTAGCATATGTTTCACCTGTGGGAGCTAGCTGAGAATTCATGTGTGCAACTCAGAAGTTCAGGGAATTTATGACTCATAAAGGAACACTCAATGGGAGACAGGATCTGATGGGTAATTGCTTCTTCTTTACATTCCTTGAATCCTGAGATCCTTACCATAAATTTCCCCAGATAGTCCAAGTGGGATTACATACTCAGTATTCACAGAAGTCAATTTGAAAACATATCTTTTATATAGGCTTTTATTTTCTCCTTTATTGTTACACTTTCCCCACTTCTTAGCCCATTCAATATGCTGCTGCTGCTGCTAAGTCGCTTCAGTCGTGTCCGACTCTGTGCGACTCCATAGATGGCAGCCCACCAGGGTCCTCTGTCCATGGGATTCTCCAGGCAAGAATACTGGTGTGGGTGGCTATTCCCTTCTCCAGGAGCATCTTCCTGACCCAGGGATAGAACCTGAGTCTCCTGAATTGTAGGCAGATTCTTTATCATCTGAGCCACTAGGAAACCAAATATAATAGACTAGGTGGCTATAATAGAATAGAAACCAAATATAATAAACAACAAGCATTTGTTCCTCATGGTTCTAGAGACTGGGAACACTAGATTCAAATCACTAGCAGACTGGTGTTGCGGTAAGGGCCTGCTTCCTGGTTCAAAGACAGACATCTCCTTGCTGTGTCCTCATATGAAGCTGAGGTGGAGAGCTCCCCAGTGTTCCCTCTATCAGGGCACTAATCTCTTTCATGAGTAAGCCACCCTCCTGACCTAATCACCTCCCAGAGATCCTCCAAATACTGTGACACTGGGAACTGAGTTTCAACATAGGAATTTTGGAGGGATACAAATACTGAGTCTATGGTACCCTGGTTCCACACTTCTGCTTCTTGGGAGCGTTTGTCCATTTGACTATTTGTACTAAAATTCCTTTGAGCTATGTTTTTAAAAGAATCTAGGCTGAGACGGTAAACATCTGCCTACAATGCAGGAGCCCCAGGTTCCATCCCTGGCTTGGGAAGATCCCCTGGAGGAGGAAATGGCAACCCACTCCAGTACTATTGCCTGGAAAATCCCATGGATGGAAGAGTGTGGTAGGCTACAGTCCATGGGGTCACAAAGAGTCACTTTCTTTCTTTCTGTACTGTGAATATGACATACATGTGCACATTTTTCTATAAATAGAGTCCCTAATTTTATTTTCTCCACGTGTCCATATATCTGTTTTACAAAGCATCAGAATAGATAAGATCTTTAAAGGTGGCTCAGATGGTAAAACGTCTGCCTGCAATGCGGGAGACCAGGGTTTGATCCCTGGGTTGGGAAGATCCCCTGGAGAAGGAAATGGCAACCCACTACAGTATTCTTGCCTGGAAAATCCTATGGATGGAGCCTGGTAGGCTACAGTCCATGGGATCTCGAAGAGTCAGACACAACTGAGTGACTTCACTAAACGGGTGGAGATTAAAGAAGACAAGAAAAATCCTACTGAAACACATTTTAGATAAGGACATAAAAAAGGAAGCCCACAAAGAGAGAAGGCATGGTCATTTGCCGAGAGGTAATACTAGAAGGCTCACATTCCGCATCTTGGAAAGACTAGGCACATGGGATTTTGAAATTCTGGAATTACCCCAAAATCAATCTTAAAATTCATGATAATTTGGAAACATGTACTGAAGTGAGAGGAATAAATCACTATAAAAATTTATTACTTGGAAGTAAGTACAAGATGCTTTCTTTCATGTGCCATTCTTTCAAGCTGGAAACAAAGTAAATATTGAAACAGAGACATTTGGAAGTGGAGGCTTTTGTGTAGTGGATAATTTCAAAAGGTCTGTGGCTACTTGGTCTTGGTAGTAAGTGCTTGTTTTAAGATGAATTTAAGCTTTATTTCAGTTCGTCTAGTCAAGGCTATGGTTTTTCCTGTGGTCATGAACGGATGTGAGAGTTGGACCGTGAAGAAAGCTGAGCGCCGAAGAATTGATGCTTTTGAACTGTGGTGTTGGAGAAGACTCTTGAGAATCCCTTGGACTGCAAGGAGATCCAACCAGTCCATTCTGAAGGAGATAAGCCCAGGGATTTCTTTGGAAGTTTAGCTCAGTTCAGTCACTCAGTCGTGTCTAACTCTTTTCGACCCCATGAATCACAGCACGCCAGGCCTCCCTGTCCATCACCAACTCCTGGAGTTCACTCAGACTCATGTCCATCGAGTCAGTGATGCCATTTCTTTGGAAGGAATGATGCTAAAGCTGAAACTCCAGTACTTCGGCCACCTCATGCGAAGAGTTGACTCATTGGAAAAGACTCTGATGCTGGGAGGGATTGGGGGCAGGAGGAGAAGGGGACGACAGAGGATGAGATGGCTGGATGGCATCACTGACTCGATGGATGTGAGTCTGAGTGAACTCTGGGAGTTGGTGATGGACAGGGAGACCTAGCGTGCTGCGATTCATTGGGTCGCAAAGAGTCGGACACGACTGAGTGACTGATCTGATCTGATCTGATAAGCTTTATTTAAACTTGTAATTCAACAATGATTCTGGGGAAATATGGTCAGGAGCTGAGGTGGAAACTATGTAATTTCCATGAGCAGGGACTGTTGACTGTTGCAGTTTATTAGGGTAATAGTTTCTCAAACTGGCTAGATTACAAACAAAAACAAACAAAATCCACAGCTAGATTCTGTTCTTTGGATCATCTGTGTTAATGGCTATAGCTTGTCTTGATTTGACCACCTGATTACAAATCACACTCAAAGTCGCCTGTGTCCTCTCCTGGCCCCCACTATGTTCCCCTAACTCTCTGGGCACTCTAGGAATAGAATCCTTGCTACTAAAGGATATGATTATTTATTTTCATGTTTGTTTCTTTTATTTAAATTTTGATAACCACGAAGAAAGGTATTCCTCATGTTTCATGGAGTGCCTAGTAGGGAGTATTACTTTATAATTGTTGAATAAATGTAACTATTTTATAAGATAAATTCTTTTTAGATAATACTTGCATATTTTATATAATACTTACAAAGACAGACATATTAACAGAGTTTATAAACTCACATAAGAAAATATGCCATCAGGGTCTGTAGAATTAAATAGAATTACCCCATAAATTATATGCCTATGTATTGATAAAGAAAAGTAGGACTGAGAACCAGGAATACAGATGATTATTCTCACAACTCACAAGAACACTAACAATTATAAGGATGTCCATAGAAAAGCAGAAAGTATACCTACTTTTCTTTTGCTAAGCCTACATTTGACCTTTGAGAGCTCAGCAAATAGGGTCTTTCTAAAAGCCCGTATTTTAAAAAAGAAAACTCTTGACTTATTAGGAGAGTCTTCAGAAACGTTTCTTCATATATGCACATGGTAAATATCACACACTGAATCCTGCACCTCCCCTGTGATTCTTCTGTACCTGAGAGACAAATGATCTATTTGGACACAATGACCTTATGCCCAATCGTGGAGATCAACGTGCATGGAAGCCGAAGCGGAACAGCTCTGGTGGAAGTGCTCTTTCCTGGAAACATCTGCTGCCAGCGGAGTGTTTACATTTTGGCAGCCCCGGCAGATGGATTCTCAGGCAGCCCATCTGTGCGCGGATGGAGGCTGGAGCGACGGAAGCTGAGTAGGACAGATAGCAGAGAGACCGCTTACTGAAACACGCTGAGTGGTTCTAGAAAACGCAAATTAGCACCTCATTTATAGGCTTTTTCTCTTTCTGTGCTATTAATGTTTTAAAGCTAACTTATTTGTGTGTTGTCTGGAATGAGTCATAAAGTTTAGGTTTGGGACTGCTCTTCGGAATGTAGTCATGGTATGATTACTGTTATAAAAAGAGAAAAGCTGTTAGTAAAATTTAATATAAAGAGTGTAGAGAATAAATATATGTTTAAAATATTTTCCTATTTGAAAATATTCTTCAAAACTACTTTACCCTATGGGAAAAGAAAAAAACACTGAGTAAAGGAAGCATCAACCTTTCTAACCGAAGCTCTTATCTGTTCTCTCTGTACTGGTATTTATATTCAGAAGTGTTAACCAAAATGGTGTTCTGAAGAACATAATTTCATAATTTAATAGGATTTTTATACAAATTATGTATGACTTTTAAACAACAGAAATTTCTTCCTTTATTGCAAGATTTCGCCGATCTTTTCCTATGTTAATATATTTTCTGAATCTGCAAGGAAGAGACATACAGAGTTGTCATCCACCGAGCAAATTTTTGTCGTGCGAGTCCTGGACCAGTGTTTGCTTCTGTTTACTTGAGAAATTCCACATTGGAATCAGAAATCAGAAACCTGGAAGCAAAAATATTTTTAACAGAGAGACATTTATGTTAGCATTTCGTAATTTGTTGATTGAGATTTCAGAAATTCAGCACCCACACGACTGAAGTCTATCTTTTAGGAACAGACTGAACAATGCTGATATTCTTCCATCTGAGATATTTTTATTTTTTGCTTTTATGGGCTTGTGCATGATGAAGCCAGTATATAGGGGAAATCATTAAACTGCTCCTTAATTTGGAGACTAGGTTACTTCCATTCTCAGGAAAAGAAGGAAATTAATAAAAAAAAATCAATATAAAATGGATGAACCTAGTCATTCGCAGAATTTCAACCTCAAGATATTTATGTAAATATTTAGTGCTAAACTGTTAATGGAGAGGAAATACTCATTCAATCAAAATGTTTGTATAGAAATCTCATAATTAGACTTTAAATGCAGTGCCATATATTTTGTGATACATAAAGTCAGATTCTAACATAAGACTAATCCAGCTTCCATGAAAAAATATAGGAAGCAAGAATTAACAGTATTTATGGAGAACCATACAGGAGACACTGCCCTGGAAGGTGCAGCTCTGTCATTAGAGATGATCATTCCCTTTTCACTTATTAGACTGCTCCCAAGTCTAAATTATGACGCTGCCTGTATGACCCTGCCTACAGTCCACGAAGAGTCGGACGTGACTGAGTGACTGAACTGAACTGACAGACGTATCTCAGCTTTTAATCTATGCTAAGTAACGACTTAACTTGCAAACTAAGTTTCCAAGGGAACTTCTTCCCAGTTATTGGCAAGTATTGCCATCAGTATTGGCATCAAAACCTGATGGTTAAGAAAGTGTACACTGAAGTCAGACAGACCACTTGAATTCAAATCCTTGTTTTCTCATTTCTGGGCTTCGTGACCTTTAGCGAATCACATAATCTCACATCTATAAAAATGGGATATTGCAGCTCACATCTCATGGGCACATGTTGAGGTCTGATTATATCCAAAGAATAAACAGGGATTGCCCACTGTATATGGATCTTTGAAAGAAAAAAATTACACACTTACAAACAAGATTGATATTCACCAACCCTTGTTCATGGTTCACTGTTGGTCTCCAGCAAATATTTTAAAATTATGGAAGGTAAAAAGTGACCTCATGAAACTAAAGTTAATAATTTTGGGAGAAAATAATGCAGTCAGAAAACAGACTAGTCAGTTCTAGAAAGCCATGAAAGCTTTAAAAATGTGGTTTTTAGGATCATCCTTTGGAAGTTGAGATGCAAACAAGAGCAAGTGGGTGTAATAGTGTTTGCAATCACAAGTCACAGGGCAGCCATAAGAATGCGTAAGGAGCCACTGGCTTCTTCAGCCATGAAGCTGGAGTGACTCACTGACAGTAGTCACTGGGAATACAAATTGGATATAAACGACTGTAGCTTATGTAACACTCTATTCCCTCAACTACAAACACAATGCACCACACACACACAAAACCTGTTCAGGATTCCCGGATGTCCATGAGAGTGTTGATATTGTCCATATTGTTCTGTATACACTTTAAAGAAATGACTGGCTAAATTGCAAATAGCTGGGGCTAATGTGGAGGGAAAACAGGAACCCTACGTAGAGCTTGTTAAAGCTGGTATCACCCACCTTATGTTGATGTGCAAAGCGGAACAGACCTTGTAGATATAAGAGATAAGAGAAACATGAAAAAAATGGGGTTTAATTTATTTTACAGTTTTACAAATGATAAAACAATAACACCTGATTGCTATACATAAACAAAAGGGAAACAGTGTTGAACAGAATGAACTGGACAGAATAAACCTCATCTTTCAATTCCACAGATGATATAAGAAACACTCAGTAGCAATTATTCTATGCAGCAATACTACCTCTGTAAACTCTTTTTTTTTTCCCCTGCTATATACATTTGTAACTCTTGTGCTTTTGCATACACAAAGAAACAGTAATTATTAAAAGGTGCTACTTAAATGCAGAGACAATGGTTCTGGAGCCACAATCTGAAAACTGCAATTCAAATACATTGCCAGCTTGAAGACTTTTTTTTTTTTTTTTAATTTTTTTAAAGATTTGGATATACTAGACCCTCATTGTAACTCTAGGTATGAACAACATATAATTTAGTTACAAAGTAGATCCCTTTAAAGCAGGTTAGCAACTGAAGTTTCAAAAGAACTTCTTTATTCTAAAGAGGTCTTATCTCCAGAGTGCTTCACAGCATAAACCCTGAAGACATGAGCGTAACACAAATCTAGTGTGTGTATATTACAGACTCAGTGTGTATACACACAGACACACATATATAACATTGTATATATGCATCACACATGTCTATTTGTACTATGTAGATATATCTATAGCACATATATAATAAAATATCTATTTCTAGGTGGGCTTTATTTGGATTTTCTTTCATCAGATAGGAACGATAACCCTCTCTCACTCAACTTGTCAAACATTGGTATATTGATCATGTCTGATGGGGAAACTCTCAAACTGGTAGAGGTCACAACTAACTACACATAACTCTTCCTATACCCCTTCCACAATTATGGATACTCCCAACAATAACCACATAAAACAACTCTTTTATGAACCAAACACCCCACTGTGTGTATTATGACTAACGGGCTCAATCAGAAATAAATTACTTTGTTCACCCTCTTCCTGCGTAGTAGCTTAACAACTAGTTGGTATGTACACTACCTACAGCATTATTTAAATAAATTGCTTCTGTAAGCATATATGTAGAAATTCCCATTAGCAACTGATATACATTTCATATGATATACAATACATAAACACATTTGAATGCCCAGCACCTTCTTTCAGACAGAAAAACTTTCAGTCTCATTTCATCAGTCCTGTGGGCTCAATCATCAGATCTGCCCAGAAAAATCTGTTACTGATTTATTATTTTTTATTCCAGCAACTTAATATTAAGTATAGAACAGGCTGGGTAATAATGATGAAAATGTTTCCATGGCCTCTTCATGTCAACAGCACAGTAACAACCATGTTCTCGAAGGGACAGGAGTGTTTCACACTCAGCTGCCTGAGTATTGCCAGGTACAGGTTTAAATCATGAAAAGGAAATAAAATATTAAAGCTGTGAACATAGTCTCAGAAGAAAAAAAAAAACAAACGCAAATATTTCAAGTATGTACTTATAATTTGATTTCATCGTGATCGCTTTTGCCCCCTGATTGGTTAGATCTGAATTCTTTTTCTTATTCTTGCTGTCAGCCTTCAGTAATCTGCCTGCCCCACCCCTGTAAGAAGGCCATAGTGGATGGTGAACGGGGAGGGGAGATGGAAAGCGCTACAATAGGGAATGGATCGGTCTTGTACAGTTTGTCTTCTTTGAACACTAAACGCCTTTAATTAAATTCATTCTTGAGTATTGAAAGTTCCCTGAGATGAACAAAAGTAGTCTCAGTCGATACTGAAGCCCTTTTTAGATGCTGAGAATTTTCAGAACTGGGCAACATATTTAGAGAACATAAAGCATAGGGTAACAAAGCAATGTGAAGCTAAAAAGGCACTACTCAATGCATTTATGAGATGAACATCAATGCACGGAACAGCGAATGTCTGGGATGCTTTTGCTGTGGCCTTAAAATTGTCTAAACACATTTGTTGAAAGCGCAGACAAAATAGCAAGGTACCTTGATGCTGCTTTTTACCTTCAATGAGTTCTGAGATGTATCTTATCTATAAGAATTGACTTGTGATTTCAAAATGTTTATTGAATTTAAATTAAAGACTACTCAAACAGCTTGTCTGCAAGTCCAAATTAAGTAATCGCCTACTTTTGATTGGTTGGGTAAATCAGACTTTTAAAGTTTACATTCAAAATATAGACCTAATCCTTTAAAAACTTCCCAATAATAAGAGGTTCAGTGATAAAAGTACATCATATTCTATCCATTTTTGGCTGTGTATCTCTTTTCTGGATTCTATTTTGTTTTATTTGAGACACATAAGTTTTCAGAAAATATAATCTTCTATACCCCAAGGTTCTATCGTATTTCTAAAAAGAAAACCACATATTATTAATATATTGAGAACTGTATTACTATGAATATCCTTTTTCTTGATAACATATATATATATATATATATATATGTATATTCTTTATGCTATTTATTCTTTTTCAGGCCTTCTTCGCCAAGAAACAAAACATATATATTCCTCATGCTATTTCTTCTTTTCGCAGATTGCCTTCCCTAAGAAACAAGAAGTAATCTATGTTGTTTCAGGCCAAGAGTAGAAGTGGGAACGAAGCACTTCTGCTTTCTAAAGAAACAGTTTACCGTCAGAATTACCTACCAGCGTAGTAATTACCAGAAATTGGCCTGTTGGTCAATTCTGTTATATGTTAAAATTTTCAAAAATCACTTTATTAATAATTTCATGTGCTTCTCTGGAAACACATTAATGTGATAATGTGAATAAATTTAACTATAGAAAAAATATTGGTCAATTTAATTAATCTGAAGTTCAAAATACTGACATACAGTCTCATTGTTAAACCTCTTAAAATTATCTCTGTGATGAAAACAGCACTCTATTAATCATATTATTTCTGCACTAAGAAATTTTAACAGTCATCTACAGAGCAAGTCAGTGTTTCTATCTGAATTAACAAGCGGGATATCAAAGAACTGGAAGTCACATTTCAGCCCTACCAGTCAAACATTTACTCTAACGGGCAAATGCTTCCAGAAAATCATTATGAAATGTAAAAGCTGTGGAATCTTCCTTCAAACAAAAATGAAGGTTGAGTTTGGAAAATTTAAAATACCTAGAGACAATTTTCACATTAGTAGCCTCGTAATATACTAATATGTTATTTTCATGAAAGGAGACTGGTTTCTCGTGTAGACACATCAGTATAATCTTTGGTACCAAAAGTAATTTTTTTTTTCCTGCTAATTTTACCATCTCAGATGACACAGAGTTTGTCTTTCCTTTAGAGTGGCTCGAGATTACTGAGTGAAACAGTTTAGCTGGTACCTTCTACACCACTGGGAAAAAATTGGGAGGTTTACAGTTGTGCAAAATAAAACTTTTTTTACAAAGTTATTGTGTGATAACTGCTTAAAAAATACAAGAACTTTAAAAACGATCACTTAAAGGTCAGTTATCTCATTCATATTTATCTCAGAAAGGATTTCAAAGCACCCCAATACCCAAAAAAAAGAGACTCCAGAAGGCAAACACGAACAGAAACAAAACATAAAGTTTATCATGATCAGACTCAGAGTCCTGACTGAAGGCATTTACTTGAGTTGTTTAACCTTACAGATTTCACTGCTCAAACTGTTTCCATCTTGATTTCTGCTGACAGGACAGTTCAGTTTCCCCAAGGGCTGAGTTGTGTTCCTGGGTTCCTCTTCTCATGTGCTTGGCGTTGCAGTGGCAACCCAACAGTGATGAACATTTTTGCTTCGTTAACTAATGACGAGTGCATTGTTGGATCTTGTAAACACTACTGATTATACATTCAAACTGTGTTCTGAGTGGAAGTGGCACTTACTAGGACCCTTGAAGTCAAAATACTTAATTTTTAGAGCACTTTGCAGGTATTTCATCAGCTGGTAGTAGATTTCTCATGAATGTCCTTTAATCACCTTTCAGGTAAGTGGTGGATGCTGCAACCCAGTCTTGTATTGGATCCTGTTTTTCAAATCTTAGGAAGCATCTTCAGAAAAGAAGTGCATATCAGTCTGCTTGTATGTTTCAGGTGTGCTTTATTGCTTTATGCACTTTCCTGTTGTCAATTTCAGAGCTCCTCTATTATGTAGCACATTTAATGTTTTGAATTCTAACGGCATCCTATGAGGACTTGCATTGGAAAAGTACCTATATTTTAAGTCATCATAGTAATGATATTTGACAGCTTTCCCATTCAAATCCTTAGGGAATGGCCAGAATCCATACAGGTGAATCTCATCACAGAATCTCGTGGCAAGTGTATACATGAGTAGACCTGTGCTGGGTCTTTTGATGGGAACTTTGTTTGTCAGCCAGTAACTGGGAAGAAAAAACATACACACAAGAGAAGAATTTAGAGAAGCATTCAATATAACCTATAGCAAGCATACTATGTATAAAGTAAATGAAATGTGAAAAGTAACTGTATAAGTGACATTAAAAAATTGCTGAAGGAATAATATATTGCTCATGCATTTAGAAAATTGAATGCATTTATTTTATCTTTCTTATCCTTTATTTTCTTGCTTATTTTGAGGTCACATGAATGGCCAAGAGACCAAGAAGGTGAGTAAATATTACTGTGGAATCTTATATTAAAAAGAACTAGAAGAAAACATTTATAGAACCTGCAGAGTAGAATCTTTACAGAAAGGGCTAAATATAACTGCAAAAGGCACAGTAATTGGGCAGTGATTAAGCAATTTTCTCAGAAAAAGAGGACTTGAAACTATGCCTACAAGTTTCCAAAATCGTTCACATTTCAATTAAAAATCCAAACATAAATGCTTTGCCTGTACTGCCGGGGTCCAGCCCCAGCTGATCCAGGGAGTTCAAAGCAGGGACGGCGTCGGTGAGGATCAGGATACAATAGCTTCAATTAGATATTAATTAGAGATGTAAAGAGTAATAGAATGAGGATAGCTCAGCAGGAAAATTCAGTGGAGAAAAGAGGCTGAGTAGCTTGGTTTACACGGGAGACCAATAAAACTTTAAGACAAGAAGCTTGCACCACTTACGTAGGCCGCAGGCGTCCTTCCATTCTCCCGAAGGAGAGGAGACACTGAGGCCTCCCCGGTCGGATCTTAGAAGCCCAGGCATAATTAGTAAGCATGGTGGGTTCTGCGCTCCAGATGGAGACTCAGCCAGAGTTTGAGAGAGAGAGTGACATGGGGAGACCAGTCTTTCGAGAAACTGATGCCAATTCTTTATTTTCCAGTCTGTTTTTATACACTGAGATGTTATACAAAAGTCACGCGGGGACAGCAGTCCTGACTTTTATTAAAGTCAGGTGTTTCATACAAATGTGCACAGAGGTCTGAGGGGTATTACATCATCTTCTGGCCAGGGGGCCTGCTGACAATTTATGACCCTCTCCTTGTGACAGCGGTCAGTCAACTAGGACACTTATTTCTCCAGGGGTGATTATTCTTAAAACAGACGCCACCCAAATAAAGTTACATTCCTATAGGGTGAGGGTGTAGTGGGTTTTAGTTAAGGAAAGAATTTACTTAGCCTAAGGTCTAATGTGATTAATATCAAAGGTTAATACTTATTTCTTCTATATATTCATTAATGTGTGTAAGGGCAGGGGATGTGGAGACTTAGCAACAAACATTGGCTCAACAAATGAAAAACCCTTCACCAATACAGTTTCTAATCAGCCTATTATACTTATACTAATAGCTTTCTAACTTTTCTAAGGAACCTGTTTTTAGAAGGTTTAAAGCACCTCGTGCCTCTCACGGTTGGGAGGCTGTGAGCAATCACATGTGGCCGGACAAGCCTGTCAGGCAGGCTAGAGAACCTTCAGAGGAGTTTGTAGGTTGAAACACTCTTGTCACGCCCAGGAGTTTTTATTAACTGGAGCTCTAAGTTAACTCCTTCTCTGAAAGAGGTGGTGGGGGACAGGCTCCTGTAAAGTCAGAGGTGTAGGTGAGAGCACAAAGTAGTAAAGTAGGCAGGCTCTGGTTATGGGGGTAGATGCTCGAGGAGTTCCAGGGGGACTCCTGAGGTTCGATCCCGCCTTTGCGTATGTCGAGCCTCCTTCCTCATGACCTTTGCCATGGAAGCAGTGCCTCACACTGGCCCCCAACACTGTACTATACTGACTTATTCAACTCCAATTTCTAGGTCACATTTTACTAAAGCTAATTAAGAATACTGCCTCAACCCACAGAAGAACAAAAACATAGCACAAGTAACAAATATTTGTAAATCATTCACTGCTTATGCTGTGATTTGATAGAAAAATATTTTTCAATGCTGGTAAGTATTTTATACTATTCTTTTAAAAAGGCAATAAAATACTCCAAAATGTTTGATCCACCTTTGTTGCCAAGCTTTGTTCACCTGAATAGCATGCACACTCACAAGTTAATCACCACCTCAAACAGGAAAGGAGGCGTCCCAGCCTTCTCGCCACAGTCATGATCTTATATGGGGTCAGCTAAAGTTAAGGAAGAGTGTGGATTTTCTTTGATATAAAAAGTTGTCTACACTGCCAGAAAACTCCTAATCCCAGGGACTATTAATCAGTGAGAACTTCCAGGAAGGACTATACCTGCATACAAAGCTCAGCAGCACCCAGCTGCCAATGGTACCCAGTGCAGGACGCCTCTCCCAAACAACAAGCAAGAAAAAAACACAAAACCAGTCATCAGCAGACGGGATTCCCACAGACATCCCAAATCATACCACCTCACATAGTCCTGTCCATTGCAGGGGAAAAAGATAAACTCACCTCCTCCCACTAGAATGCAGGCACAAGTAACCCCCAACACTAAACCAACACAACCCACTGGACCAACTGAGGGCAGAAATCAAAAGGAAGAAGGAATACAACCCTAGAGCCTGGGAAAAGGAGATGTCAAATGGAGCAAGTTGGGAGGGCGGGGGCGGGAAAAAGACAAGACACAAATATAGTGCAAATGAAGGAACAAGGTAGAAACTCACAAGATCAAAAGTGGTCTAGTTACAAATGAATTTAATAAAATTTGTTTTTTTTTTATTTTGGTTTTTATTATCATTTCCTATTCAAGGAAATATATAACTGGCTATCCAAATATGAGGGTAAGATTGTTTGATTCTGGTCATTGCTATATTTAAATCCTTTCCTTAGATTTTACATAATATTGTTTTCCTTTTTCTTTTCTAAAAAGTAATTTATGAAGTTTTCCTGGCTGGATCAAATACATCTACACTAATGAGTACAAAAACCCAAATTTTGTTTTATTTAATTTGGTTAAAGAAATATTGGACTTTCAGACCTCACTACATCCAAAACAGGGGAAATATACTTAGCCGTTGTTATTCCTGTTTTCCTTTTTTTTCTTCTTTCCTGCCTTTTCTTTGAACCAGTATTGACCTTTCACACTTTTTATTTTTCTTGTTGGGTAAAGGGCATGTGCTGAATATTGTGAGCAACGTGAAACGTGTTATGAACTTTCTGTTAACGCAAGTGTTTTGAGAAAGCATATTCTCAGTAAAGAAGGTTATTAAGGAATTTTTAGAGAAGAACATCTAAGAATTTTCTCAAAACCCAAAGGCAGGAGCAAAACCCGTAGCACATATACTGTTAACATCATGAAGAAACCACAGACGGATTTTGTGCAAGGAGCATAAACTACAGCCTGGAGGCTTTGAAGAAACTTTGATACAGCCGGCAGCTCTCTCTGCTCTGAGAAAGCAGGTGTTCTTAAGATGAAATGGTTATTACAGGAAAGTTTTGTAAGCATGATTTGTGTGTGGTTACAAATGTCAGCTGAGGCAGTTGGTTAGTTTAAAAAGTGCATTTATAAATTTTTAAAGTGAATGAAGTAAGCTTAGTTAAAAAAAAAAAAATCATTTCCATCAGGGAATGTCAATTACTGGAAATAGTCTGGCAATATATGGGCTTCCCTGGTGGCTCAGACCACAAAAAATCTGCCTGCGATTCAGGAGACCCAGGTTCAATCCCTGGGTCAGGAAAATCCCCTTGGA
>NW_011495082.1:14752301-14759666 GCF_000754665.1 Bison bison bison
AAAACGGAACGGCAATCCACTCCAGTATTCTTGCCTGGAGAATTCCATGGACAGAGGAGCCTGGCAGACTACAGTCCAAGGGGTCACAGAGTCAGACATGACTAAGTGACTAACACTTGGCAGGATATTGGTCATGCTGAATTATCTTATTTCTAAAGTGGGAGAAAAATAGATAGGAGCAGAAAAATGTAACACTATAGCATTTGTATGGGACATCAAAGTCACATTGTGTGTAATTACAAGATCATGTTATAAATAACTTTTGTGATGTTTGCCATACAACAATTTGAATAATTAAAAAAAAACAGACACTTTCTGAGAAATAATGAAAATAAATAACATCTTATTTGTTTCTAGAAAGAAATCACAGGAGAAAAGGCCTTAATAAATGGCATCAATATGTAACAGATAAATTTAAACAAAATCATCTAAAGCAGGTCAAGAACTAAAGTCATAATTATTGCTGTAACATTCTGTGAAATTAAAAAAAAAAAAAAGGAGCCAAACCAAATACAATCAGTAAAAGTTTACTGAGTGTTTAATATAGCTCTAAAGTGAAAACTGAAGTCACTCAGTCGTGTCCGACTCTGTGTGAACCCATAGACAGCCTCCCACCAGGCTCCCCCGTCCCTGGGATTCTCTAGGCAAGAACACTGGAGGGGCTTGCCATTTCCTTCTCCAATGCATGAAAGTGAAAAGTGAAAGTGAAGTCGCTCAGTAGTGTCTGACTCTTCGAGATCCCAGGGATTGCTGCCTACCAGGCTCCTCTGTCCATGGGATTTTCCAGGCAAGAGTACTGGAGTGGGCTGCCATTGCCTTCTCCGATAGCTCTAAAGTTATGTTTGAAATCGTTTAGGCCAACCTAAACTATCAAGATTCAGTATTTGTCCAGGAACACAGTACAATTTTAAAGAATCTGTGAGTATCTACTTATATACAAGCTGGTATTTAAAAACTACAAGTTTCTTGTGAACAGTTCATTGAAATAGACTGTTAAGTTTTTAACTCTAATTAGGAAAAAAGATGGAAGGCAATTAACTGATAAAATAATGAACTATTCATACTCCAATTCAGTACAAGCTGTTCTAATTTTTATTTCAAATTCTTATCTATTATGGTTTAAAATTCAGCAGTGTTTTCAATTCAGCAAATAATCTAGTTTCCACATATCTATTTCTTTGAAATGAATGCAGAAGAAAAGTATTACCTATAATCCAAACACAAATTGACAATTACTGCTACAAGGTGCTGAATCCTTTTGTTTCTCTAGCTGTTTTGAATCAATATATATTAGAACCATTCATAGACATACATAGGATATTTTCTATCAGCTAGGCTCAGTTTTATTTCAAAGACTATTAATCCCCCTTTCCCTCCCTTCCTTTCTACTTTACTTTTCTAATACTCTGTCTTGTATGAAACAAGCTCAACCTGGATTTGCCGTGTAACTTTCTATAGATGTAAAACTTTCCACAGTTATTTCTGCTTCCCAGCAAGGTATTTTATCTTCTCTTCCTCCAACATATCAGTCCCATTTCTTATTTCAAACGAACGCAACTTGAAATGCTTTTACTCACCACATTGGTGTGCTATAGAAGGCCAAATTTATTGTCAGAAGTTACGGGTGTGAATCCGTAATATAATGCCTATGAGTCCTTGGGAAAACTACTTTACTTCTTCAGACTTTGGTTAATAATATTTAACATATAACATTGTGATAGCTCATATGGTAATAACTGCAATGCAGCGGATCTGGGTTCGATCCTTGGACCAGGAAGGTCCCCTGGAGAAGGGAAGGTCTGCTGCTGCTTCTGCTGCTAAGTCACTTCAGCCTTGTCCGACTCTGTGAGACCCCATAGACAGCAGCCCACCAGGCTCCCCCATCCCTGGGATCCTTCAGGCAAGAACACTGGAGTCGGTTGCTATTTCCTCCTCCGATGCATGAAAGTGAAAAGTGAAAGTGAAGTCGCTCAGTGGTGTCAGATTCTTAGCGACCCCATGGACTGCAGCCTACCAGGTTCCCCCGACCATGGGATTTTCCAGGCAAGAATACTGGAGTGGGTTGCCATTGCCTTCTCCTGAAGGGAAGGTCTACCCACTCCAGTACTCTAGGCTGGAGAATTCCACAGACAGAGGAGCCTGGTGGGCTACTGTCCATGGGGTTGCAGAGAGTCGGACAGGACTCAGTGAAAAACACAACATTGTTAGGATAAAGTAAAAGAGGTAGTAAGGACATAGGAACATAGCATAAAGCTTGACACGCAGTGGTGGTGGTGATTTAGTCACTAAGTCATGTCCTACTCTTGCGATCCTGTGGACTGTAGCCTGCCAGGCTCCACTGTCGATGGGATTCTCCAGGCAAGAATACTGGAGTGGGTTGCCATGCGCTCCTCCAGAGGATCTTTCCGACCCAGGAATTGACACACAGTGAGTAACAGTAGTTGAACTTCCATGTAGCCCACAAAACCTATTCTTCAATCCCTCGCCCACAGCCTACTTTCTCTCGGAAACATCTGAAACTACAAATGGGTTGGATGTGTCATTTCATCTCAGTGGTGTGTTTCCTTAGCTGAGAAACAAAACCATCTGACCGTATGGCTTTAGGGTTTCCTCTGTTTACAAGATTCGATTACTGTTTCAAATCTCCGTGAAACTGCATGCTCCCTGAAGCCACGTGAAACTCTTGTTCCAGCTCTAGCTTCCTCCTCCCATTCTGTTCCCTTTACCTTCTTTAGTATTTAATACATTCACAGCAAATGCATTTGATGACCAATCGATATTATAATGGGTAATCACAAGCTTAAAATAAGGAGTTGAGAGGTCACTGAGGATCTGGTCTCAGACACATCTCTGCACCACTGAAAACGTTAACTGTCTTTGAACTGTACCAGGCCCAAGCTCACCACCAGCTGTGTTCCCAACAGCACCTGGCAGCTGCAGCCTCCAGCTCTCAAGGTCTTTCCCTGTGACTATGCAACCATTTCGGATTCCAACCAAGCTTTACTTAACAAGCACCCTTACTTTTTGCCAGGTCCAATTATAATGATTGATACACAACTCATGTAACTAGGGGCTTCCCTCGTAGCTCAGTTGGTAAAGAATCTGCCTGCAATGCAGGAAATCCAGGTTCAACCCCTGAGTCAGGAAGACCCCCTGGAGAAGGGAATGGCAACCCACTCCAGTATTCTTGCCTGGAGAATCCCATGGACAGAGGAGCCTGGTGGGCTACAGTCCATGGAGTCACAAGAGTCAGACACGACTTAGTGACTAAACCACCACCACTCATGTAACTAACTGCAACCTTGAGATTGTTTTCCTTTATAAGCCTCCTACATTGTATAGTTCTGTGGTACACAATTCAAGTGTTTCTTGAATATATATCTCCTGGGCAAATATATGTCTCCTAACAAACTCCAAATAAACACCTTTTTATTTCAATTAGGTCTCCATTTCTAAAATTCTGCCCAACATACTTAATAGATGCTTCTTGATTTTAAAGCCTGCAACAGGTTACATTTTCTCTCATAATCAATTAGATAATAATCACCTCAAGAGCCAACACACATGATTGTTTTCAGAAACACATGTTTTTGAAATTAAAGCAAAAAATGTTAAATTCAAAGTAGTATTTAACATACTGATGATAGCTCATACTCAACACACTGGCAAACAAGGAATATTAATTTGTATTTATATTTAAACAAAGAAGTCAAAAAGCTTAGAAGTAATATATTTTTTCCTCTTAAAATATTATTCTTCCTGAAATCAACCAAGGAAATTTCTAGAAGAATTTGAATAGAGAGAATGAATTCCCACTGTGCCAACAGTTTTAATATTATACTATAAGCAAAATAGCCATTCAAGAGTCCAGAAATTATTTTCTCTGGGATGGGAGGTGGAGTACACAGCCCAGTGTGCCTGTGCATTCTGAGTTCCAATGAATCTTCTATATTTCTCCACTCATACTTACCCTCCCCCAACCGAGCTTTGAGCTTGGCTCCAGAGGAAGATTCTGTTAAAGGTACACAGTGTGGCTTCTGGGTGTACAATGTCTGCAGAAATCTCAGACATTATAAAAGAATTCGTTTTCATCGTCTTTGCAGAAGATGTTTGCATCTTTCCAATTCTACACTCCACTCCCCTAAACTAATTCTTTTATAATATCTGAATATTGTATTCTGGAACTGTGTCTTCCACGCTTGTCATTATTTAAGTTCATTGTTAGGAGGAGTATGTGTGTTCAGATTATAAAGTTTAAGACTTCAAAGCAATCATCCCTGGGCATTCTGAAATAGAATATCACTGCTGTTTTATTTTCAACTATTCAAATTGTCCTTTCATTGTATTCCCAGTCTGCAGCATACTACATAACATGATTTGATTTTAAAAGTGCATAAAACTTATTTTTTTCGTAAAACTCTTGTGGTAACCTTCATGATGTCTTTTAGAATTGTTGAGATAGCTTGGCTTGTCACAAAACTAGGGTTGGTGATTTTTTTTTTTTTTTAAAGAACTTCACTGAGTTCTCACTGTACTCATTGAGAATAATTTAGTCCACCATGAATTAATTCTATTATTCCAGAGAAGCAAAACGTGATAGATCTTATACCAAATTCTTATGTGAGGAAACAAAAGGACAGAGTAGCATATTTAATGTGATTTGGCAAGATAGGAGTAAACCCAGGAGTAGGCGATTTATTAAAAGGTAGTAACAGTAATAATAATGTATTATTTATAATGTGCCAGAGACAGTGTTAAGAGTTCCATATATGTAGCCTTCTTCCTTTGACCCTTACCACAAACCTGTAAATGTATTTAACAGATGAGGACACCAAGGCTTGGGAAGGTTAAATAACCATATTAAGGTCATGGAATTTGAGAATGACAAGCCCACATCTATCTGGCTATGATGATTTCAATTTCAGCTAAAAAAGAATAGGATTCCTTAGCTTCTACAAAGCCTTCATCTTGGAACAGCAAGTCCTTAGGACAATCTGCAACACAGAGTTCACATCAGGAAAAATAAACAACTGTAGGGTGTTTTGGTGATTGACAGTCTAGTATCAATAGTGATGTGTTTTATGGAGGAAACTTTCTTGGCTTTCTTTTTTTTTTTTCAAAGATAAATAAGAGCTGACCAGTATAAAGTACCCACTTTTCCACATAAGCACTCTCAAAAGTGTTTGAAGTCAGAAGATGATTTCGTAGTTTCAATATGTAACGTATTTAACCACATTGAAAATGCCAAAGGCAGTGACACTGAATCAAAGGGTAGGGATTTTCATGCAGATTTGAATAAGGCTTCTAAAAGTATTTTGAAGTGTCATTAAAATGAAAGCAGGAATTTGCAACCTCAAGAGGTCAAATTTATCAGTAATTTTTTTCTGTGTGTCCTTTATATGCAGAGCTCTGTACTGAATAGGTGATAAAAAGAAGACAGAAAATTCTTTCTGCTGAGGCCCTTCAGAGTATACATACAGAAAACATTTTATCCACCTTCATAAGCCTAATTCATCAGAGGCATAGAGAGCTCAGAGCTTGTGGAAAGGAACAGGGTTACTATTTTGGGCTAATCATCTACATTGTATTTGGTTCCTATCTGTTACTTGATGTATACTATAGAAATGAGTCTTTTGCCTGATTCTTTGACTCTGAATTCACTCTTCTTTTCATCTGACCAGGTACACTGTCAGGCTGAGCGTAGATATAGGGGTAAGAAAGTCTAGATCCACTTACACTATATTGGCTTTGCCAAGAGTCTCATGTTTTATCACTGAATATATAACTCCCATTATTGTGATATTACTAATTTCACTTCATACATTTTCAAAGTACTCTCACATGTTCCTCTTAAAATCCTGTGATATATGCTATAGGATATATTACTATCCCTGTTTCACATAAGGTGCAGTTAATAGCTCAAGAAGTAAAAAAATAACTTGTCCAGTTCTGCCCAACGGATGCTGGTGTTGTACAGTGACCTGCTGGTAAATGTTTTAAAGCAGACACTGGCTAGGGGAGAGAGAGAGTTGCATTTTTGTAGGACCTGTCAATTTCTGTGGTGTAAATATTCCCATCAGGGCCAATTGCAACCAACTAAGATGACATCATACTGTAGGGTGCGTCTAGTCAAAGCTATGGTTTTTCCAGTGGTCATGTATGGATGAGAGAGCTGGACAATAAAGAAAGCTGGGTGATGAAGAATTAATGCTTTTGAACTGTGGTGTTGGAGAAGACTCTTGAGAGTCCCTTGGGCTGCAAGGAGATTCAACCAGTCCATCCTAAAGGAAATCAGTCCTGAATATTCATTAGAAGGACTGATGCTGAAGCTGAAGCTCCAATACTTTGGCCACCTGATGCAAAGAACTGACTCCTTCGAAAAGACCTTGATGCTGGGAAAGATTGAAGGCGGGAGGAGAAGGGGATGACAGAGGATGAGATGGTTGGGTTGCATCACCAACTCAATGGACAAGAGTTTGGGTAAACTCCGAGAATTGTGATAGACAGGGAGGCCTGGCGTGCTGCAGTCCATGGGGTCACAAAGAGTCAGACACGACTGAGTAGCTGAACTGAACTGAAGCTGACATCAGTGAGCACTGAGCTGGAGGAGGGATGGCAAAATCAGCTCTTGAAAGGTAGTACAAGCCAGCTTCACTACACTACTGGCAGTAGAAAAGAGATGGAAAATAGTCCTCTTGACCTACAATCTCATTCCGTTTGCACAATAAAATTTAACACTAAAGAACCTTCCCTTAGAAAGATTCCCAGGCAGGGATTAAAGAGAGAAGGTGGAGGTATAATGTGTACCTTTGTAAAGATAACTTCACTATATCCTAAGAGGGAAGCTTAACTTTATTACATAAAGCACAGTGCTCTCTTTCTATTTTTATCACATTATATTTAACTCAGTGCTGGATACACACTGAGTACTTAGTAAGTGCTTGCTTAATGTATTATTTCTGGCACCTTACAGATCTGTAGTGTTAATGAGATGGAGCATACGCATGCCTTGGCCGTCTCCAGGTGACAACAGTCAACAGTGGGAAAGTGCAGCAAATGTTGGCGTCTTGGCTTTGTTTTGTCTTCAGCAATCTATGTGGTCATGGGCAAACTACTTAAACTTATTCAGCCTTGGCTTACTTACCAGTAAAATGAGATTCGACATATGGCTTCTCCTACACTTAAAGCTCTCATTTATAAAAGCTCACAAATAATACCTGAATTCTGCCTGAGGAATGTGAGTGTTTATCCACTAGTAGCAGCAGTCCATGGGAAATAGAGGGGGAAACAGTGGAAACAGTGCCAGACTTTATTTTTTGGGGCTCCAAAATCACTGCAGATGGTGACTGCAGCCATGAAATTAAA
>NW_011495082.1:14759766-14768177 GCF_000754665.1 Bison bison bison
TACTCCTTGGAAGGAAAGTTATGACCAACCTAGATAGCATATTCAAAAGCAGAGACATTACTTTGCCAACAAAGGTCCATCAAGTCAAGGCTATGGTTTTTCCAGTGGTCATGTATGGATGTGAGAGTTGGACTGTGAAGAAAGCTGAGCACTGAAGAATTGATGCTTTGAACTGTGGTGTTGGAGAAGACTCTTGAGAGTCCCTTGGACTTCAAGCAGATCCAACCAGTCTATTCTAAAGGAGATCAGCTCTGGGATTTCTTTGGAAGGAATGATGCTAAAGCTGAAACTCCAGTACTTTGGCTACCTGATGCAAAAAGTTGACTCATTGGAAAAGACTCTGATGCTAGGAGGGATTGGGGGCAAGAGGAGAAGGGGACGACAGAGGATGAGATGGTTGGATGGCATCACCGACTCTATGCACATGAGTTTGGGTGAACTCTGGGACATGGTGATGGACAGGGAGGCCTGGCGTGCTGTGATTCATGGGGGATTCGAATAGTCGGACACGACTGAGCAACTGAATTGAACTGAGCAGTGGTCCAATCTTTCTGTCTTGCTATTAACTATAAATTATTCCAACTTTGATAACATGTCATGTGACAGACATGCGTCCTCTTCCTTCAACAACGTTACATAGCTCTTTTGTAAAAGTCGTCCTTGCTGAAAAAACAATTCTAGTTTCCTGTAATAGTTGTAATGGGAGAGCAGATGATTTTATTTACTCTCCAAATCACAGTAAAGTTATACTTGTTATCTAAAAATTATAAAATCATCCATCATAATTTTAAGCATTAATGCTTAAAATCCTGAACTGGCACATGGAGCCTATGGTAAAAAAATAAAAAAAATAATAATAACATGAACATAATGCTACAGGCTTTAATTAGTTTCTGTTATAACCCAACTGAATTCTGAAAAACAACTGAATGTATAATCTAAATTGCCAGAATGAGGAAGTGGTGATGCTCAAAAGGTGAAATATTGGCAAGGTAGAAGGGGGACAGTCTTTTGAAGTATGATGAAGGAATTAAATGAGGTTAATGCTAAAGCGCTTTGTGAATGGTCCTTTTCATGAGGGATCAGGCGACATTTTGAAAATGAAAAATTACAGAAACTTTACATTTCTCCTCCTAAAATTAAAAGGAAGCAGTGAAGTCATTTATCATAAGACAGGGAGTCTTACAAGAAAAGAAAGAGGAATTAAGAGTAAGTAGAGTAGGTAATCCTAACACTTATCAAAAATGGCTTAGATACTGGCAGGTGAAAATGATAGCAGTGATTTATCCATGAGATTTTCCCCTTTTTACATAAACATTTATTCTAAGGAGGCACTTAGAGATTATACTTCCACATTCCCCAGCAAACATAAGCACAGTTTCTCAATAGAAGTTCATTTTACTTTAGTAACAAAATATAAACAACTCTTCTAATGGCCTGATGATCTTATTTTATCTTCATTCAGACTATTTACAAATGGATATGCCCAGTTTACATCAATAAGTCAGGTTACAGTAACCTTCCAGATAGGTCTGGCACTCAAATCTATTTTAAGAGGAGTAAGGAGCAGCAAATGCAATCTATAATCCATTCAATAATAATGTGATCTATAGTCCACTAAATAATGAAAAATGCTTACTACCAAAGTGTACAAACTAAACATCAGCCAAAGATCAGAGTTCTTCTCAAAACCCAGTGAGAATCAGAATCAAGACAGTCATAAGCAAGTTCAAAGTACTTCTTTTAAGCTTTCTCAGCAAGTATAAAAACAATAACATTTGGGGAGGGTAGTCAAATATAGATCAGTATTCTCTATTTTTATTCCTGTCATAAAGTGTGTGATGCTGAAGAGATGGACCATTTAGAAAACAACCTTGTCCTTGGCATGGAATTATCACTCAATAAAGAACTTTCTATGAGCATGTAAGTTGAGAAAGGGGTTTCTGGCTGAGAGAAGAGTCCCATGAAGGAATATTGCTGAGACAATGCCAGCAAAGCAGGGTTTATGACCTGTGGTGGTGGTAGTGGTTTAGTTACTAAGTCATGTCGATGTCCGACTCTTGCGACCCCCATCATAGCCTGCAAGACTCCTCTCTCCATGGGATTTTTCAGGCAGGAATACTGGAGTGGATAGCCATTCCCTTCTCCAGGGGATCTTTCCAACCCAGGGAACCAAACGCAAGTTTGATTCTTTACTTGGAAGATTCTTTATTACTGAGGTGAATTTTTTTACCATTGAGTCACCCATGAAAGCCCAATATGTTAAAGCTACCTGTCACTAGAAATACTATTGGTGTAATTCTGTTCCACAAGTTTAATTATGGGATAACACATATATACCTGTGGCAGATTCATTTTGGTATTTGGCAAAACTAATACAATTTTGTAAAGTTTAAAAATAAAATTGTAGTTGGAAAAAAAAATAAAAAAAAATTTTGAAGGCAATAGGGTGATAAATAATATTTTTCATTATGTCAAATATTAATAAATATTTGGGAATTTTACTCCCTTCAGACATCAATGTGCAGTTGATGAAAGTCCAATCTAATGAAATCAATGCTAATTTTCCTATCTTTTCTTTTTTAGTCTCACTTAATCCTGATTCCTTCAACATATTTACAGGCAGAATCACTAAATTTATAAATCACTATTAAATAGTTGCTGAATAGAAGACCATTAGTAGATATCAAAAAGATAATGTTCTTCTGAGAAAATAAAATAATCAGAAACTCAGCTGTAAACACAATTACATTATGTAAATACTATTCTTTGCAATGGAAAAGTACAAAAGTGAAAACAGCATTACAAAATCAGGCTACTGTGTAACAAAGTATACCTTGCCTAGGACTTCCCCCTATTCTAATGCTTGTCATAACATTCAGTTAAAGTACAATGCTGAAAAAATGAAGCTGGACCCCGCCATCATATTACATGCAGGAAATAACTCAAAATGGGTCATAGACCCAAATTTCTAAAACTCTTAGAAGAAATACAGAAGGAAAATGCCATGACCTTAGGCAAACCCTTCTTAGGTACAATACAAAATGCTCAAGCTACAAAAGATAAAACAGACTGAACTTCATCAAAATTAAAAAAAAAATTATGCCTCAAATGTGGCCATGAAAGTTAGAAAAAAACCCCACAGAATGGAAGAAAATATTTGCAAACCATATATCTGCGGAGAGGCTTGTATCTAAAACACATAAATAACTTCTACAACTCAATCATAAAAAGGCAAAAAACTCAGTTTTAAAGTACATAAAGGGATAGCCGTTTTTCCAAAGAAGACATACAAATGGTCAACCTTCGCATGAAAAGGCAATATATATCACCATCCACCAGGGAAATGTGAGAGAATTTTGCAGCTACTAGATGGTTACAATAAAAAGACAAATGATGATGATGATTGGTGAAGATGTGAACAACTGGAACCATCATAGAGTGCTAGTGAGTGTGTCTGCGAGGAAAATTAGACAGCCTCTTTGGAAACTGTCTGCAAGCTCCTCAAAAGGTTAACATGGAGTTATCTTATCATGCAGCGATTGCCCTTCTCTCAACTAGGCCTCTACTTTTTGGCCTTCTGTAGTGTTCTTGCCTGGAGAATCCCAGGGACGGGGGACCCTGGTGGGCTGCCGTCTATGGGGTCGCACAGAGTCGGACACGACTGAAGCGACTTAGCAGCAGCAGCAGCAGCAGCCATCTTTGCTGAGGTCAGTTTTTGCAAAAATCCTGCCAAGTTAGTTTATTGAGAATCTCTCCACCACTGATATCTGATCAAATTTCTCATACCCTAACTTTGATGTTCAAGTTCTTGGCCTAACTTTAGAAGAGTCTCATTAAGCCTATTAAGTAAAAATTACCTCCCTGAATCCCCTGTCTTCTCTTAGAATTTTCCAACCCATACTCTGCACAATGGCCGTACATTTCTACCTTTTTTTTTTTTTTTTTTTGCTGTATTCAGAACTAACCTCAGTTTGATTCTGAAGTATCTTTTTCTTATGGCAATAGTTTCTGAATAAAATCTGTTATCATTTTAGCCAGAGTCTGTCTGGCTCAGTTTCTCTTTCATAATTATCAAGAGAACAGAAAACATTTGATCATATAAAAACTTGCAGACAGATATTTATAGTAGTATTATTCATTATGGACAAAAAGTGAAAACAAGCCACATTTTCATCAACTGATTAACAGATAAGTAAAATGTGGATCTATCTATACAATGGAATATTACATGACAAACAAAATGAAATACTGAAACCTGCTACATGGATGTGACGAGTGATTGCCAAGAGCTGTTGTTGGGGGTTTAGGGGGGAATAAGTATTGACTGTTTTGGAGAGAAGAAAATGTCCCCAAATTGATTGTGATAATAGTTGCCCAAATCTGTCATTATAGTGATTTAATTATATAATTTAAAGACTGAATTATCTTGTATGTGAATTATGTAGCAATACAGCTGTTATATTTAAAAAAAATGTAATAATGAACATCTATACCTCATATTGGGAAGGAGATAAGGTCCTAAGTCAAAATTATTTTCCTTTAATGTTATTAATATAAATTCACAACTCAAAAAATTAAAGGGTAGAAAACTATAAGCCTACAGGACCTAAATAACAAATAATTTAAAATTACAATATCTATCCTAGGTGGGCTTCCTAGGTGGTGTAAGTAGTAAAAACAAACAAACAAACAAAAAACCCTCCTGTCAATGCAGGAGACACAGGAGATGCTGGTTTGATCCCTGGGTTGGGAAGATCCCTTGGAGGAGAAAATAGCAAACCATTCAAATATTTTTGCATGGAGAATCCCATGAACAGAGGAGCCTGGTAGGCTATAATCCATGGGGTTGCAAAGAGCCATAATGACTGAGCACGTAAGCACATCATCTATCTCAAAACAAGAAATGGAAAAAAAAGTTCAGAAGCAACTATGAAACTGATCTTATTGTGTTGTACAACTATACCGCTTTGGTACTATGGAAAATCCTAGGACTTAAAATAGAGTCAGCTATCAGAGTGTGCTCTGCTTAAATTGGAATCTGCTTTGTGAGATTCAGCTGCTCCTTGTCATGTCTGTTTCTGTTTCCTGTTCTATAAATTTGAACTAGAACATCTTACCTTCTGGGAATATTGGAGAAATTGAATATGATACAAATAAGTGTCCACTGTGAATTCATATGCAAATAAATTTTAGGATGTTGCATTTGTGCTCAGCTGTGTCCAACTCTTTGCAACCCTATGGACTGTAGCCCACCAGGCTCCTCTCTCCGTGGAATTTTTCAGGCAAGAGTATTGGAGTGGGTTGCCATTTCCTCCTCCAGGGGGTCTTCCCCACCCAGGGATTGAACTTACATCTCCTGCATTGACAGGCAGTTTCTTTACCTTGGATCTACCCGGGAAGTCTTATTCTATTGATGTGATTGTATTAGGTAAGATCAGTGACATTACCTGTGCACACACCTAAGTAACACTCAATTTGAGTTTAGTTTAGTTTACTTTGTTTAAAGAACTTGTTGAATTATTGCTTGCATTATACAACTAGGGCTCAAAAAGCATCTAGCAAAACAAAATAAAACAAACAAAAAACCCAATAGTTACTTCCTTTAAACTTGTTAAATTTTAAGAGGCAGGAAGAAGTAATCATTAGGTTTCCATCCAGAATATGAGCTATACAATTCAACTGAATATAGCAATCATGAAATTCACATAAATTTAGAGGCACTGCCTAAGACAAACATTTATTTCCCAAGATTTGTTTTCTTTTAGCCATACCAATATAATAGAAATTCAGAAATGAGAGTCACAAAACTTTCTTTTCACATTTTAAACAAGAATATAAGTTGATGGAGATAATTACCTCAGACTTCATAACAATAAACTTATCAAGAGGGTGAAACATAACTCTCTTTAAAATGAAAATGTAATTGAAATGCCTTTTTGTTGTTGTTGTTGTTCAAGAGGAATATTTCCATAATAAAGAATCTCAAATCACTTCTCTGATGATTGATTCTACTTGGGGGGAAAAAAAAGTCTCAAGATAAGCAAGTTGTGGGAGTTGGCTTACAAAGCATGTATACAGTATTCCTGACCATCTGCTTCTCTTTGTGTTAACACATTCATGTAATATTGTTTTGTAGGCTGACCTAAGTTGCATTTACAAACTTCATTAATGCATGAAACACACGTAGAGTACAGAAAGCAAGAGATGAATCTGGGGAATATACAGGTTCAGAAAGGGAGTAGGTACTTCTGGAGAATAAATTACATTTACATTCTGGAATAAAAGTGATCAGGCTGAAAATATTGAGAAATCTCACACTGAATCTCTATGGTTTTGCTTAACAAATAAAACATCCCGAAAATGTCTCAGTTGCTATCTTACTATTCATCCTTTCAAATATGGAAGATAAATGAAACACAATCCCAGAAAGGCTGCAAATCATTAAAATTCACGGAGACTTTGTTGTGAGAGCTGTCCAGAGGATCCTTCATTTTGTACAAGCATGAGCACAAGCCTTTTCATCTTTGGTCTAACAACGGTAAATGAAAGCAAACTCAGGAACTCAGGGACTGAGCAATACATCTGAAGAACACTAAATTATAGGCTCCAAGAGAACAAAAGCAGCCAACGTAGGGCATTCTGGAGAGTCCCTCAATTAAGTAAGAAAATATACCTAATAAGTTCTTAAAAATGCCTGCTTACATGAGAGACTCAGTAAATAAGATCTTTAACCAGCTTCATTAGAACCAGTGATTATTCACTGAAGAAGGGGAAACAGGTAGATTTTTGGAGTGAAGTGGAAATAGAAGGAGATTAATAAACATTATAGTTGTTTTGACGAATGGTTTAAGTCATACCATTTATTTTGAAATTGCAAATATAATTAAAGGGTATGAGATTTTGTGGGTTTTAAAAGGGGACAAAGTTTAAAAATGCTTTGAGGATTGTCTATACAGTCTACCTAAAATATTTTACTATATTAACATTAAGCTTCCTAGATGATTTTGAAATGTAGTAATAAGCAAAGACACAAAATGTGTATGATAACTGTCTTTGATAATTGGAGCTCCCAAGTTCTTAAGCATTTAAGTATTCTTAATTCTCTAATCTAGACCAATTTCTAATTAATTTAGTCTCAAAAACCTTAAAGAAATTTAAAAACATTCATTATAATTTTTCTTCTTATGGCAAGAACTACCAGGTCAGAGACAGGCTCTGGAAGAACAGGACAGTGACTGAATTCTAGACATTAAAAGGGCTTTTTAGGCCCAGCAACTGACTATGGTAAGAAAAAGACATTATCTTTTTTGCAAATGGATGATCAATGTATAGATACATATGTATTTTATAGCTATAGAATTAAGACCTGTCTTAATAGGTAGATTTTTTAAATTATTTTTTTTACAAAAGTATATTTGATTTATAGTTTGTGAATAGCTTTTCCTGAAACTGGATTGCCAGTAAGTCTCAATTTAAGTTGACTATATTAAGGTCAAAATATAATTTTAATTTGTATAGTTTACTTAAAATATAATTTGGCACAATAAATCAAATCCTTGCCAGAAGGATAGTTCACTTCCTTTTCTCTTAACATTTCATCAGCACTTTCTGCATGTCCAGAACTCTAGTTCTTTGAAGAGTATTTTAACCAAAGAGAAAAACAGGCAATTTTTACACTAGCTGAAAACCATCTTTTCAAGATATAATAGAAGTGTGGTTAGTTTGGAATGACCTAAAACTATTTTTTACATGTGGTTCTATAGACGAAAGAAACTGGAACTGCGATGCAATGCTAAGTGGTGATCTTCCAGATTTTAGTCACACACTCTGACCAGTTTCCCTGTTGACTGTCTCTTGTCCATATTTAGGAGCTGACTACATAGTCTAATGTGGGAAAACACTATTCCTTTTCAAAAATGAAGTTCTACTTTAAATTTTAATTTCCAGTTGACTTATCCAAACAAAGCTGGTTCAGAAAGGGGAAAAATTATAAATTGCTTACATCTGTTCAACCTAAAACATTATTCATAATCTGCCAATGATGATGGCTAAGTCATCTGGGGAATATGATGGGTACTTGGTGGGGGCGGAATCTGTCACAGCGCAATGAAGAAATGACATGTGTGGAGGTCTTAAGGTTACCTCATAGTTCAGCGATGGCGTTCAGGTATTTTGGAATAGACAAGTTCTGAATTTATATACACACAAACCACAAATTGTTCATCTATTTAACAATTTTACACAGTAAGCAGGGACATGTTTGTTAAATAAAATGAGCTGTTGGAAGCAAGAAATAAATGATTGGAACAAATTAATATAGGTTATGATTGGGAAATAGGACATTTTGCTATAATTAATAATGTGAATCTCCTTACAAGTATACTATTAAGTATGGCCATTTTATATAT
>NW_011495082.1:14768397-14786254 GCF_000754665.1 Bison bison bison
GACTGAACAACTTCACTTTCACTTTTCACTTTCATGCATTGGAGAAGGAATTGGCAACCCACTCCAGTGTTCTTGCCTGGAGAATCCCAGGAACAGGGAAGCCTGGTGGGCTGTGGGGTCGCACAGAGTTGGACACGAATGAAGAGACTTAGCAGCACCGGCAGCTATTGGTAATATTGTAATATGGTGCATATTACACTTACAGTACAATTATACATTAATACATAGGAATGCACATGTAAATAAACATATGAATATGTGTAATATGCATCACTAGTTTGCTATGCAAAGATGTATACATACAAATATCTCACATGTGTGCATGCTAAATCACTTCAGTCATGCCCGATTCTTTGTTACCCTATGGACCATAGCCCGCCAGGCTCCTCTGTCCACAGGATTTTTCAGGCAAGAATACTGGAGTGGGTTGCCATGCCCTCCTCCAGGGGATCTTCCCAACCCAGGGATCGAACTCGCATCTCTTATGTCTCCTGCCCTGCCAGACAGTGCCACTTAGGAAGCCCACAGATATCTCACAGGTACATTAAATATCAGAATATCTAGATGACAATATTGCCTTAAAATCAAAAATAGTTTGAGACAGCAAGTTTTTTGAACTTCAGTATTAGTTGCATCAAATGTTTCTCTCATTTCCTTTTTGCTATTAGAATGAAGTTTGTTAGTTGACAATGTAGATCTGCATAATTCCTGATAAAACTCTGGCATTTTTGTTATGAGACTCATTTTAGCCAGTTTTGTCAAGGAAATGACCCTATTTCCTACTTTTTAGAAGCTTTAAAAATGAAATTAAAAGAAAAGAAATTTGGTCTAAAATTGATTTACTGTCATCTATTTGGACACACTTGAGGGACCATGTACGTTAATTCCCTATTAATAAAATGCTTATATAATCACTCATCTTACTCACTGAACTTCTCTTGACATTAATGGTACAAGTGAGAAGTTTTCAAACCCTATTATAAGTTTTGGTTTTAGTGCTATAAGCTGGTAAAAACATTGACTAGAATAAGTTCCATAGCAAGGAATAAATATGAAATAATTCTTTAAAATCTGGGTTATGGAATCATCTGTTCTGCAAACATTTCTTTAAAACACCTTGGGGGAATCTAGCAATTTTGTCTTCATTGAAGAAACAGAAGGACATCAATGTGTATTTTATTTATTTATTTTTTAATTTAATTTAATTTTATTTTTAACTGGAAATGGTACAATGTGTATTTTAAATCTGTCTGGTTTCCAAATACTGCCTAACCCTCTCAAATACAGATGGAGAGAAATACTGAACAAGTCTGCCTCCAGAAAACACTCAGCAATCAAAGATGACCCCCAGTCACTTGCACCCATCTGCATATTTAGTGCAGACCATCCTGTTAGGAAAAAATAAAAAAAATCACATTCAAATGTGACGGAGCCCTGCATTTGTATTCATTCCACCATGGAAACGGTTCGAATACTTTTCTCTGGAGACTTATGTATCTCTGTGACAGCTGCATTGCCACAATATGCTGAAGTGGCTCATCTTGACAGGTCATATCCTGGATTTCACATTCTGAATGGCAGCTGGGATACCAGAGAGTTTTCTCGCAGTGGGTCGGCCCTGGCTTTAACCAAGCCCTCCCCAGCTTCTATGACAAAGTTGCACGTGTGGCTACAGGCCACTCTGAGAAGTTCAAGATGTCCCTTTTCCATTCCCTAAATAGCAGGGACATTCACGGCAGCAGGGACATCCTGCGGCTCTGAGAGCCTGCTAAGCCTTCTATCATCACGGATTTCCTGTGTCTCACTGTAGTGCTTTTTCCTGATACCACATGCACACTGTTGGGAGACACTGGTTAAGTGATTCGAGTTCAAACTGAAGTCTGTGCCTCACATCCATTTATTTCAGTCTATATAGAGGTATGAAGTGAAAAAAAAACAAAGCATCTTAATTTAGTTCTGAGACACCTTGCCAACCAGAGCAAATCTGTGATTGTAATAACAAAACATGAGTCCCCCCTAATCACAGGAAAGAACTCTGTGAGTCATTGCTTCCTTCACTGCTTGAGTTCCTTACCAAATGGAGACTGTATAAACTAACCACAATGCAAGACACTAATGCGCCGATATATTTAAAACACACGGAAGAAAGAAGCATTACTCTCAGCTTTTCCATCCCCACTTTGTGCCTGAAAAGCAGCTACCTCTTTGAAAACCTTTCTGAAAGAGGCTTGTAAGGAAAAAACAAATTCTATGTTAGAGGAGGACATAGGTTGAATTTCAGATTTTGAAGCACATCTTTGCAACAAAACTCCTTTTGGGTCAAAAGTCTAGCCTGGGTCCTAGTTTTTCTCATGTAAGGGACTCCAGAGACATCTAAGGCCGTGTTTCATGATTAAACGTGCAGTTTGCCTGTGGCAGCTCTACGTAGATGGCTCCAATAGAGTCTAATAGAGAGGATGAGCAATTTGTATGGGGTGTGAAAGATGCTTAGTCCAGAGGTGTCAATTCAAGTCAGCAGAGGTAAAGGGCTTCAGTTCACGTGAAAAAGTAAAAGTCGCTGATTTGTGTTGAGTTCTTTGCAATCCCATGGACTGCATCCTGCCAGGCTCCTCTGTCCATGGAATTCTCCAGGCAAGAATACTGGAGTGGGTTGCCATTTCCTTCTTCAAGAGATCTTCCCGGTCCAAGAAATGAACCTGGGTCTCCTGCACTGCAGGCAAATTCATTACCATCTGAGCCACCAGGGAAGCCCCTTTCAGTTCACACCACTCCCTAACTGAGCAAAAGATGAGAGCTTATGAACCAAGAGTTCTTGCCCAGCACTGTCTCTTTTCCCCCTTCAAAGCCATTATCTTCAGGCTTGATGCCCTCTCCTGTCTTTTTTTCCCCCTCTCGTGGATTATAAATTAAACCTTAGTCTTTTTTCAAACAAGCACATATATCCTGTTTTATCCATTTTTTTTAACTCCTCCCAGCTACTGCCTAAATGCTTTGATAAATCTTTTCATTTACTTGAAGCTTTTCCTTGCCTTAATTCTATTTTAGAGTAATAAAGAAAAGGTTGAAAAGTAAAAGCTATGGACAGGGATAGATCTATAATAGGGAAAGGAAAGTCATAAGTTAAACAGAAAATGGACATAATAAATCACTTATGCTCTTGACCTCTAAAATGCTTGGGCATACCTTTCAGAATTACCACAATGTTTCTATCTAGCAACATATTCTCTTTTAGGCAAAACGAATCTTTCTAAAGTGCAATTTGAAAAGATAAAGATTTATATTATCTATTTATTATGTTGTATGTACTATTGAGGACAAATATAGACACAAATGTAAATTAAAATTAATTTTTGATTATTTAAAATTAATTTTTAAAAGAGATACAGACAAATGATTTCTACCGAGGATTAAGTACACAGTCATATGTATTTATATAACCATACCTGCATATGACCTCAAATCTAAGTATTATTCTTTATTACATTTGCTTAGGTTGTAACTATATGAGTAGTATTTCAAGAACAAAATGCTAAAATATAGTAAGGTCATTAAGAACATTAGTTCTTAAAATTTAGACCCATTGTTTCTCAAAATAAATCTTACTGTAAATACAGATAGGACTGACTTTGAGTGTACATTGACAATTCCCTTTAATAATATAAACTGAAATTGAAGTTGCTGATTTTACCAGTGCATCATTATAATTATATTTTAAATTTAACACTATAAATTACTTTTGGAAATATTTCTCTTTTTTTGCATTTATGCTCCAGTCCTTAAGTGACTACTTAGCTTTGATGGTCTACTATCTTCCAGGTACTCTCCTGGGGAGCGAGTACAGAACAAGGCGTGCTCTTATCCTAAAAGGAGACTTATAAATCCATCTATTATCCTATTATGAGGATTAAATGAGAAAATAAATGTTCAATAAACAGTTCTCATGACTGTTGTCCTTCTTCCCACACAGAGACACACAGCTCTTCTCCAGCATCGTTTCCCATCTCCAACCTGGTTCATCGTATCCATTTTTCCTTCCTTCTCTGCTACTCTGTTACCTAACCTTCCACTGGAGGTGGAGTCTAGCCATTAGCTAGGTAGACTGCAAGGAGATCCAACCAGTCCATCCTAAAGGAGATCAGTCCTGGGTGTTCTTTGGAAGGAATGATGTTGAAGCTGAAACTCCAATGCTTTGGCCACCTCATGCAAACAGCTGATTCATTGGAAAAGATCCTGATGCTGGGAAAGATTGAGGGCAAGAGGAGAAGGGGATGACAGAGGATGAGATGGCTGGATGGAATCACCGACTCAATGGACATGAATTTGAGTAAACTCCGGGAGTTGGTGATGGACAGGGAGGCCTGGCGTGCTGCAGTCCATGGGGTCGCAGAGTCAGACAGGACTGAGCGACTGAACTAAACTGAACTGAGAGTGCTCTGAGATGGGTCAGATGTGACCATTTCTGAGGGGATGACCCCAAAAAATCATTTTACTTAAAAAATGCTCATCTGACTCAATGTAAATTGTCTACACTTTTTTGAGGGGGTAGCTGGGTGACGCAGGAGTTGAGACATAGGAGGAAACTATATATGCAAACGAGCAACATTTGAGTATTTGAGTACACTCTCAGGGGCCAGAGCCAAAATTCTATGTAAAATGTTGATTCCTCCAAACACTCAGAATTTATCCTTGAGCTCTAAACAGCAACTAATTTTGCTTAAAAAACAACACTTCATAATGGTCTACACAGATACCAGTTATCAAGAGTGGAGACTTCATATCTAGATAAGTTAAATGTGCTGTGTTCATTCACACTTCAAACAAGAGCTCTGATAGAAATCAGTCCACACTTTGGATTTCAGCTTTTTTTTTTTCCAGTTAATTCCACGTGGACTAGTTTTTCCTTTGAGGCTCTGTGGGCCCACCACAGTTTGGCAATTAGACCTCAAATGTGCTACTGTATATCTGGGACATATGCCTGAGGGAAGCCTGCCCAATTCTTAAAAAATGTTTCATTTTCAAACATGCTTTGGACCACAGTAACTATAATAATAAGAGGAAAGATTTGTTCTTCTCATCAATGAAGTGAAGGAAATTGTTCTTATTTTCAGGGTGACTCACTCTCTTTCAGATAATACAGGTTAATGCATTGAAACGTATCACAGTGTTCTAAAACTTCAATACACCCTTAGCTAAGTTTCACATCTGTTTCCTTCTCATATTTATTGGCCTTCTTTAGACTATCAGAAATGTGCACACAGTTTAACAAATTAGCCTTTATAATATTCTTATAGCTCTGGTTACCCAAAACAAGACTAATTTTATGAAAATACTGCTCTGGTCTGATCAGTTCTTGCTCACAAACCTCTGCTGATTCTCTACTTTCAAAAGAATAAAGTTCTTTGTTACAGGATTTGAAGCTTTCTAGACATTTACTCTAGTCAAACTCTTTTGTGCATTGTCTCACTGTCTTAATTATTCCCTCACTGTTCTTAGTTATTCTTTAATGATTTTGTTCATCTCCTGCATCAAGCAAGTTTTTTTTTTTTGTTTTTTTTTTTTTACATTTTTTAGAGGTTGATCTAACCGTCTTAGATTAGGGAAATCTAATCCATACTTTAGAGCTCAAAATGTTCCCTTTTAATTAAGTAGTTCATGATTTACACCGATGAAAGTAATTCTTCCCCTCATAACACATTGTTATAATCATTCAATCATTCTGTGTTTAATCAGATGCTAGGCACTGTGTGGTGAATTCAAAGGTGAATATGACAAATTCTCTGCCCTCATATCACACAGGCATCTCTTTGGTTGCATTTGTTGTAAGTTTGAGGTACTGTTTTTGGTTAACATCTCACTTTCCTGGGCAGAACTGAGAATCCCTGGAGAGCAAAGATTAAATGAACTTGCTGTCCCTGGGTCCTGGCAGAGAACACTGCATGGAGAGGAAGACAGCAGATCTTTGTGGAAGTAGAGTGAGTTCTTGTTCTGTTATGGACTTCTGATTCATGATAAATGACACACAGACTTTTTGGTGATTCATATTATTTTAGCTATGGTGAATTGGTCTCTAAAATAATCATACTGTTTTTATTAGACTTCAAAGTGAATAAATTAAAATTGAATTTTAATGCCTTTCCAGTGTAACAGGCACTGAAGAGTACAGCTTATCAGAACAAGCTGCACAACTTGCATTCTGGCTCTGCCTTTGAGTAGTTGCGTAAACTTGAGCTAACTTCTTACTTTCTCTGTTTCCTTATTTGGAAAATGAAAGAAACAACAGAATTAGCTTAGTGGATTGTTTACATAGTGTAAAAATCACTTGTAATAGTGACTGGTACATAGTGTTACATGAGTGTTGTAATATTATACAGTGAAATAATTGCAACAAGGCATCTGTCTTTAAATCTGTCATTTTCTCTGCCTGAAACACTTCATTCCCCATTCCTTGCATTAACCCACCAATTTCAGGGCTTCCCTGGAGGCTCAGTGGTCAAGAATCAGCCTGCAAATGCAGGAGACACAAGCTGGATCCCTGATCTGGGAAGATCCCACATGCTGAGGAGCAGTTAAGACCTCGTGCCACAACTATCGAGCTTGTGTTCTAGAGTCCGGAAGTGGCAACTACTGAGTCCATGAGCCACAGCTGCTGAAGCCCCTGTGCCCTAGGGCCCTTGCAACTCGACAAGAGAAGCCACTGCAATGAGAACCTGTGCCCCACAACTAGAGTAGCCTCTGCTTCTCACAGCTAGAGAAAAGCCCGCACAGCAGTGAAAACCCGGCATGGCAAAAAGAAATAAATCATTAATTCACTAATAAATAAATGAAGCACCAACTTCTCCAGCAGGTCTTTCTCTTGTCATCAAGCCCCCATTCTCATTTCTTTTAGAAGTGATCCTCCCACAGTGCCCTTACCTCCCCTTGTCATAGCTCTTGTTACACTGCCCTAGTACCACCTGGTACTAATACAATCATGAAGAGGAGAAACTGTATTTCTTTAGCCCAAGTTTGAACCCTAGACCAAGCAAAGTACCTGGCATATAGCATATGTTCAATAAAAAAAGTGAACGAATAGGTGAAAGTAGAAAAGAAAGTTAAAGTTTAGGAAATCATCTTAGTGAATACTAATATATATAAGATGCAATCTAAACATATGGACATGTACAAAATGTGCAGGTGAATATAATATTGATGTCTACTTTTAACAGAATTACAAGAGTCAAAAAAGGAAATAATAGAAATGAAGCATGAAAGCCTACAGTGACAAAAGGAGCAATTGTTAATTTGGGGGGCATAGAAGGAGTAGTGGGACTTCCCTGATGACACAGTTTGTAAAGAACCTGCCTGCAATGCAGCAGCTGCAGGAGACTTGGGTTCGATCCCTGGGTCAGGAAGATCCCCTGAAGGAGGGCATGGCAACCTACTCCAGTATTCTCGCCTGAAGAACCCAATGGACAGGGAAGCCTGCTGGGCTACACTCCAAGGGTTGCAAATAGTTGGACACAACTGAAGGAAGCTAGCAACACATGCAGAGAGAATAGAATAGCTTAGGATTCAGCATTTCTTAAAACTTTACTTGGATATTAAACAAAGCAACCTCATGGTTGTCTATCTCACATAAAAGAGAAATGTGCTTAAACTTGAGAATGCCTGTAATTTGGTATCTAATGGGGACATTTCACAACAAACTGTAGAAAATTCTTAAAGTGAAGGGAATAGCACATCACCTTACCTGCCTCCTGAGAAATCTGGATGCAGGTCAAGAAGCAACTGTTAGAACTGGACATGGATTCTGGTTCAAAATTGGGAAAGGAATACGTCAAGGTTGTATACTGTCACCCTGCTTATTTAACTTATATGCAGAATACATCACGAGAAATGCTGGGCTGGATGAAGCACAAGCTGCAATCAAGATTGCCAGGAGAAAGATCAATAACTTCAGATATGCAGATGACACCACCCTTACGGCAGAAAGCAAAGAGGAACTAAAGAGCCTCTTGAAAGTGAAAGAGGAGAGTGAAAAAGCAGGCTTAAAACTCAACATTCAAAAAACTAAGATCATGACACCTGGCCCCATCACTTCATGACAAATAGATGGAGAAACAATGGAAACAGTGACAGACTTTAATTTCTTGGGCTCCAAAATCACTGCAGATGGTGACCGCAGCCATGAAATTAAACGATGCTTGCTCCTTGGAAGGAAAGTTATGAACAACCTCAACAGCATATTGAAAAGCAGAGACATTACTTTACTGACAAAGGTCATCTAGTCAAAGCTATGGTTTTTCCAGTAGTCATGTATGGATGTGAGAGGTGGACCATAAAGAAAGCTGAGCACTGAAGAATTGATGCTTTTGGACTGTGATGTTGGAGAAGATTCTTGAGAGTCCCTTGGGCTGAAAGGAGATCCAACCAGTCCATCCTAAAGGAAATCAATTCTGAATATTCACTGGAAGGACTGATGCTGAAGCTGAAACTCCAATACTTTGGCCACCTGATGTGAACAACTGACTTATTGGAAAAGACCCTGATGCTAGGAAAAGTTGAAGGCGGGAGGAGAAAGGGACGACAGAGGATGAGATGGTTAGATGGCATCACTGACTCCATGGACATGAGTTTGAGCAAGCTCCTGGTAGTTGCTGATGGACAGGCAGGCCTGGCGTGCTGTAGTCCCTGGGGTTGTAAAGAACTGGACACGACTCAGTGACTGAACTGAACTGAATGGGGGCATCAAAACATATTTGCTGGAAGGAACTATTGTGACTTACTTTAATTTGATGGCTTTGAATTTCTGAATGCTTCAATTTTTTTTTTCTCATTCTCAAGTGATGACTTTTGATGAAACTGACCTATCCTTCTTAAATTAGTTTTTTAAAGGCATAAAACAAAGAAAAATAGAAATAATTTTATATATATTTTCAATTTCTATTCCTTCACGTATAGCTATAGCAATTTTGCATACTATGATAATTCTGCATAGATTTTATCAAAAGTGGATTCAATTCTTGGACATATACTTGTTCAAGGAATTAGACAACTGGTCATTTGGTATCAGAAAACACTCCAGAGCTTACTGTGTGGGGAGTTAGTCAATTGTTTACAGAAATGTTAGATATTCTGACAGCCAAGCCTGATTCTCTATTTATTTAGAATGATGTTGCCATACTCCCCAAACATAATCTGATTATGTGAGTGAAGAAATATAAAAATACATGGGAAAATCATTAACTTTGAAAAAAAAATGTTTTTCAGTCACAACCTATGGGGCCAGCTGAAATCGGAACATGTATGATGTTAGAGAAGGCAAAGTCTGGACAATGTGCTTCATGCAGTATGGAAATTACTAGTAGCTGAAGTACACTTCGTATTTGTTCTTACTAAATGTTGCATCAGAAGTTGTATTTGTCACTCACGTGAAAGGTCTAAGATGACGTTTAAAATGGAAAAAGACATTATGGATGCTGTGGTTGCCAAACAGTATTTCAGAAATAACATAGAAAAGATGAGAGAGATTTCCCAACAACAAATGCAGATCTGTTTCACCTGCCAAGTTTAGAATAGACATATTTCCCCTCTTAGTATGCAGCAGACATATTCATCCATTATTAATATTCACCAGAATGGAAAGATAAACATCAGTTAACTTCAAACCAAATTGAGGGAGTTATAGAAGTGAAGAGGAATATAAACACAGACATCTGGAGTAGAGTACATTCTGATATCAGGGTAAGGCATAAGAAGTATTAATAATTGCAGGGTCTCCTATTAGTTTAGCTAAATGTTCAATATGTTTTATTAGAACTACCTGGTATTAATTTAAATAAATCAGCCAAAGAAGAGGTTGGCAGCAAAGAGAGGGATATCTAAAGAGAGAAATAAACTTTTCTTTACAGCAAAGGAAGCCATAAACAAAATGAAATGAGAACTTACAGAATTGGAGAAAATATTCTCAAGAGATGCAACCAACAAGGGCTTATTTTCCAAAATCTGTATACAAACAGCTCATACAACTCAAGAACAAAGAACAATCCAATTGAAAAGTAGGCAGAAAGATCTAAATAGACATATCTCCAAAGAAACACACACAGAAAATAGACACATAAAAGATGCTCAACATCACTAATTATTAGAGAAATGCAAATCAAAAGTACAATGAAGTACCACCTCATGCCAGTCAGATGACTATCATTAAAAACTTTACAGATAAGAAATGCTGGAAAGATATACGGAAAAAGGTACCCTTCCACACTGTTGGTGGGAATGCAAATTGGTTACAGCCATTATGGAGAACAGTATGGGGGGTTCCTCAAAAAACTAACAGAATTGCCATATGATCCAGCAATCCCTTTCTTGGGCATGTATCCAGACAAAACTAATCCAAAAAGATGCATGCACCCTTATGTTCAAAGCAGCACTATCTGTAGTAGCTAAGACATGGAGACAACCTAGATGTCCATCGACAGATGAATGAATAAAGATGCGGGGCACACATACGATAGAATACTACTCGGCCATGAAAAGCGCAAACTAATGCCACTTGTAGCAGCACGGGTGCAACTCGCCATTATCATACTACGTGAAGTGAGTCAGAATGAGGAAGGCAAACACCGTGTGATGTTGCTTATATGTGGAACCTAAACTATGACACAAAGGAGCCCACTTACAAAACAGAAATAGACTCATGGAAATACACAACAGACTTGTGGTTGCCCAGGGGAAGACGGTGGGGGAGGGACCGAGAGGGGGACTGGGGTCAGCAGAGGTAACTATTACTGATAGAGTGAATAAACAACGGGGGCTCACTGGATGGCACAGAGGATACATCAGCGTCCTCTGATAAACCACAATGGGAAAGAATAGAAAAAACAATGTGTACACACACACACACACACGTATATAATATACATATATTTATATATAAAATATACATAATTGAATTTATATAATATTTATATAAAATATATGTAATATTTATATGTATATAAAATGGAATCACTTTCCTGTACAGCAGAAATTAACAGCACATTGTAAATCAACTATACTTTAATAAAAAATAAACTTTTCTTAATTACCCAAAGGGTAATTTATTGAACCTGTTTTTCAGGGATCTGTTAATTAGAGCCAAGCCTTGTTTAGTACTGACAATGTGTCAGGCACTAATCTCTATGCTTTATACATAACTCAAATGGTCCTCTCAGCAATATTATGAAGTAGATATTTTTAATAACCCCATTTTACAGCTCTGAAACCTGAAGCATAGACGAGCAGGAGGAATAGGCCCAAAGAGTGAGCAGGTACTGTGCACTGGGAAATAACAATCTCTCTTCAGAGTTTGTGCCCTAGAAACTAGGTTGAGCTGAATCTTAGTAAAGGTATTAACTTGGCCAAGCCATTTTTAACTGGCATTACATCAATTCAACTGGAAATTAGAAAATTACTAAAAAGTAAAATGTGTCTGAGAGTCCTATACTCACTCCATGTTAGAACTTTTGTGAGTATTATTCTGAGATTAGTTAGTAGGTATGTTATATTAACTTATAAAATGCAAAGAAGTAGGAATACTTCTAAAATCTAACACAGAAGAATAGGTCAATGAGCTTTTCTTGGTTAAATATATGGCACTCTTATTAAGTGTAACCTAGAATTTAAAAACTTTCACTTTTCTATGGCAAGTGTTAAATTCCAAGTTACTTCATACTGGTCAAAGTTATCATTCTATATCTCTGAAGGGAACAAATAATTTTAGGAATAAAAATAAACAATAAACTTGAATTATGCATAATTAGAAAAAAATTTCTAGGAAGTATTTTATCATCTCTGGATTTTATTTTTACTTAAATTTGGCAGCAATAACATTGATAGTTGGAAAAGAATAAAATCCATCAGAGAAAACTGCCACTGTTCTGTGCTGACATTGAAATGGAGTACTCTCCAATTTCCAGGCAGAAACACGCCCATGTCAGTTATTATCACTATTGACTTTACTCACAGGAGCTCTAATGGAAGTTTAGGGAATTTTGTCATTAGTGCTAAAATACACACCTGTACACATAAACACACCCATTATACCTGAGGGAAATAAGAGGTCATTCTGATTATTAGCTCTGCTTTCACTTATAAAATCCAAGTCATCATGTTAGAGGTACTTCAGGAGTCAAGGCTGAATTGGTTTGCAAAGAAAAAAAAGAGGGCAGGTATAAGATAGATAGACAGACAGACAGTTTAATAGGTAGATGATAAATAGGTAGAGTCCTGCAGCTTTATTTTCAATATTTTCTTCAAATTTGGGGAGAACACATAAGACAGTCATAAGCCAATTTGTATCTTAGTCTTTTGTATCCAAATTCTGTCTTGAGGATAATTCTAAAATATTAAAGCACAGGAAATTTTACTTTTCTTTTATGGATCTTCCTTTCATATATTGTTCACCCCAAACTCAAAATACTAACCCTCTCCAATGTGTGTGTGTACATGTGTGTTGAGCAAAAGAAATTCTTTACTTTATGTGATAAGTGAAGAACTATAAATAACAGAAGAAGGTAGAGGTCACCAACTGTGCCAAGTGATTCTTCCAGCACAGCACAACATACACCGCAGTGCGTGCACACACACACAAACACCCGCACACGCACGTTCTTCCATTTTGCCAGTGTTCGCCACAGAAAACATAAAATAAATGGTGTCCACAGGTCCTGTAAGCAGCAGGAACCTTTCACTAGGATTTACTTGTTCATCTCCAAATACTCTGTTTCTTGCTTTCCCTAAATCAAATACAATGTCTGTTGCTTCTTAACTGCTTCTTCATCTGGGTAAAAACAATTAATGGAACAAATGGAACACATTTGATGTCTATAGCATTTACTGGTTCTATGGCATTGAACAAGCCATCTCCAGGAAGTAGGAGCAAAATGTTGGAGATGCAATGGTTACAGTGGAATGGCATACTTCTGCTTTCTTTATAATATTTTTACCCAAAACTATCTTCTTATATTTTTCAGTTATGACTAAAGTAAATGACAATACAATTTTACTTGCTCAGATAGATCGTTACCATTTTTACATATTATCTTTGTTTTTATGTTGCTGCTGCTCCTAAGTCACTTCAGTTGTGTCCAACTCTGTGCGACTCCATAGACGGAAGCCCACCAGGCTCCCCCGCCCCTAGGATTCTCCAGGCAAGAACACTGGAGTGGGTTGCCATTTCCTTCTCTAATGCATGAAAGTGAAAAGTGAAAAGGAAGTCGCTCAGTCATGTCCGACTCTTAGAGACTCCATGGACTACAGCCTACCAGGCTCTTCCATCCATGGGATTTTCCAGGCAAGAGTACTGGAGTGGGGTGCCATTGCCTTCTCTGGTTTTTATGTTATGTCATTAATAAATGAGAAACTTCAAATTATGTAGGTAAACAACTCTCTTACCTGTGAGAATCAATGTCAAAAAGCAGGATAAAATGGAAAATTTTGACTCTTGTCAAAATACTTTCAAGCATTTACAATTGAGAAATTAGAACATAAGAATTTTGCCATATCATAGCTATCATTAATAAGATTAGGAGCTCTTACATTTTAGAAAAAAGAACAATATTTAGATAATAAAAAGCTTATAGTACATATCCATTTCTGACACACAAAATAAAATTGAATGCCATTCAAAGTGCTTAGCCAGGCCAAACTAATAGCAGATAAAGAACTCAAGTACTTTTTCCTTAGTCAGTAACATTCAAAGACTGCACTTTAGAAATTATCATATAAATGAGCCATTATGCATGCTTATATTTGGTCAGAATAATAAACCAAAGAGATGCATTATATAAGAGTGATTGATTTTGCTTTTATATGTATCAGTATTGTCAGTGAATTTCCATTAGCTGATCTAAGCCATGATAACAGATAAAATAAAAGGAAAATATTCTCATAAGTGAGATAGACATTTTTGGTAAGGGTTGCCAGTGTAATAGGAATGATTTTGTTTAATAAGCATGTATGTTAGTCACCTGAAATTCTCTAATATACGCAAGATCCTTGAATCATACATGTATTCTGGAGGGCTAGATGTGGCTCAATGATTGACAATAGCTATTGCTAAATTTTCTTGACTTTTATAAGCTGGTTGATGTCTCATTGGTAGCTTCGATTTGAACAAGGTGGGAGTATTTACACTATCAGCAAATGCGTAATCTAGGTTTGTTTTCCCAGGGAGTTGATATTAAACATTTATTCGCACACACTGCCTGCAAAGAAATTCTACTGGTGAAACGTTGAGTAATTTTCTGCAACTATTTCACAACAAGTTTCTTAAGATGGTGAAAAGAGCATGACATTTAGTATCAATAGATGGATATTTGAGACTAAACTACTGTTTATACAAAAATCTTAGTAAGTCACCTAACCTGTCCAAACATACATAAATGTCATTACTTCTAATGAGAATTTTGGTTAGATGGTATGAAAAGTTTTCTCCATTTCTAAGATTGTCTGAATCATTGCCAAATATGTTTATACCTCACTCTCCTCCCCAAAAGTAGAACAGTGAAACGAATGGTTAAGAGCTGGATACAGCGGAAAACTATGATAAGTGAATCAGGCTGACTGTCAGGATGGAAGAGATAAAGGGCTGTGTGAATGATGAAGAACAGGATAACAACAGCTAGACACAGGAGACAACAGTTCAGTTCTGGCTCACAGGCATTTTGAAGAAATGAAGGACCAATCACTGCCAGATCTTCTAAAGAATCAACAAAGATTAAAATTTTTATTTGATAGTTCAAGGATCTTAAATATTGGCAACAAATTTCATTTGAAAATATCTGTGTTGTTAAACAGATCAGTAGGCTGGAAATGAATTGTTAGTTATCAGTTTGATGTCCCTACTCCGTAATCAAGAAGAGGAACAGAAACAGTGATAGGGTGTTTGTATAAGAAAAATGAAAGAAAGCAGGTATTTTAGTGAAGTATGAAGTATGAAAGTCGCTCAGCCGTGTCCATCTCTTTGTGACCCCATGGACTGTAGCTTACCAGGCTCTTCTGTCCCCGGAATTCTCCAGGTCAGAATACTGGAGTTATCCCTTCCCTTCTCCAGGGGATTCCCAACCCAGGTGTCGAACCCAGGTCTCCCACATTGCAAGCGGATTCTTTAGCATCCGCACCACCAGGGAAGCCCAACATTATATTACTTATACTACTAGCAAAGAGATGAGTACCAAATAGACACCAGGAGTGCTAAATACACACTGTAACAATACATAAAAAAATCTGTTTTGACCAGAAATAATATATAAACTATATTTTTCTCATTCCAGTCCAAACATTAACAACAAATTATGTTGGGAGCACTAGAGAAAAAACCTGCCAAATTATACACTAAAGTAGAAGTCTCAGTGTAACTAGCCATTTGCTTATTTATCTATAAGAATGCAGTTAGTTTAATCTGAATTTCAAATAAATACAAACTTGAGTCCAGAGACTCAGGTCTAAGTCATCAACATTGCAGCTACTTAGAATTTATTCTCTGACAGTTGTCCCAGGTATATCTTCATGAATGATTGTTTTGCATGGAATAATAAATGTATAGAATAGGAAACAGTTCTCACTAGGTATTTTCAGTCAGTTGTCAAACAATGTCATGCACAATAAGCTTCCCAGGAAATTGTTTAAACCACGTGAACAAAGCTAGTTAAAAAAAAAAAAACAGATTATTTTTTGTTCCTAGCCTTTCAGCAACTTAGAATATGTAAGATTTGTTATTCATACATCTGTGTCTCTTTTGCTGTCTCACATACAGGGTTATCGTTACTATCTTTCTAAATTCCATATATATGCGTTACCAACCTAGATAGTATATTCAAAAGCAGAGACATTACTTTGCCAACAAAGGTTCGTCTAGTCAAGGCTATGGTTTTTCCTGTGGTCATGTATGGATGTGAGAGTTGGACTGTGAAGAAGGCTGAGCGCTGAAGAATTGATGCTTTTGAACTGCGGTGTTGGAGAAGACTATTTTTTTTTTTTAGTTTTTTTTTTTTATTTTTAAACTTTACAAATTGTATTAGTTTTGCCAAATATGGAGAAGACCCTTGAGAGTCCCTTGGACTGCAAGGAGATCCAACCAGTGCATTCTGAAGGAGATCAGCCCTGGGATTTCTTTGGAAGGAATGACGCTAAAGCTGAAACTCCAGTACTTTGGCCACCTCATGCGAAGAGTTGACTCATTGGAAAAGACCCTGATGCTGGGAGGGATTGGGGGCAGGAGGAGAAGGGGACGACAGAGGATGAGATGGCTGGATGGCATCACCGACTCGCTGGACGTGAGTCTGAGTGAACTCCTGGAGTTGGTGATGGACAGGGAGGCCTGGTGTGCTGTGATTCATGGGGTCGCAAAGTCGGACACGACTGAGCGACTGAAGTGAACTGATACTGTATTGGTGTTTTTCTTTCTGGTTTACTTCAATACAATATTGTAAAGTAATTAGCCTTAATTAAAATAAATTTAAGTTAAAAAAAAAGATTTGTTGTTCAGTTATGATGCAAATTTCACTGATTCTCCGGGCAAATAATTTTAAAGGTCCTCGCCAAGTCGCTTCAGTCATGTCCGACTCCGTGCGACCCCATGGACTGCAGCCTACCAGGCTTCTCTGTCTATGGGATTCTCCAGGCAAGAAAACTAGAGTGGGTTGCCATTTCCTTCTCCTAAAGGTCCTTAACGGGTTTCAAATTTTGGTTAAAATATTTCAAATATAGATGGTTTGAGGTTTACAAATAATATGCACAAAATCATTCAGTTTTCTAGAAGAGATCTTGGTTTTGCTCTGCAGAAGTCAGCTGAAAGCCTGGGTAGATACATGAAGTTCAATTTAATGAAATGCTTCAGAACCCAGCTATAGGATCTGTGTTATTTCCTTAAGAGTTGGAAACAAAATGGAATTCAATTTTAGGATTACTTAGGAACTTGTGTCTGAAGTTTGTGGTATAAGTCCCTAGCTAAACAGAGTTTCCGCAGTTGCTTCCTCTTTTTGTCTATGAAAAATAACATTCTTTTATCTCTGGCCAGGAAACACAAGTCAGAAACAGTTCAAGATCTGTGATAAGATATAAATAGGAATGCATTCACTTTTTGAATATCATTTTGGCAAAGAGTACAAAGCTACATAAATTGTTTTATTATAGTCAAAAATCATACATTCAAAAGGAATGATAAAATGGCACAAATATTGTCATGCTAATATAAAGCTACATTCTTCTATAGAGATATTGCTGGAAAGTGAGCTGCTGAAATCAGCAATACGGGCTCTGCCACTAATTGAATATCTACAAGTAGTCTTGGATCAGACTGGGTCTCAATAGTCTGCTCTGTAAAATGAGGGGTTTATAACTCAATTGTGTCTAAGGATCAGCCTCTTTGATATATACTAATTACCTATGTATTATGGCAGACAGTGAAGAAGAACTAAAAAGTCTCTTGATGAAAGTGAAAGAGGAGAGTGAAAAAGTTGGCTTAAAGCTCAACATTCAGAAAACTAAGATCATGGCATCCGGTCCCATTACTTCATGGCAGATAGATGGCAAAACCGTGGAAACGGTGTCAGACTTTATTTTTTTGGGCTCCAAAATCACTGCAGATGGTGACTGCAGCCAGGAAATTAAAAGACACTTACTCCTTGGAAGGAAAGTTATGACCAACCTAGATAGCATATTCAAAAGCAGAAATATTACTTTGCCAACAAAGGTTTGTCTAGTCAAGGCTATGGTTTTTCCTGTGGTCATGTATGGATGTGAGAGTTGGACTGTGAAGAAAGCTGAGCACCAAAGAATTGATGCTTTTGAACTGTGGTGTTGGAGAAGACTCTTGAGAGTCCCTTGGACTGCA
>NW_011495082.1:14786354-14800304 GCF_000754665.1 Bison bison bison
CAGGAGTTGGACTGTGAAGAAAGCTGAGCACCAAAGAATTGATGCTTTTGAACTGTGGTGTTGGAGAAGACTCTTGAGAGTCCCTTGGACTGCAAGGAGATCCAACCAGTTCATTCTGAAGGAGATCAGCCCTGGGATTTCTTTGGAAGGAATGATGTTAAAGCTGAAACTCCAGTACTTTGGCCACCTCATGTGAAGAGTTGACTCATTGGAAAAGACCCTGATGCTGGGAGGGACTGGGGGCAGGAGGAGAAGGGGACAACAGAGGATGAGATGGCTGGATGGCATCACTGACTCGATGGCCGTGAGTCTGAGTGAACTCCGGGAGCTGGTGATGGACAGGGAGGCCTGGGGTGCTGTGATTCATGGGGTTGCAAAGAGTCAGACACGACTGAGTGACTGAACTGAAATGAACTGAAAGTATCTCTATATTTAAAATTATATCCTTCAAATATTTTTACCACACCTAAAATCTTTTTAAACTATTTCTGATCCTGAACTTTTATTATTATTATGTGTGGTTTTATCAATGAGACTCAACAAAATTTTCTGATGCATGCAATGACAATCTGAAATGCTTTTCAAGTAAGTTAAAGTTTTCTCAGCAGTTATGCATGTCCTCACACCTTCTTTAATATTTTAAAACATTTTCTACTTATTTTAAGGAAGATTATAGTGACACTTTTAAAGAAATCCAAATCAGAGGATATAGTTGCTTTAATGTATGTGTATAAATACATGGCAATTTCAGAGATTCCTTTATACTCTTAAGAATCCCTTGGATTGCAAGGAGATCCAACCAGTCCATCCTAAAGGAGATCAGTCCTGAATATTCATTGGAAGGACTGATGCTGAAGCTGAAACTCCAATACTTTGGCCACCTGATGCGAAGAGCTGACTCATTGGAAAAGACCCTGATGCTGGGAAAGATTGAAGGTGGGAGGAGAAGGGGATGGCAGAGGATGAGATGGTTGGGTTGCATCACTGATTCAATGCACATGAGTTTGAGTAAACTCTGGGAGTTGGTGATGGACAAGGAAGCCTGGCATGCTGCAGTTCATAGGCTCACAAAGAGTCGGACACGACTGAGTGACTGAACTGAACTTAGGGTAAAATATGGGGGATTTTCAAAGAAACTACAAAACTAGTTTTCAATATATTACTCTAACATAATAAAGAACAAGTTATGAAAGTGTTCCCTAAAATCATCCACCATCAGTTTGTTGAGAAAGTCCCCAGTCAAACCTAAGTGTTAAAAGGTCCAGAACCCTGAGTGAGGATGCCAAATTCCCCAAACAGTTCACTTCATCGTGAGTCACAGGCTTGGGCAATGCAGAGTCATTTCCTAGCACACTAACTGCTGGCGAGGAAACCGCAGGGCTCCATCATCTGCTGGCCCGCTGGGACAGCATCACTTTTGAATAGTTCAGTCTGCTTTCAGTCTCCTTCCCAGACAGGCTATGTTTGTTTTTGTGAGTTCCTATCACCAAGTTTCTTCACGATACAAGAAAACCAATCCACAAAGATTTCCTATTATTTAGATCCAAAAGAATAAAGTGAATGAAAATAGCAGTGTGTCACATTTTTTTTTTTTTGTAATTGTTTCTTCCTCTTCTGTTTCCCAGTAAATCTCTGCCCTCCATGTAATATGTTTGCAGTCCCAGTATGCCTCCTCATCATATTTAGTGCCTGGCATGCTGTGAAAAGTCCAAGGGATTAGGTCCTGTGCACACCAAGTGAAATGAGAAAACGAGAGCAAGGGACACGTCAAGCTCACCATATATCATGGCGGAGACAGAAGAGAGATGCATAAATCTATTTGAATATAATTTTGTTCTGTCACCTTGAATTAATTCTAAACAAGTTATTCTTTTTAGTAGCTGTATGCATGCTTAGTCGCTGAGTGGTGTCCGAGTCTTTGCGACCCCAAGGACTGTAGCCCACCAGGCTCCTCTCTCCATGGGATTCTCCAGGCAAGAATACTGGAGTGGGTAGCCGTTCACTTCTCCAGGGGATCTTCCTGACCCAGGAATCAAACCCTGGGTCTGGGTTTGATTTTGCATTTAGTAATGCAGAAAGCATGACATTCCTATCAGACTGGACAAAAAATGAAACACAAAATTTTTCATTACAAAGTTTACATTAAAGTGGCAAAATACTTTAAATCACATAATTCCACATTTGGAAGATATGAACAGATGTGTTTTCTGTTCATATCCTGCATTACAGGCAGATTCTTTACCTTCTGAGCTACCAGGTTGCATACGTGTTTCCTTTTATCACCTTCCATCCCTTTCTAGAAAAATATTTAGTGTGTGAAATCACTGTTTGGATCTCGTAGCTTTGTGAAAGCTGGGATTCTAATGAATAGTCTTTCATTAAAAGTCAAGCCATAACTTATTGAAATCTTTCTATTTATTTCTCTCAAAAGAGGACTATTATGCAATATTTAGCTATTAGACAATTTGCAAATAGGCACTCCTGTGAATTCTTGGTCTATTCTCTTCTAGTTAACCTTTGATCATGCTTGGAAACTGTTTTGTGCATCTCTGCTCAGTGAGTCCATTCAGCTCATATATCCCACTGGGGGTTCCAGGCATTTGCCAAATTCCTTGGGCTGGAGTTTGCAACTTACCATGTCTCTTCCTTATATGAATCTCTGGATAAAGCAGGAGGGGAATCCATCACTAGAGGAAACCCACACTTCTTTTGCTTTCTTTTCAGTTTCAGACCCCGCCCAGCTCCTGGCATAGGTTGCATCTATAATCGGTGAACGGGTAAACACACCAAAACATTTGTTCATATCTTCCAAATGTGGAATTATGTGATTTAAAGTATTTTGCCACTTTAATCTAAACTTTTTAATGAAAAATTTTGTATTTCATTTCTTTTCCAGTCTGATAGGAATGCCATGCTTTTTACACTACTAAAATATTTGTCTGAAACATATTTTGTGTTATTTTCCATAAAATAATCAGCTTACTAATTTTGAAACTGACAGTTAATACTGTTGTAGGCATCTGTTCTAGGGAAAAAAGAAGAAAATATTTTCCAGCTAAATAAACTACAAAATGTGCTGACTTTGCCTATTAGTGACTTTTAATAACAGAGACCTGCTCATGGGTTATATGACTACAACTCTATGAATTCTACAGTGTCAATTTCTTTTTTGTTGTTGTTTTTTTAAATGGTGACTACCATGAAGCAAAAACAAAGATGAGAGTTTTGGGAAACTTCCAATTTTCCACTCCAACTGTTTCTTTAATTTTTTATTATTTTAAAATACACACTGCCAAGTATTTATAATGACTGTACAATTTTCCCAAACTCTACTGAAAAATAGATACTTTAATATAAGATCAGGCTGTCATATTGTGAAAATCTTATATATAGCTATAAAGTAATTTCTGTTACAAAGTTTACAAAATTCTGTTGAGATGAGTAAGATGATTTAATGCAATAAAATGCAAAATCATGACTTTAGCTGTAATAATTTTGCTTTAAGTAAGATTCACTGAAGCAAAGGAAAAACTAAAGTTAGATTCTATTAGACTAAATCATTAAAACATATTAATATAGAATCCCTTGCATTTTAAGTTATGGAAGAATATCCAAATGTCACATGATTATTGTAGCTATTTAATTTCATCCAATTGTGAACTGAAAAGATATCATGGGGTACCTGAAATAAAGAAACTCTAAATCTGAACTCAGTTGCCGGTGCTACAGCTTTATTAATTTTGGCCAATTTCTCTGATTTTATGACAAAGGCCAGGAAAGTCAGTACATGTAAGTCATTCAATGGAACCTATACAAGCTAAGTATCCAAGAATTCCTAGTTACTTTATTGCACTATTCCCTGATTCAGTCAGTTCAATTCAGTTTAGTCGCTCAGTCATGTCTCTTTGCGACCCCATGAATCGCAGCACGCCAGGCCTCCCTGTCCATCAGCAACTCCCGGAGTTCACTCAGACTCACGTCCATCGAGTCACTGATGCCATCCAGCCATCTCATCCTCTGTCGTCCCCTTCTCCTCCTGCCCCTAATCCCTCCCAGCATCAGAGTCTTTTCCAATGAGTCAACTCTTCACATGAGGTGGCCAAAGTACTGGAGCTTCAGCTTTACCATTTTACTTATCTTTTAAAGAAGGAGAAATGAATTCTCCCACTGACTTTACTGTCTTTAGAAGGACATCAAAGGGTGATATTTCTTCAAAAATCCTGCTTTAAATGAGTAATTAAAGAATAGGACAAGCAAGCAATTAAAGAATGGACATACTTCCATTATGGTGAAACAATTTGATGTTGACAGTGGAAATGTATACTGCCTGAAATAAAACCTGTTACATGTTTAGTAAGGAATTAATGATAAGATAGCAACTGCCAGCCTAATCTCTGTAACACGTTTCATTTGACCACCAACATGGTCGTTGGATGATGGTTTGGAGGTTAAAAGTTAAAGCACGGCGGAACTGAATGACTGTGAGTTCTTAATACACTAGTATTTGACTGATATCTCTCCAGGAACATTTAATCAGGGAATATAGCTAAATAATACCATTGCTGTGGTAACAAGGTCCTGAGCTGAAAACTCACATAAAAGCAAGAATGCAGCAGGTATATATCCAATACAGAGCAGTGACTTTTCACCAACAGTTTTTTGTAGTAACCTTACCTGAGATCTAACTTCATGATCCAGTTGGATAAGGACACACAGACAGGGTATGAGCAACAGTAGCACAGAAATATCAGTACTGCTGCTCCCAATGTATATTCACTGGGCCTTTATGATTACTTTCCTTTACTCCTAGGGCCTCCCTGGTGGCTCAGACAGCAAAGCGTCTGCCTGTTATGCGGGAGACCTGGGTTTGACTCTGGGTCGGGAAGATCCCCTGGAGAAGGAAATGGCAACCCACCCCAGAATTTTTGCCTGGAGAATTCCATGGATGGAGGAGCCTGGTAGGCATGGGGTCGCAGAGTTGGACACGACTGAGCAATTTCACTGGTTCCTTTAATTCTAACAAATAATTTGCCATTAAGTAAAAATTACTTATCAGTTATGTATACCTTACTGCTTACCTAAGCTGCTCTCTCCTGAATATCTTAAATTTAGGTAGTTATTTTTCCTTGAGACAAAAATCTGTTCAAATTGCACAGAAGTAAAATCTTTTGAGGGATGAGGAATCCTCATGGCATATATAAAAATTCTACCAAACAGACAGAATTTTAATTTATGGATGAGGATAATAATAGCATATTAGAAGGCTAAAATTCTTAGGATATGATAAAAATTATCTGTTTGTAAGAATGGAGAAAATACCTTAGGATTTTACCTTCACTTAGGCCCATGAAGTGAGAGTCCCAGTACAATACTAATCGGAGGAAATGACTGCTCAGATGGTAAAGAATATGCCTGCAATGCAGGAGACCCAGTTCGATCCTTGGTTTGGGAAAATCCCCTGGAGAAGGAAATGGCGACCCACTCCAGTATTCTTGGCCTGAGAATTCCATGGACAGAGGAGCCTGGTTGGCTACAATCCATGGGGTCGCAAAAAGTCAGACACAAGTGAGCAGCTAACACTTAACCACTTTCAAGAAACTGTACATTTTTTAAAAGATTTATGGGACCTTTGATTCAGTTACATTCCTCAGCAAACTTAGACAATATATAGTCATACTACTTAAAAATTTATTATATATTTGCCTATTATTTAAAATTCACAACTAATTTTTTAATGTATATAAGAAGTCTCTGAATGTAGTCACTGCTAGATCACTTGAACTTAAATTAGAATAGCTTTATGCAGATTAATTCAAGACATATTTTGCATAGTGATCCGTGTTCTTTTTTCTTTAAAGGTCAGAGAAACAAGGGAATTTCTAATGTTATTTTTGTATTTTCTACCACTCATTACAAGATCGGGTCTTCAGAGTAGAAAGGAAATAAAAGAACCAAAAGCAAGTAATGAATACAATCCATGAAATAAATTCATGAATATTTTGTGTAGCTCTTAAAATAGCAGAGAAAACCTTTGTTCTGAATACTGTCAGTATAGGAATTTTTTAAAATGATGAAAATAAATTTATTTCCTTCATTAACATGTTTTAAATAACAATTTTCTTTTAGAAAGCATCATAATCAAACAATAATAGATACATATATATATACAGATATATATATATATATATATAAAGATATATATATACAGAGAGAGAGAGATTTTGAAAAACAATAATCAAGAGAAAACATTAAATTGCTAAATTATGGAACAAAGACAATATTCCTCAGGTGGCCAGGATGAATTTGTAGTCTGAATGTTCCCGTGTCACACTTCGTTATTATGATCTATTTACTTTTTAGTTAGAACTTATTCTTATATTTTCATTCTAACAACAACTTAGGCCGGTAAAGTTTAGTAAGCATTGCTTTCACAATTTTATGAATACTGAGCACAGGATGGTTCTTGATGTGTACCAGTTGATTAATTAATAAATTGTGGGAAAGACAAGTTATTCTAGTTTTAACCTCATTATTTGAGTTTCAAGCCTTCCTTATTTCCATGATTTCCTTCTATTTCAAAATAAGCTGAATGGTTAATGTGATTCCCAGTGGTATCCAGATTCATATTATAAAAAGTCATTTCCTCCTTCTGCTTGCTGCTTTGCTTCTTTGCTCTAAATAATGAACCCTTAAACAAAACTTCAAAGTCTTTTTTCAGCACAACTTGGCTCTTTTTCGTGACTCCATTCTCCTTCCCCTTGCACCCAGGCCCCAGGCCCCAGACCCCAGGCCCCAATATAATGAACACAGGGATTTCATACTTTTTCTTAGGTATACAAAGGGATGAATAAATCAACCTTTTCTCTCATGAAATATACAATATAAAAAGACAGAGAACAATATAAAAAATGATCATACATTCTGATGGTTGTTCTATTTGAAATATACATCCCTTCTGAAGAGAAAAGACATCCAGGTTAATTTGAGAGAAAGGGACAAGAGTGAGGAATTGTGTCCAACTGGCTCTTACTTTTAAAGTGAAGAAGCAGAATGATCTAGGTGGAGAAAAGAAAAAAAAATGCCTATCAAGGAGAAGCTCCAGAATACGTCAATATCAGTGAGTGCCATGAAGGATTCTCTACTCCCCTAAAAGTACTCTAGATACCCAGCAAAAGCTTTTAGTCTCAATGAGAAGAATCAAGAACTGGAAAACAGGCTGGCTGAGGGCATCCTGGCAATCCCACAGGGTCCTGTGGAGCCATACACCTATGAATGACCTCTCAGATATAAGCTATTTATACTGTCACATTCCACAATAAAATATGAATAATGGAAGCTGCCAGAAAACAGTACCACAGCTCAAGGCCAACTAGATTAAGATATCAAGAAACCCTGCAATGTGGAAGGGTGAATATCAGAGTTGCCAGGAAGGGAAGAAATATTCCATCATGGAAATATCATGACGTTTAAAATACCGATTAGGCAGTTTCTAGCTGCTCAAAAGCATTAAAGAAGGATACGTGTTTTACAAAGAAGTATTACAGCTGTGTTGCTCATTAGTCAAAATGGAAACCATATGGAAGTGTTTTTGGCATAAAACTAAATTTAAAACAAGTAAGCCATTTTCAGAAAGCGTTCCGAGTGAATGTCTCCATTTTCAAAGCTGTCTTTTAAAATTGCTTTTCCTTATACAATTTTGAGTTGATTCAATACTCTAAAATAATCCACTTGTATAACAGAGGTAAACTCAAGTTTCCTGAAGTCTAGTATTGGTCTATGTCGGTGTATATTTTTACCGACGATTCTATTGGAATTCCTGGTCTGATTCAACTTCTTCTGCAAGTACATGTCATTCACATGAATTTAGCCTGCAGAGGATCAATCTAATTTTATATAGCCTTTTATCTTTACACTCATTTAAAAGTGACAGGTTTTAACACCTAAAAGATAAGTTCAGAAAATAAAGTCTTTGATACTGTATTTTTGTGTTAGTCTTACTGGAATAGACATTGATGCTGAAACATGTATGAAAATACAACGTGTTTATCTGTAAGAACCATATTGAAAGTCATACATTGTAACAAAGGAACTAATACATGCTTCTTTTAATAGAAAAGTATACTTAACCAATGAAATAGTTTATAACAGAGAGAGAGCTACACAGATAAGGGGTAAGCTAGAGATGTCATTTGATATCATTTCTGTAAGGCGTGTTGTTCCTTCCTACATTGAAATCCACAAACTAGGAATTACGACTTTGCTTACTGCATTGGGAATTAAATACTCAGCTATAATAGTTTACAGGCTGCATGCTAAAAGAAAACATTAATGATTCAGCAAAACTCTGAGAAATTTGGGAGGTTATATTAAGTGATATCCCATTGTTCAACATAATATTATTTAATAAAAAATCAAGAAATAAGTTTACTGATCATGAAATATATAGATAAACTAGAATATATCTTATATTCTGAATAAGAAGAAAAATTCAAGTTATTTAAACATTTCAGTAATAATATAATGGAAATAATGCAAAGAAATAGAGGAAAACAATAGAATGAGAAAGACTAGAGATCTCTTCAAGAAAATTAGAAATACCAAGTGAACATTTCATGCAAAGATGGGCTTGATAAAGGACAGAAATGGTATGGACCTAACAGACGCAGAAGATATTAAGATGAAGTGGCAAGAATACACAGAAAAATTGTACAAAAAAGATCTTCACAACCCAGATAACCACAGTGGTATGATTACTCACCTGCAACCAGATATCCTGGAATTCGAAGTCAAGTGGGCCATAGGAAGCATCACAACAAACAAAGCTAGTGGAAGTGATGGAATTCCAGTTGAGCTATTTCAAATCCTGAAAGATGATGCTGTGAAAGTGCTGCACTCAATATGCCAATAAATTTGGAAAACACAGCAGTGGCCACAGGCCTGGAAAAGGTCAGTTTTCATTCCAATCCCAAAGAAAGGTAATGCCGAAGAATGCTCAAATTACTGCAGAATTGCATTCATCTCACATGCTAGCAAATTAATGCTCAAAATTCTCCAAGACAGGCTTCAACAGTACAAGAACCGTGAACTTCCAGATGTTCAAGCTGGATTTAGAAAAGGCAGAGGAACCAGAGATCAAATTACCATCATCCATTGGATTGTCAAAAAAGTAAGAGAGCTGCAGAAGAACATCTATTTGTGCTTTATTGACTATGTCAAAGCCTTTGACTGTGTGGATCACAACAAACTGTGGAAAATTCTTAAAGATATGGGAATACCAGACCACCTGACCTGCCTCTTGAGAAATCTGTATGCAGGTCAGAAAGCAACAATTAGAACTGGACATGGAATGAAAGACTGGCTCCAAATAGGGAAAGGAGTATGTCAAGGCTCCATATTGTCACCCTGCTTATTTAACTTCTATGCAGAGTACATCATGAGAAACGCTGGGCTGGAGGAAGCACAAGCTGGTATCAAGATTGCTGGGAGAAATATCAATCACCTCAGATATGCAGATGACACCACCCTTATGTCAGAAAGCAAAGAAGAACTGAAGAGCCTCTTGATGAACATGAAAAAGGAGAGTGAAAAAGTTGGCTTAAAGCTCAACATTCAGAAAACTAAGATCATGGCATCTGGTCCCATCACTTCATGGCAAATAGATGGGGAAACAGTGGAAACTGACAGACTATTTTTTTGGGCTCCAAAAACACTGCAGATGGTGACTGCAGCCATGAAATTAAAAGATGCTTGCTCCTTGGAAGAAAAGTTATGACCAACCTAGACAACATATTAAAAAGCAGACACATTACTTTGCTAACAAAGGTCCATCTAGTCAAGGTTATGGTTTTTCCAGTAGTCATGTATGGATGTGAGAGTTGGACTATATAGAAAGCTGAGTGCCGAAGAATTAACGCTTTTGAACTGTGGTATTGGAGAAAATCCTTGAGAGTCCCTTGGACTGCAAGGAGATCTAACCAGTCCATCCTAAAGGAAATCAGTTCTGAATATTCATTGGAAGGATTGATGCTGAAGCTCCAGTACTATGGCCACCTGATATGAAGAACTGACTCACTGGAAAAGACCCTGATGCTGGGAAAGATTGAAGGCGGGAGGAGAAGGGGATGACAGAGGATGAGATGGTTGGATGGCATCACCGACTCAATGGACATGAGTTTGAGTAACCTCCGGAAGTTGGTGATGGACAGGGAGACCTGGTGTGCTACAGTCCATGGGGTCGCAAAGAGTCAGACACAACTGATGAACTGAGCTGAACTGAACTCAGAACAATATAGAAGGAAACTTAGTCCTCCAACACAAGAAGAAATTACTAGAAATAATAATTCAAGATGGCAAAATAAATGCCAAGAATATAAATACAGAATGGGAGTCTGCTGTATATTAAGCAATGTAAGACAATGTATTTTTGAGTATTGTTTGACACACACAAGGTGTAGCAAAGCAACCTGCATGGAATAAGTTGTTACATTGTATTATTAGGATACTGTACTTTATATATGTATATATAAAACAGTGTATTACACATTATTTAGTCAGTAAAGATATGTAAGGTATTAATAATATATTAATATATTTTAATGTATTATATATTGTATTATATAAGAATGTATTTTGTGAGTATGTATATACAGCATATATGAACACTACTTTTATTTTTCAAGTATGCAAGAAATAAACACTTCTCCAGAAATAATTTTCCATAATTTGCATTTATAGAAAGATCTATGCTTTTTAACAATAACTGCAGAAATCAAAGAAAGAATAATTCAATAGATAAATGGCCCCATAACAAATATATATAATGATCTCTTTTATATCTTCATATATGCACATACATATTTATGTATGTATATGAATGTGTTTGTGCGTGTGTAACATTCCGATGAGGCTCTTAATTAATTCTGGTCTTGAAAAACCTGAAGAATATTTAAATTCCTAGACAAATGACTTTAAAGCAGGAGTATTTTAGAAAGCTACCTCAGTTATTGTGAAAATCAAAAGTTAAATGATGCCTCCCTTAAGGTTATAGAGAGGATATTCCTGAGGATATTTATGAAAATTCAGTACAAATGTTTGTGGCATTTTTAATATTCATGTGAGTAAGAAAACTAAAGAACAGAACCAGTGAAACTCAAAGCCCAGAGGATCTCGATGATTATTTATGTCAATATCCACATTTTATAGAATATAAATCTGAGTCTCCAGATTGTAAACAGTCTTGTCTATGGTCAGAATAAGAAAGGTTTGTTTTGACTGTCTTTGGAGGTCAAACTCCTAAGTAATTTTTAAAAATTCTGTAAGCCAGTGTTCTCAATTTGGATCAATATAAAAACATGTTTTAAAGAGAATAAGTATTTTTTCTCAGAACCTGAGAAATACATCTGTGAACTCCAATTTGAATGATATTGCTGTAGGTCGTGAGGGTTATCCCAAGCATTTCAAATAGAAATTCTTAATTCCAAGCAAACTTAAAGCAGTCATATAGTCAACTTATCTCACACTTGCACATTTCTTTTGTAGTTGCAAAATTATCCTTCAAAGAAAAAAATCATTTGGAATATTTCTCAAATACAAGGGTAGATACATATTCTCAGCTAAAAGTTAAGGAAGAAAGTCATAAAGAGGATTCACATAAAATAGTAAAGAATATGTATGAATTGAATTTATCATTTCCTTAAAAATCATTTTGGTAATTATAAAAATAGAATTTTTTGCCTAATATATATTTTGCAAAAATATATTTAATATATCTTACAGAATAATTGAATTGCATATTAAATCACATTATTGGGTTAAATTCTTTTCAGATTTCAGGTTATACATTGATAATTTTGCTTTCAATATATAAAGAAGAAACCTTGATTTTTATATTTTGTAATCACATTTTTAAAATTTCAACAAGTCATTTTAAAGTTTAAAAATTCCCTCTTCACTCCTAAAGTCTTAGGAAAATTGTTCCATTCTTCACAAGGGAAATTACAACATAGTAATAAGAGTATTAGACATGTGAAGCGTCAGAATAAATACAAATGAACAGCTTGCAATCCCAAACCAGTGTAACATTGATGTATTCACTTTAATTTGTAATTATAGTTTATTTTTACAATTTTCCCCATTAGACTACTCTTTCATTATTTTGTAAGACTGTTTCAAAATTAGAAAATAGAGATATTTTCCCCTCCTGTTTCACTTAACATGGCTTGGGAAGAATGGCTATACATTAAAAACCATATCAAATTTTGTGATTGATGGTTATATTTTCAGAGCTTTAAAACATGTACAATTAATTTGATGCTTAAAGTTGGTAAGCCATCATAATTTTCAGAAAGGAAAAAATTTAAATCATGAAGCTTGACAATATGGAAACTAAATGATTCTCATGGGTGTTCAAGGACTTTTTTGGTTTCCAAATCATTTAAAATTTCTATTTGTAACTGTAGTACCTGGAAGAGGCTTTCCATTTTAATACTGTGATGACGTGCATCATAAAATCCATGGACTGCAAGAAAGACCTCTCATGAGACACAACGCTAATAATCCATAGTGGACACAAAATTCTCTAAACTATTTTCCTGAATTGTATTAACCACAGGGTTTCAGAGACATGTGAAAAAATACGTAAAGAATATATCTTTGGGGAGTTTGCTCATGGTTTCATATCATGTGAATCTTCTTTGTTTCATCACTATCCCCACTTCCTTATTTTCTTTCTGAGTCTCAGTAACTTTGTAGAGTACAAATATTATGTTAAATGCTACATTTGCATGAATCAATGTGTTAATTCCATTAGTTCCATAAATGAAACAACCTTTCACAAACATCATGTGTACAAATTTCCAATGTGACTTGAAAGGTGAAAGGTAAATTTAGGGCTACCTTTTATACCTTAGGCCACAGTTGAGAACTTGACCTTGAGGGGAAAGACGCTGCTGTGTAAGCATGAAAGTAGCAAGTTAAGTTCTTTCTGGAGAATACAAAATAAGTCTTGTCAAAAATACCTAAAGTACAGTAATTAAAAGAAAGCATATCACGGACTTCACTAGTAGTCAGAAGCTTGACTTTGTTGTTCTTTGGAATAAAATGTTTAGAAAATGGTGAGATATTTTATATGTATAAAGTTTATGGAAGAAAAGTGAACAAGACAAACATAAAAGGAGAGGACTGATGAACTAATTAGTAAAAAGTTTTGCACTTTCTATGTTTAAAATACATGCAAAGGGGCTATGTGAATTTACTGTTGTTAAAGATATGTAATTCTATCTAGATTCTAACTTATTGAAAATGCCCTATTTCAATCATTCCTCTGATTAAGTGTTTTGCTGTTGTCAGTAAATGGAGAAAGAAAAACCAGAACCTAGGGAATAAAGTAACAAATCCAAAGTTCATGCAGAGATGCAAACACCCAGAATAGTCAACACAATATTGATGGAGGAATAAGGTCAGAGGATTGACACTACCTGACTGCAAGGCAATACAATATTGTAAAGTAAAATAAATAAAACTGAGCGGAAAAAAAAAACAAACTTACCATAAAGCTTCAGTATTCAGGACAATATGATGTTGGCAAGAACAGACGAAATAGATCAAATGAAACGGTTAAAGAGCCCAGAAATAGACCCCCCCCCAAATGCAGTCAAGTAATGTTTGAAAAAGAAGCAAAAGTAATACAAAAAGGCAAAGACAGTCTTTTTAAGAAATGGTGCTGGAACTATTGGCCGTCCTCATTAAAAAATGACTCCTGATAAAGAACTCGAGACCCTTCACAAAAATTAACTAAAAGTGGATGATAGATCTAAATGTAGAATGAAAAACTATAAAGCTCTTAGATGATGACTCATAAGACAATCTAGATAACTTTGGACTGGTGATGACTTTTTAGATACAATACATAAAGCACAATCAATGAAAAAATAATTGATAAACTGGACTTCA
>NW_011495082.1:14800404-14816680 GCF_000754665.1 Bison bison bison
AAAACACCCCCCCCCCCCCCGAATTTAGTCAAGTAATGTTTGAAAAAGAAGCAAAACTAATACAAAAAGGCAAAGACAGTCACTATTGGCCATCCTCATTAAAAAATGACTCCTGATAAAGAACTCGAGACCCTTCACAAAAATTAACTAAAAGTGGATGATAGATCTAAATGTAGAATGAAAAACTATAAAGCTCTTAGATGATGACTCATAAGACAATCTAGATAACTTTGGACTGGTGATGACTTTTTAGATACAACACATAAAGCACAATCAATGAAAAAATAATTGATAAACTGGACTTCATTAAGACAATGAGAACAGAATGAAAAGACAAGTCACTGTCTTGGAGAAAATATTTTCAAAAGACATATCTGATAAAGGATAGTTATCCAAAATACACAAAGAAACTCTCCAATTAAAAAAATGGGCCAAAGACTTCAACAGATATCTCATTAAAGAAGAGATGTAAGTGGAAAATAAGCATATTCTAAGACACTTCACATCATATGTTATAAAAGAAATGTAAATTAAAACAACAAGTGAAAGTTAAAGTCACTCAGTCAAGTCCGACTCTTTGAGACCCCCTGTACAGTCCATGGAATTATCCAGGCCAGAATATTGGAGTGAGTAGCCTTTCCCTTCTCCAGGGGATCTTCCCAACCCAGGGATCGAACCCAGGTCTCCGGCATTGCAGGTGGATTCTTTACAAGCTGAACCACAAGGGAAGCTCAAGAATACTGGAGTGGGTAGCTTATCCCTTCTCCAGCAGATCTTCCTGACCCAGGAATCGAACCAGGGTCTCCTGAATTGCAGGTGGATTCTTTACCAGCTGAGCTAACAGGGAAGGTATCACTATATACCTATTAGGATGACCAAAATCACCCAAATATAAACTGAAAACACCAAATGCAGAGAAGGATGTGGAACAACAGCAATTCTCGATCATTATTAGTTTGAGTGTAAAATGATACAGTCACTTTGGAAGACAATTTATCAATTTCTTACAACACCAAACATACTCTTATCATGCTGCTGCTGCTGTCGCGTCAGTAGTGTCCGACTCTGTGTGACCCCATAGACGGCAGCCCACCAGGCTCCTCTGCCCCTGGTATTCTCCAGTCAAGAATACTGGAGTGGGTTGCCATTTCCTTCTCCAATGCATGAAAGTGAAAAGTGAAAGTAAAGTCACTCAGTTGTCCAACTCTTCACGACCCCATGGACTGTAGCCCACCAGGCTCCTCCATCCATGGGATTCCAGGCATAAGACTCAGCAATCAAATGAGTTGAAAACTATGTCCACTCCAAAACCTGCACTCAGATGTTTTTATTACTTCATTCATAATTGCTAAAACTTAGAAGAAATAGATGAAAGAATAAACTGGTACATCAAAACAATGAAGCATTATTTAGCCCTAAAAAAGGAACGAGATATCAAGTGGTAAAAAGATATGAAAAGAAACTTAAATGCATACTACTAAGTGAAAGACACCAATATGAAAAGGTGACATACTGTATGGTTCTAACAATACAACATTTGGGAAAAGGCAAAAAACTATGGAGAAAGTAAACACATCAATGCTTGCTATGGGTTCATGGGAGAACGGGATGACGGTCTGAGCATATATGATTTTTAGGACAAGGAAACATTATATGATACTATAATGGTGGATACATGTCATATAACATCTGTCAAAAACCATGGAATGTACAATTAAGGGTAAACTCTGGTATAAAGTATGGACTTCGGGTGATGATCTATAAATTCAGGTCCACTAATTGTAACAAATGTAGGTCTCTGGTAGAAGATTTTGACCACAGAGACCATGCATGTGTGGGGGCAGGGAGTATATGGAACATCTCTGCACCATCTTCTCAATTTTTCTGTGAACATAAAACGGCATGAAAAATAGTCTATTGGGAAAGTACTCATTCACAGTAACCTTGAATTTTCTTATTAGTTTCCTACAATCAAGGAGTACTTAAAAATATTTGTATTTAATCCTAAGATATCACTGGTGTATGTGTATGTGTGCATGCTAAGTCACTTCAGTCGTGTGCAACTCTTTGAGACCCTTTGGACTGTAGCCCACCAGGCTCCTCTGTCCATGGGATTCTCCAGGCAAGGATCCTGGAGTGGGTTGCCATGCCCTCCTCCAGGGGATCTTCCCAATCTGACCCAAGGATCGAATCCGCGTTTGTTATGTCTCCTGGCAGGCAGCCAGGTTCTCTACCACTAACGGCCACCTGGGAAACCCGAGTGTGTAAATGTATATGTATGCATACGTGTATATGGATGTGTACATGCAAGCATATATGTATATGAATGTGTTAGAGTATGTGTGTGTGTGTGTGTGTGTGTGTGTGTGTAAGACTGGACAGAGTGACTTCTTTGCTTTTCTATGAATCAGTGATACTCTAACACATCAAAAAAGAAGATGTGTGGAGAAATAAAGATTTCACTAAAGGTAAATTCATGGGCAATTATAAAAGTTAGTATTATTCTAACAATGGTTTGTAACTACTGTCATCTGTTTCTACATGACTTAAGAGATTAATACATTAAAAATTGTTAGTGTGAAATCTAGGATTACTGTAATTTTGGTTTATATCTAAATCTTGTTTTCTACATAATTTAGGATACTAACGCATTAAAAATATTAGTTTATGTTTTGGGACACACCATGTATAAAAATATAATTTTGTGACACCAACAATGGGAAGTAGTGGGGACAAAACTTTTTGCGTGTCACTGAAGTTCAGCTGGTATTAATTCAAATAAAAGTGTTATAACTTTAAGATTTCAAATGAAATCCCCATGGTAACCACAAAGAAAATAGCTCCAGAATACACACAAAAGAAATGAGAAAGAAATTCAAATGTTTCACTACACACATAGACACACAAAATACTAAAAAACAAAAGACAGTAATACAAGAACAGGAGTGACTATACCAATGTCAGACAAAACAAATTTTAACTTAAGAAAATTATAAGAAACAATGAAGGACATTACACAAAGTGAAATAAGCCAGTCATAAAAAGACAAATACTGTATTATTCCACTCATATAAGGTAGTTGCTGCTGCTACTGCTGCTAAGTCGCTTCGGTCATGTCCGACCCTGTGTGACCCCATAGACGGCAGCCCACTAGGCTCCCCCATCCCTGGGATTCTCCAGGCAAGAACACTGGAGTGGGTTGCCATTTCCTTCTCCAGTGCATGAAAGTGAAAAGTGAAAGTGAAGTCGCTCAGTCATGTCTGACTCTTAGCGACCTCATGGACTGCAGCCTACCAGGCTCCTCCATCCATGGGATTTTCCAGGCAAGAGTACTGGAGTGGGGTGCCATTGCCTTCTCCAATAAAGTAGTTAAAGTTGTCCAAATCATAAAAACAGATAGTAGCATGGTGACTGCCAGTGAGTGGGGGGAGAAGGGAATGGGGAGCAATTGTTGTAAGATAAAGAGTTTCAGTTTGCAAGAGGAAGAGAGTTCTGCATGCAGATAGTAGTGATGGTTGTACAACAAAACGAATGCACTTCATTCCACTAAACTGTACACTTAAAATGGTCGAGATGGTAGATTTTCTGGAATGTGTGCTTTATCACAATTTTTAAATGAAGGAAAAAATATAGACTAAATTAAGTGAAGTGAGTGAAGTCACTCAGTCATGTCCGACTCTTTGCGACCCTGTGAACTGTAGCCTACCAGGCTTCTCCGTCCATGGGATTCTCCAGGCAAGAATACTGGAGTGGGTTGCCATTTCCTTCTCCAGGGGATCTTCCCGACCCAGGGATCAAACCCGGGTCTCCCACATTGGAGGCAGACGCTTTAACCTCCAAGCCACCAGGGAAGCCCAAATTAGATTTTGTTAAAATTAAATTCCCGTACATCAAAGGGTAACATTTAGAGAGTGAAAAGCAAACCACAGACTGGAAAAAATATTTGCAATACACATGATTAATAAAGACATTAAAAAGATATGTTCCTAGCACAACACATTATGAAGTTTCTCTCTATTAAGAACACATCTTTTTTTTTTTTTTTCAGACTCAATCTGTAATTACAGGAATCAGTAACTTAAAAAAAATTACTTATCTTCTGAATGCATGTATTTTATCTTTGTTAAAACTTCATGCCAAATGTCAAGAAAATGAAAGTTGAATAACCAGGATCTAATTGCAAGAATGCAATTTAATTGTGTGCAGAATAACGATTAAAAAAAAAAAAAAAACTGTCTCAAGAATTAAACAAAGAAATGACAAATTCCTGAAGGAAATTATCTCAATAACAAAACAAAACAGAAAACACCTTAGCCCAGTCCAAATGACAGTGTATAAAGTAAGCTATTTTTAACTCTGAGTTTGGAAAGATTTTTCTTTTGGGACTTCTGTCCGTTGTATTTAATTACCCTGAACTTGCCCATCTTTTTCATGTCCACTGACTTTGCTCCACATTTTTATCATTTTATGAGTAAATTGAACAAAAGCCTATATGGTCTTTGTATCTCTAGCACTTCTCCTTGTCAATACAGTCTGCAGTTACAAGATTTAATCTCCTAAATTCACATATCTAATGATGCTTCATGAAGGATAAAATTGATTATCTTCCGAACCAGATCACAAAAGTTATCTTGTATCCTACTGCACCAAAATGGACTCCATTACACAAATTTACAACGCATTAAATTATTTTCCTGCCTCAGTTTGCTCTAATGATGCAATAACATTTCCTTCTGGTTTCTTCCTTTTTCCCCTGACAATCACTTTAAAGTTCTTAAAAATTACTTCTTGCATTCAAAGTCCAGTTCAGATGTTAGATTTTTAGGACTTCTTTGTTGACATGAGGAACAGATTCTACACTTCAGACAATATTCCCCCTTATCATTGTTTATGCCTTAGCTCTCTGTACAGGCCTCTATTTCTACCAGAAAGCCTATGCATTCCTCTAAAGCAGTGATCAGCTCTTCAATTTTGAATCTACAGTATCTGACATTCAGTTGATATTTAATAAATATACAGTATTGCTTATCTTTGTAACTAAAGTTAGCCTTTTGGTTGTTTGCCACTTTGAGACAAGAGTCTACTCCTGAGGTCTTTCTGTTGAGCTTGTATTAATAACAGGAAAATATTGACATAACCCATAAAAGTGGCATCTGTGACTTTAGTGGGGAAGCATTAAGGCATATTATCTCAGCCAGCTTTATCACTGGTTGGCCTCTTAACTACAGATGGGATTTAATTGCTTCTTACAGACATTTAACATTTAGGCTTCCACAACATTGCCCACTAGCTATCTAGCACTTCTGTTCATAGTTTTTACCCCAAATTCATCAAATTATACTATGAATTCTTATTATTCTTTAATGCAGCAACATATAAAAATCAGTAGTTTGTTTATAAGCAGATAAAAGTAAGCGCCAAGATCATATGTTTGCCTTTTCAAAGAAGAGAAGCGCTAAAATAAAATCTTAGGTAAACAAAATTCAAGTTGGTAAGCAGAGTAGCCATTAGAAAACAATAGAAACTATATATATATATATATAAATTACTGAAGTTCCTTCTGGTCTAGGGAAACTGTGTAGGCATACGCACCATTGTGCCAAGGACAGACTGGTCCTTTGCAGACACTTACCCTCTGACAGCATGAATAAGTCTCAGTGATGGATAGGCAGTCCGCACTTTGAGTTTATTCTTAAGGATTAACGCATTAACCCACTCCACGTGCTTCTCTCCTCCTTTGACCATGAAAGCAGGGATCCAAAGGACACTGTCATTCAGCATGGAAAGTCTATGAACAAATTTTTCTCTGTCACTCTCATTCCGAAAGCCTCCAAACGCTCTTTGTACAACTGATGGATTCATGGTAATAAAATCTGATTTAGTTCCCACATCTGCAGCAAACTCCACCACAGGGGCTAGATTACACCTGAAGAGGGAAAAAATTAATGGACAAATGAAAAGTAAGTACGAAGCATTCACTTATAAAATGGCATTCATGAAGAGAAAAAGCGGAGTGAGCATGTTTTTCGTTTTTCAGTTTTTTTAACTAGGTAGGGAAAAAAAACATAATCTGCCTGGTAAAATTACATTCTCAGCAAGTCATCACACTTTCAGGAATACAGTACTGTCTTCAATAAGGGTTATAATGGGGCTCAAATTGTCATTTATACTAATACAACCTGTTGTTGAAGAATACTTATTGCTATTATCTTCATAAAACCACATGATATGAATTTCTAATAGGGGAATTTATGATGGTAAATTCATAAGAGCTCTGCCATGAAGTAGGCAGTCTAAGCCACATGCTGTTCTGGAAGTAAGTAAAACACACTTGACCTGATAGTCTAACCTGCACCACTTGTCAAGCTTAAGTCATTTCAACAAGTTTCTAAACATATGTAAGTGGAGATGGCTTTTCTGTACCCTGAGGTTAAGGGAAAAATATAACTCCTTGCAACATTTTCCACAAACCTATTTGTAATTGCTTTCCCTAGGCCTAAACGGGGAGGAAAAGTAAGAAAATGGAGTTACTGCATTTAATATACCTCTTTGAGATGTTACCAGAGAAAAATCCTCTACCAAGGGATCAGATATCTTTCTGTCCCTTTTGAGGACATCCTCAAAATGCCTGCCTTCCCTACTAATCAGACATGAGCCCTTTGTGGAGGAGGACCCCTGTTCTCAACACCCGAGCTCCTGAGCCTCACAAAGTACCTGATTCTGATTCTATTCTTGTAACCTGATTTTTGCATTTTAAGAAAGCTTTGGAAAGCACCTGGAATTTGTCTTCCACTTGTGATACTTTGATTCTGTCACAAAGAGTTCTGGATTTGATTAAACTTGAAAAACAGCTTTTAAATTTTACAATAGTTTAACTTGCTGAAAAAAAAAGGGCACATTTTAATTAGTTGATCAGTGAAAAATTAGATTTTTAACAAACAAGAGTTTGCTATTTGGAAAAAAAAAATAATTTGAATCTATACATTCATGAAAACACACTCACAGATTTTTTTTGTTTTCTTTTCTTTTTGGTTGTTTACATCAACCTTTCAAGTGAAGGGAAGATAAACTAATTTCCTCTTGCTGCATTTTTGCAGGTTTGACTGCATTATGAAAGTTTCTCACATTTCTCTACCTGCTGCATTTCTCCACATTAATTAAATCTCAAGCCAGTTAAATTGAATTAGAAAGTAAAGTGTGTGTTCTTCTATTAAAATTATTGGCTTATATATCACTCCTTATCTCTCTTAATTAATATATCTGACTACTTCCTAGATCTCTGACAACACTTATCTAACACAACAAATATCTTTCATCTCACACAATTAAGCAGAGTCTCTGTTATCTAGGCTGAGCTACCGAGAGAAAACAAAGTTAACACATCATATTATTTAGAAATAATCCCAAGTCATGTAACTTTAAGTATACCCACTAGATTATGTGATAGAGTACTTATCTGTCTCCATCCATGATCCATGCCCTGTTGGAGATTAGTTATTCCTCATTCCTCTCACAGTAAGGATACTAGCGATGGGACTGCCCTGGGAAAGAACAGCTACATGCGAACAGAACGAACTGAGCATCTTACAGTGTAACTCACAGAAGACTAAGGATATGGTTATTTTTAAAGTCTGAAAATTCACTCCACATCAGCTTCAAAAATAGTCTAAAATTCTAACCAAGCTGATTATAAGATGGATTTGGAAAGTGTGGAAATACATTCTGAACAACATGGGTGCAGACACTCCCCCTTCCTTAGGTAAAAAAATAGACAGCACTTGCTAACACGGCCGTTAACGTGTCCTGTCTGGGGAGATAGCTTCAGACAGATCGTTCTGCTGTAATGATACCTCAGCCATCCTTTTCAGAGGGTTCTACCAGAGGAAAAACAATATCTATAAATGTCATTTTCTCTATAATTCTACAAGTAATCAGAGCCATCCCTGTTAAAGACAGCCAAGATAACATCCCAATGAATTATCTTTTCAGGAAAAAAAAAATGACTTAGTTTATGCTTTTCATTCCTTTTTATCACACGTTTAAAAGCCCCTCCACATCTCATGTTTGCAAACACCCACTCTTTTAGCCTCAGCTTAGTTTCTGAAATAGGACTGTCTGGCCAGGTGTTATTGAAGAGTTAATAAGGCAGTCATCAATAAAGCTGGGTGCTGAAAGACAGGGACTTTCCACCTTGGAAACAAAAGGAAATTAACAGAATAACACGATTTCTGGAGAACAGGGGTGATCAAGAGGGAACTAACGTATCTGAGGAGGTAAAAAACGCTAAGTGGCTGTGATGCAAACCGAAAGGGCATAAGGCGATCAAAGATTCATCAGTTCACCTGAGCTTCACTGTAAAGTTTCTATGACCCGAGCACAGCCCCATCAGGCTTTGCAAAGGATGGAAATGGGAGTACTGAAAATAGCGCGACAGAGGACACACCGTAACATGTCGACTATGCTGGCTCGGCATGCCTGCTTGTTCTTTTTGTTTGGAGTGCCTATGCCTAAGTTTTTACTGGAAGGAAAGATTAATATCACGTCCACATGTGGCCAGAAAATTAACTTTGCTGCGGTTGGATTAGATATGTAGTCATATAATTAGCTGAATCATATAATCAGGGCAAGCATTAAGGAGGCCAAAATAACCAACCAGCTGTGTTGTACTCCAGCAATTCAGTAGACTCGTTGTGAACTTCACAGCATTACTAGTAGCAATGGTGCTGATTGAGCAAGATTATAAATAGGTTTGCAATCACACATTCTTTATCTTCCTTTTTAATAACTCTTCTCAGGGATTACAATAATCAAAAGTAGCCAGAATGGGTAGCAAGCATTTATGAAGCATTATTTCACATTATTCTTAATCTTATAAAATTGAAGAGGGCTCGATTTTTAAATGGTGGATTTCTGTGAGTCAAAACTACTGAGTATACAAGAATATTTAATGCACTCAAGTTCCACTTCTTTAGCCAAATTAAATTTGTGTGTGTGTGTTAGTTGCTCAGTTGTGTCCAATTCTTTTTCGACCCCATAGACTGTAGCCCACCAGGCTCCTCTGTCCATGGGACTTCCCAGGCAAGAGTACTGGAGTGGGTTGCCATTCACTTTTCCAGAGGATCTTTCCAACCGAGGGATGGAACCCTGATCTCATGCATTGCAGGCAAATTCTCTATCATCTGAGCTACCAGGGAAGCCCCAAAATTTTATACTGACCAACTATTTTGACATATCAAAAACATGAAACCATATCTAAGAATTAGGTATGGTGGACAAACTCAGTGCTTATTCAAAGCTGCCCAATTTTCTATTTGTTTGTGTTTATTTTTCAAGACTGATTAAAACCTTTGGGAATGCAGCCAGCTCCATTCCCACCCTAGACCTCTGAAATTTCTTCTGTGATCTCAAGCTAGATGTGATGCCTTCTCAACAGTCCTTTTATGTAGAATTGAAGGCACTTTCATTTATCTCATGGCCATATAAAATATTCTTTAATGTATTTTAATTTAATTTTTTAGGAAAGCTGTGCTTATTTCACAATAATCGCTCAAGACCACCTCATTCTCCAGCAAGACATATCTTTTAGACTTGGCAATATTCTCTGCATTTCCCTTAAGTTATGGCTGAACAGTCTAAGCAACTAGGAGGTCCCTCTTTCAAAAATTCAACAGATATGCCTTAAGAGTTCATTGTGCAAATACAATACATTGCTCAGAATTTTTTTTTTTTTTCTGGCTATCTTACTCTTTGTGCTAGTTGGCAATGATGTAATCTGGCCAAAGTATGATCCTGACATTTATTACTAGTAATAGCAATAAGAAAACGCTCAAGTAGCCACATGTTTACATATCCCACAGTGTGTGTTACATACCTTTGTGCTACCTACAGAACTAGTCATTGGAGACACTGAGGTGAAACAGCATGCACTGTGATACAGGAGGATGTCAATAACAACTAAGTGGATTACAGCCTTATCTTCATTCTTTCTCACATTAATGTTCAGACAAGTTCCAATCACATAATTTTACAAACACACCCTTTTTTCTGTTAGCCAGTCTCACTGTTTGCTGTACTAACACTGAAATCCCATCATAAGCTGGGAACCACATTTGTCAACTGACAATGAAATGGGAGATGACCTCTTTTCTTTTCTGCCCTGAGAGGAAGCACATGGTTCCTAGCTGCTCCCATCCTGTTTTTGAGCTTGAAGAGTCAAGAGAACATTGTCTCTCTAATACCTGGTTTTATTCTAGGCTTTGTGGTTACCCTCTCAACTCTGCTAGGGGAAGCCGAAACACGCAACCTCTCAGCCTCTCTGGCTTTTCCTGAGGTGAAGGCAGTAGAACTGAAGCCAATACTTTTTGCAATACTTTGAGGTCAGGAGTGGTATTATCTTCACTTAGGGGTGAGGTTAAGAAACAAGTTTAAGGACATAGTGTATAGAAAATAAAAGATAACTATTTAAAAATTACTCCAGGACAGGTGTTTTAATTGACACTATTTACACACTGATTTCTTTCAGAATCAGTGAAAATCTCTGTATGTTCATCTTTCACCCAACCCTCCTGTAAGGAACAGAATGCCTTATCATTTGGTCTTAAGCATAGTCTACAAGGCCAGTCAGTCACAACATTCCCCAAACATTGAGCAATTATTGAACAAAGGGGTTTTAAATATCTAACACAGCAAAACAATAGTTACACTTCAGGTCTCTTGAAAGAAAGGATTTTTAAAAATGCTAGTAAAATGATTAAATAGCTAGCTGATGTCACTTTTTGAAATAGGAAGCCTAGGGTTAACAGATGACTTATATGTGGTATAATATTACATAGTAGACAAAGCGTAAGAGTTGGAAATGAAGCATCATGTTGAAGATTTGAATTTTCAGTATGGTAGATGAACACAAAAACACAGAAACACACATTATGCGTTATGCTTGCTGATAACAATGAATAAACTCCCCAAGTTGACAGAAATAAATGCAAATGACACATATCATGAAAATGACTAAGTGACTAAGTAGAAAAGAGGTTTCTTTTCACAAGCCCAGATTTGTTATATTACTGGCAGGGGTGGGAAAACAGTGTCATATTATTTCTAGGGAAATCACAGAATCAAAAAAAAAAATCAAACTCATTCTAGAAGACAATGATCCATGTAACGGAGAAATATCTTAGATTATGTCATTCCCATACTTCAGTCAAAATCAAAATAGCATCACCCATTTGGCAAATTTGCTACAACTGCACAGATATTATTCAATAAAACTTAAGTTTTTTTCTAGGGGGGAGAAGGAAAGGAATGCCAAAGAATGAACATACTGTGCTTAAATCAAATGAATTTCCATGCATGTGATTGTTTTCTTTTTCACAAAGTGAATATATATAGTTGCAAGACTAATATTTATTTGAATTATACATGTAAGTTTCTTGAAAATGCATATGAAATGAATATTAAGCATATACTATAAATACTTCCTTTGTAATTAAAATGAAGGATCATTTTAATTTTTCTGAAAGGGGTATAAAGAAAAAATTCTGGCAAAAAATTCCTGTTGAGGAATTCCTTTTTTCTGGTAAAAATTCATTACTGGAAATATTTAAGACAAGGAAAACCAAGCAAGATTCTTAGGATGTATTTTTCAGCCCTCTTGTTCTAGTCAGGGAACTGAACTACTCCATTTATCAGTGGTTGCTGAGCAGTTACTATTTTTTCTACAGAGGGAAAAACTGATTTAGTATGGAATTTATGTCCTTAAAAATTATGTTGTACATTAAAAGGAAAGAAACAGCATTCGTGAAATATTATAGCTGATACTTTAATCACCCACGCCAGAAAACCAAGGCAGAAAAACTATAACATTTTCTCTTTGCAATTCATAGTGTTAATAAACTAAGTACCACGTGACCGTTATGGTGGTGGTGGGAAACACACCTGAATTTTCTAACATTTAGTGATGATACCAGCAAACTCGTCACAGTAATATCACGCTGACACAACTTTCTTGTCTAAGAAGACAAAAACTTGTCATTCTAAACTACAAATGCACTTTTCATTTCTTTTGAAAGTACAATCCAAGATTAAAAGATGATTTCTTACTTAGTATATATAATCTATTTGACACATGCTCCTGGAAAGACAGTTGATATAATGTTCAGAAGAGTCAGGTATTCTGATGCTCACCAAGCATTCAGAAAAGTATCATACCACGTGTGGATAAAAATGAATGTTTCATTTCCTAATATCACAAGGCAGGCCGAGGCCATCTCACATTAATTACATCATATTTATTCTAAGTGGGTCTTTCTCTATCTCCATTTAGCAGAAAGTCACATTCTGACTGACCAGAAGGACTTGATCTCCACAATTCTTTTATCTTCCGTATCTGGTTCATCACAAAGCCCTAAAAATCCATCTCAGAAAATCTCTCCTGAGTATGTTCTCTCTTCTTCATTCTTATCGGTATTTTCAAAGCTTAGGCACTGCCATGTGCGTTTGAACTATCACTGGAATAATTTCCGAATTGATTACTACTTAGCTATAACAACTGATGAATCATGAATTGATCTGCAATTTTTAAATAATGAAGGAGAATAAAATGGATTATAACAGAACATGACAGTGTTCCATGCACATCACGTTATGGAAATTTATTTCAGGTTTACATGTGTGTAGCATTAATGACCATAGCTGGAGAAGCAACAGGAGGAGGATATCATGATATAAGTTGTATTTCTTGCTGTAATGTTTACTAAGCAGTACTGAAAAACACTGCTCTAACCAGTTCTATAAAACCCGGACTCCAACTTGATCTGTCTGTTTCAAGGATGGTATCATCTTATTAATAAGCATGTTGCTGCTGCTGCTGCTGCTAAGTCACTTCAGTCGTGTCCGGCTCTATGTGACTCCATAGACAGCAGCCCACCAGGATTACCCATCCCTGGGATTCTCCAGGCAAGAACACTGGAGTGGGTTGCCATTTCCTTCTCCAATGCATGAAAGTGAAAAGTGAAACTGAAGTCGCTCAGTCGCGTCCGACTCTTCACGACCCCATGGACTGCAGCCCACCAGGCTCCTCCATCCATGGGATTTTCTAGGCAAGAGTACTGGAGTGGGGTGCCATCGCCTTCTCCAATTAATAAGCATATGTGATCACAATACTATCCCAACCAAAACCTTCAGTGACACCAGTCCAAGGGTTTTCATAATTTGCCCATACCCTTTCTTTCCAGAATTTTCTCTCTACATGTTTGCCTGTCTTGCATCCCAATGGCATCAGACTACTCCATGTAGTTCTCTGCCTGTGTCTCTTTATTTATGATGAACATCTCTGAGTGAAATTACTCCCTCTCTAAGACACTCTAGCCTCCAACCTCAAAATGTCCTATCTTTTCCTAAAACTCAAAGGTTAATATCCTTTACAATGCTTTATATGTTTTCTTTGGCAGAATCAACTGCTTCTGTAGCACTGATCTAAAATATTTACCTTATCTTTATTCTATCACATATGGAACTCCATTACTTTTAGTTGCTTGTATAGGGTTGCTATCTCTTTCATGCAATTAGTTAAGCTAACTATAATAATAACATTGGTTATTCTGTGTATGTGAATTGAGAATCTGTTTAATTTACAGGGGTTACTTGATCTCTTAGTCTTCTAGGAGTGCTGCTGAAGCTCTTAACCAAGTCCTGAAAATTCACAGGCCTCTGGGTCACAGGTTAACATAACTCTGAAAAATGGGCAATTTTGCTGGGCTATTTCCCCATTTAAAGGGGACAGGCTCTCGTGGGCTAATGATGATAAATGCCAAAGAAAACAAAACTACCACTTGGTTTGTGCCCCAAGGGCGTCAGTTCGTGAGCTCTGCACTAAATCTTCTGATTCTCTGTACAACCACTTCAATTTTCACTTTTAACGTGTTTGTTCTGTTAAATACATTAAAGGTGTTTCATTAGAAAGCTGATACAGCGTGTGTTTGGGGAAGTGAATTAAGGATCACCAAACATACTAATAAACAGGTGTTAAGCTGAAAACTCTGAAGCTGATAAAATGTTTAACCCTCAGAAGGTGTGCTAACTGAAATACACAAAAATGGAAACACAACCGTCCTTTTTAGTTGGAATTACTTACGTTACAGTAAGAAATGCGATCTGTTTCATTGACGCGCCTATTCTAGGTGACCTGTGTTTTCTGTGTGCAAAGCCATCATCATTCAAAACAAGCAAGGAAAGCCTAGAGGAGTTCTAAGGGCCGATAATAATTTTCAGTCTGATTTTTAAAAACACTCACAAGTCAAAATGTACCCATAAGAGAACATACAGGGGTGACAGGTGGAGAAAAGAAACTATGCTGCTTAGCATTCACCGACCGGTGGGGTCCCCTTCTCCTTTTTATTAAAGTCTCACAGTTTCAGTCCGTGGACCAAGACAGCGTTCTGTTTCTTTGTTAAACATCACATAAAATGTTGAGATATGCCTAAAAGTCTATTATACATTAAAATTACCCAAGACTCTGAAATCTCAGCAGATAATTAAAGAATGGATCAGAAACATCTTTGTATTAAAGGAATCAAACAATACATTCCAAATGTTAATAGCTTTCTTAAGTTACATACAGAAGATCATGCCTAGAAAAGTTGAAAACATAAACTGAGGGACAAGGCATGTGTATGTATGTTTAAAAGGTAAGTAGGATTATTATTAACGATCGCAATCACTGATGTTAAAAAGCATGAAAAGCATATCCCTGCAATCCTTTGATAAGATGGTGTATGCCAAGAGCAGGGGCAAGCATATCCATACAAACACAACATTCCTGGAAAGGGGGCTATTTTCCTGTCCCAAGTTGAACAGCTTTAAAACTCAGTTTCACTCACTTTTATAATTAATTTCTTGTGTCTACCTGGCAGCAATGCTATGTTCTTAGTTCCATTTTTACTGTTATTATTACTGTTACTGTCCTGTTTTGTTATTCCTCTCTCCATCAGACTGTCTCCTCCATCAGACTGTGAACTTCAAACAGAATACACCATGTAATTTATCCCTATATCCCGAATACCGACTGAAATCCCTCAGATCTTGTCATCTAGTGGCTGCTTGATAATTATTAGTTGAATGAAGAAATACTTGCTGATTTGACTACAAATTAATGGAGTCACTGCTTCCATTTAAAACTTCAAGTAAATGCTTCTTATCTGTTATTTAGGAGACATATATTTGTGCCAAATGTGATTTCCGTACTTACAAAGTAATTGTGGACCCTAACTCTGGACTTCTTTTCTAAACAATTATTAATCACAATAGAAAAGTCCCTCTCAATTCTTTATAGGATCACCATGCTCTTGACATTGTTTAGTCTGATCATTTATATAATTCACTAAACATAATCAGACCTATCATATACTACCTTATGCCAGATACTATACATATCTGTTATTCAAACTTACAGCACATCCAAATAATTAAGTATAAGTAAGTAATCATATCCTACAAATGAAGAAAAAAGTTTCAGTTTACGAACCTTCAGAGTTGGGATTTAAATCCAACTTTGTATCTAAAACATTATGAATCCAAAATTTACTGCACAATACTGCATCCAAATGATTTTCATTGTCTAAAACACATATTCATTTTCTCCCCGCCCCCACACACTACACTTGGCACTAAAGACAGAATATTAAAAGCAACAGACTACAAAATCTGTAAGTTGCAGTTTTATGTGTTTGTTTAAAAAAATATTTCCAGATTACTCAGGTAGTGATAGAGCTGTAACATGACCCCAAATTTCCTAAGTCCCTGTTGATCACTCGTCTTATCTATACCTCAGGCCTTTAAGATAATTTTCAAAGTTAAAATTGTTCTCATTTCCAATTTAAGAACAGTGTTGGTATTCACTACATGGAAAAACATGCAAACACACAACACTAACAAGAACAGGAGCCTAATTACTTTTCAAATATAGGGCACTTGCAAGTCTCCCCCAAAAGACAATCACTACAAACATTTGGTACCAAATTGAATTCTAATATTCTGGAAAAAGATTCCATTAATGGCATAAATCAAGCTGTAGTTCCAAGAATCTTGGTGGACGCCAGTGAAATAGATGGGAAATTCTGAACGAGATGGGAATACCAGACCACCTGACCTGCCTCCTGAGAAATCTGCATGCAGGTCAAGAAACAACACATAGAACTGGACATGGAACAACAGACTGGTTCCAAATAGGAAAAGGAGGACGTCAAGGCTGTATATTGTCACCCTGCTTATTTAACTCATA
>NW_011495082.1:14817018-14818692 GCF_000754665.1 Bison bison bison
TCCTTGGAAGAAAAGTTATGACCAACCTGGGCAGCATATTAAAAAGAAGAGACATTACTTTGCCAACAAAGGTCCATCTAATCAAAGCTATGGGAGGTCTTATTTCCCAGAAAAATGTCAGGGTCCTTTCCCAAAACTATCCTAAATGATACTGCTGTGAAACAATTTCTCTCTCTTTTGATAGTACTTTTATTCACCAGTTCCTCATGTATTTTGTACATATGGTGACTTCCCAAGGCCCTGACCTCATCACACTTAGAATAATCTGTATAAACCACTAAAACTTAGTCTTGATCTATAAATAACAAACTTATGTAGGGCTACAGTCCATGGAATAGCAAAGAGTCAGACACGACTGAACGACTAAGCACAGCACGTAGTTCTCAAAGGGGAACGGTTTACGTATGTAAAGTTGAACCACTTCGCTATACACCTGAAATTAACACAGCACTGTAAATCAACTATATTTCAATCAAAATTAAAAAGAAACAAACAAAAATTTAGTCTTGTTTTTCTTTGGCTGAGAAGTAAAACCCTTCCCATGATTTTAGGTCTTAACATTGGCTTGCATACATCAGGAGACAAGGCAATACTCCTGGACCAGAGGAAACAGAAAACCAGATTAGAGGATACACAGTATTAAGCAGAGAATGCTATTTATACAAGTTGATTGATGAGAAGGAAATTTATTCATAGAACATGACAACCAGAAGGGAAAAAATTCAAACCACAATGCAAGTTGACAGGCTCTATTCCAAAGTTGTCTATTGAATCATAAGAAGATAGTCATAGACTTTTAGAGCCAGAAAGGAATTTATGAGTCCATCTAGTTCAACGGCTAGATTTGGCATATTAGGAAACTGAAGCCCCAAATGGTTTACAGTATTTGTTCAAAGCCACACAGCTATATTTAGAGGCAATGCCAGCCAGGGGATCCAAGTTTCTGAACTCTCTGACAAGTATTATTTTAACTGCACTTCATGAGAGAATACGTACTACTGAGCAACAACGACCATTTAAGCACAAATATTTACATCTTCTGTGTACCTGGGTCACAGATATAATTTTACCACCATGAGTATACCACCAATGTGCTAATGCTAATACCATCAAAAAGAAGGAAGATCTACAGTTACTGAATAGCTGATGTGTCTTTGGATTTATTCTAGTCAATTTCACACATATTATCTATACCCACAGAAAAAGGGAAGAAAGATTATTTTCATCATATAAAGTTTCTTTATATTACATATAAAGAAACTGGGGTTTAGAGAAGTAAATAAATCATTTAAGACCAAAAATAAATTGGATGGAAAAGATGGAACTTGAAACCAGATTTATCTTATTTAAGGGTTTATTACATTTGATTATCTGAGAGAAAAGGTCATGAGTCTCCTGCTCTATTATCTGTCCCTAGAATATTTTGACATATTTTTGGCACACAGCAAGTGCTTAGTAAAAGAAAAGAATTCTCGTTGGATGATCCACAGACCACAACTGGAGAAAATGCTAAACATTATAAGGTTGGTTTGGTGTTTATTTAAGCTTTTTTTTTTTTTTTTTGTAGCATTAGTGAGACATAATTGACATACAAAATTGTATATGTTTAAGGTACACAGGGTTATTTTATACTTGTACATATTTCAAAAGGATTGCCATATATAGTTACCATCC
>NW_011495082.1:14818792-14821748 GCF_000754665.1 Bison bison bison
TTACCATCCACACAGCTTTTGTGTGTGTGATTTTATTTGCTGTTCAATTTGCTTTGTTAACCCAGCCTTTGAAGAATTGCTGGTACCTCGTGGAAATGTCAGACATTAAAAATGGCCTTCCCTCTTCTGCTTTTCATGTTAAGTCATCAAAATTTTAAATATATCCTAATTAAGATAATTTCTCACGGTCTCCACATTTCAGAATAAACATGCAACCAAAAAACTTCACACTCTAGTGCAATACTATTATTTCTATAAAAAGATAAATGTTTTCAGGGACTTACAGGTGGTCCAGTGGCTAAGACTGTGCTCCCAGTGCAGGGGGAGTCTGGGGTCAAACCTTAGTCGGCAAACTGGGTCCCACATGCCACAGCTAAGGGTCTGCATGCTGTAATTTAAAGACCTGCAGGCTGCATCGAAGACTGAAGACCCCCATGCCACAACTAAGGCTTGTGCAGCCAGCAATAAACAAATATTTAAAAAGACAAGCATTTCCAATCTTCATTTAAAAACAAAGTATTAGACTCTGAGTAAGAGAGGAAACAGTTCTACTGTTTCCTTCTTCAACTTACTGTGTACACTCAGGAAAGTCATTTAGACTCTGATCTATGACAAAATGTGGTACGTTAACCTAAGTCTCATTAGAAAAGACCCTGATGGGAAAGACTGAGGGCAGAAGGAGAAGGGGACGACAGAGGATGAGATGGTTGGATGGCATCACCGACTCCATGGACATGAGTTTGAGCAAGCTCCGGGAGTTGGTGATGGACAGGGAAGCCTGGTGTGCTGTGGTCCATGGGGCCGTAAAAAGTCAGACACGACTGAGTGAGAGAACTGAACTGAATCTAAGCCTAACTTTCTCAGAGGAACCAATGGAAACCAATTTGGATTATTCAAGATCCATTTTCTGCCATCTAAAAATATGTTATGTTTTAAAACATGGCATATTCATGCTCACTATTACTTGCCCTTTCCATGAATTATTTGTTGTTATTGATTCTCTAAGTCATATTGGACTCTTTGTGACCCCATGGACTGCAACAGGCCAGGCTCCTCTGTCCTTGACTGTCTCCTGGACTTTGCTCAAATTCATGTCCATTGAGCCATAAATTATACAAGTCATATATTCTTTGATTTTCTTAAACTGCCTTCCACCATGTATCCCTACTGTCACTCTCCTACTTTGCCCCTCATTATCTCCATATTTAGACTATTTTCAGTATTTTCTCATCCTCTGTTGCCATCTTCTCCTGCCCTCAATCTTTCCCAGCATCAGGGTCTTTTCGAATGAGTCAGTTCTTCGCATCAGGTGGCCAAAGTTTAGAGCTTCAGCTAAACATCAGTCCTTCCAATGAATATTCAGGGTTGATTTCCTTTAGGATTAACTGGTTTGATCTCCTTGCAGTTCAAGGGACTCTCAGTCTTCTCCAACACCACAGTTCAAAGCACACACACCACAGTTCTTTGGCGCTTAGCCCTTCTTTATGGTTCAACTCTCACATCTGTACATGACTAGTGGAAAAACTATAGCTTGGACTATGTGGACATTTGTTGGCAAAGTGATGTCTTTGCTTTTTAATATGCTGTCAGGTTGAACATAGTTTTTCTTCCAAGGGGCAAACATCTTTTAATTTCATGGCTGCAGTCACCATCTGCAGTGATTTTGGAGTCCAAGAAATAAAATCTGTCACTGCTTCTACTTTTTCCTCCCTCTATTTGCCATGAAGTGATGGGACCGCATGCCATGATCTCAGTTTTTGGAACATTGGTAGGCAGGTAGCAAATGCTTTAACCCCCAAACTGAAGCTATATTTTGAAAATCTATGAAATGGTGAACTGCCCATTTGCTAATGCTTCTCTGGTGTCAGGGAAGGATGATCTCCACCATATTTTACATTAGTATGACTCCTCCCATCAAAGTCTATCATCTTACTCTGTCCTGTGATTTGTAATTCATCACATCTGCCTCCTCTAGTATCTTATTGAGTGCTCTGTCTTTCTTGTCTTTGGTTTATTCATTATCATGGTCTTTCCATTTGCAAATATGCTCATGCTTCTTTACCTTTATATTCCTCTCCTGCTTACAATAGGAAGAACAAAACCCCAACAAGAACAAATAAATAAACCAACAAACTGCAAGGCTGTCTTTTGGACTATAGGATATCATGTGAAACCGTCATGTGAAACAATCCTTCATGATTTAAGGCCAGCGTACCTTGCCATTTCCCCTTCCACAGCCTGTCTCATTAAGAACCTAACAGCAGAGGAGCCCCAAACACTGCCTTCTCTGAAGACCTTTGAAAGCAGTTGTCTTTGTGCTTACTCATCTCTGCCTGAGATTCCTCTTTTTCATGTGCTGAATGACGTATCATTCACGTGTACAATGATTTACTCATCCTTTTCTTGCTCTGTGTTATAAAATGCATTTATACTTAAATAGGTGTTCACATTTGGGTAGATTCCTAGAATTGGAAATGGTAAATAAAGCAATCTACTATTTTTAAGGCTTGGAGGACACTGTCAACCTGAGTTTTGGAAAAGTTGTATCAGTTTTCATTTTTAAAAGCATTCAATACGAGTGCCAATATCAACATAACTTCATGCTGAATATTACAGATTTTAAATATCCTTGTTGGATTGATAGACAAGAAACTGTATTTAATACTGCATTTTTAGAAAATGAGATAAGCATTTTAAAACTTAAAATAGCTTGTCAGTTCATTGTTACTTCCATTAAAATTTTTTTATTCTTCTGGATTAAATCTTTTCATCCAAGCAGTCACATGATTATAAGGAAAAAAGTTAGAGTCTTATCTCACATCACATGTGCTTATTAATCACTTAGTCATGTCTGACTCTTTGCGATCCCATGGACTATAGCCCACCAGGCTCCTCTGTCCATGGGGACTCTCCAGGCAAGAATACTGGAGTGGGTTGCAATGCCCTCCTCCTGGCT
>NW_011495082.1:14821848-14852065 GCF_000754665.1 Bison bison bison
GCTCTCTTAATTGGTATGGTTTGGGGCACTGGTATTTTTTAAGTTGCTGGGATGATTCTAATATGCTGTCAATGTTGGAAGCACTTCTTTTGTGAATAGTAGTTGCCTTCTAGAGGGTCAATAGAATGACTTTCTAAGACTCTGAGGAGAATGGGACAAGAGATAACACTAGTAATGCTTCCTGAACATTTAGGTAGAAAATATACCTATGAACATGGTGCTAATTTCTGGATATACTTTTTGGCATCTTTAGGGGGATAAAAAATGTTATGAGGTCATTATACAATGGTATTTCTAATTTCTAAGTCCTAAGTCAAGATTGAACATGTTTCTTTACTATAAAAGCTTGCAGAATCCAATTTAAGTCTCCCAGAGAGTGATATAGTGTACCCTGTTTCTCAAACTTATTTAATTATGTGACCTTTTACTCAAGTAACACTTATTAACAATCTTGCACAAACAAATCGAGGAAGTCTTTGTTCTAGAAGCCATTCGTGCAGAACAAAGAGACTGGCTAGTCAGAACTTGGAATGTCATTATTTATAAAATAACTGGTAAATTTTTAATACCTACATTAAAAAATTTCTGATGCTTTCTATATTTTTGTCTTTGGCCTTAATCTTTTTTGGAGTATAGTTGCTTTACAATGTTGGTGAATACCTGCATTTTTAATGCTGGAGGTTCCTGCATCAATTGTTGTTGTGCTTAGTTGCTCAGTCATGTCTGATTCTTTGTGACCCCCATGGACTACATCCCCCAGGCTCCTCTGTCCGTGGGGATTATCCAGGCAAGAATACTGGAGTGGGTTGCAATGCCCTCCTCCAGGGGATCTTCCCAACCCAGGGATCAAACCCAGGTTTCCTGCATTGCAGACGGATTCTTTACCAACTGAGCCACCAGTGAAGCCCAACTCACATCACAATCAACAAAAATTCCATATTTAGTTCTAAGTTAATTTTAAAAACCATAACTAATTAGAAATAAATAGAAATTCTGATTTCTACCTAGAATATGAATTTTATGGTTAAATCAATAGAAATAACAATGATAGTTTCTTAAAAACTATAAAATTTCATAGATCAAAAATATGAATAACATACTGAATAATCAATGTTGCTATTTCTAAAATATAATGTGGTTATCTTAATCAATAAGAATTAAGAAAAAATCTTTCTAATGCCTGTACCAGATTCACTACCAGAAATTAGTTGTTTGCAGTTAAAACACTTGAGTTAATGACGAACATCCTCAGTGAGAGTGGAAGGAAAAAAAAATAAGGCCATTTTTGTGAACACACGGAAAAGCAAGCATAATTTTTTCTCCCAGAAAAGATTCTATTTTGCTATAAAAGAGTTAGCATTTATAGAAGGTCAAAGAGAATGATTTAAAGTTTCCCATAAATTATCTACCAGTGGAGAATGAAACACTGATTGAGTTATAAAAATACACTGGGATCAGTCAATGTAAGTCAGTTCTTCCATCTTTTCATTTTGTGAAACATCTCATCCCTTCTCTTAGGAAGCTAGATCATCATAAAGTAAAACATTTTTATCTTATACTTTGGTTTCCTGAAGAAATATATCTCTTCACTACAATTATTTCTAATTGTATACACTCAGGTTTTATAGACACTCTTGAGTAGTGTTCTTGTGTCTTCATATTATCTAATATGTTATTCAGTATCAACTATAGACATGTTTGATAAAGTTGACAAATTTGGGGAAGGTCTGACTTCTTGTTTATGTATGACAGAGAGAATTTGCATTTCCAGCCAATGGCCATGGCTATTAGAAAATGCAGTAACAAATTTAACTTTCAACTATGACATTTAACTCAAGCAAGGTATGCTTTAATATCATTCACCATTAGTTTAGATTTACAGTTTATACATTTCTTTATTATATTTCCCATATGATACTTGGAAAATCACTTTGAAATTATACATCTATTATTATCATCATCACTGGACACTGGAAATAATAATGTTTAGAAATTAAGATATTTGTGCACTATTACATTTTATGGCTTTATTTTTTCCATTTTATTTTTATTAAATTATAGTTGATATATAATATTATATTAGTTTCAGGTGTACAACATAATGAATCTAGTAATTGTCAGAAGCCCAGATTTTCTGATTTCCAACATCTAGTACATTTCATTATACTACTCATATTTCTATATTTTCTTTTTAATTGTAAAGGTTTGCTGCTGCTGCTGCTGCTGCTAAGTCGCTTCAGTCGTGTCCGACTCTGTGCGACCCCATAGACGGCAGCCCACCAGGCTTTCCCTGTCCCTAGGATTCTCCAGGCAAGAACACTGGAGTGGGTTGCCATTTCCTTCTCCAATGCATGAAAGTGAAAAGGGAAAGTGAAGTCGCTCAGTCATGTCCGACTCTTCTCGACCCCATGGACTGCAGCCCACCAGGCTCCTCTGTCCATGGGATTTTCCAGGCAAGAGTTACTGGAGTGGGGTGCCATTGCCTTCTGCTGTAAAGGTTTAAATGACCATAAATAACCTTATACATGACTCTTCTTACATATTAATTTTGAAATTCAGTAGTGTATAAATTTAATACAATAAAACATGAATACAAACCAAAAATTTCTCAAATCCTACATTAATTCTTTCATTCAATAAATAGCACATGTCTCAATGTATCAAATTTGGTGCTAGATTCTTGAAGATACAGGCTACATAAAGCAGACATACTGGGTAGTCCCAGCTTCTCTAGAGCATGCTGTTTAGCCATATTGGGAATTCTAGTGCATGGCAAACCTTAATGCACAAAAGAAGCACCAAGGCACCGTGATCAAATGCACATTCTGACTTAGCAGGTCTTTTGCAAGTTTTGACATTCTGTATTTCCAACAAGCTTCCAAGTGATGTCAATGCTGCTAGTTCAGAATCTCAATCTAAATGACAAAGATTTATTTATATAAATATGTATACATTTAAAGGGATATTTTAAGTGATCTATCCTTGCTGTTCCTGTGTTTTTAGGGAAAAAACACTAATGAAAAGGAAATTAGAAGGGATTTAATCAAACATGGCAGGAGTTGAGAATAATGATTAACAAAGGAAAAATGAGCAAAGTCGCCTATCCGAGAGGAAAACAGGGACAAGACAGAATGGATAAATGAAAGGTGGAAAGAGAGCAATCAATAAACAAAATTAACTGAAATCTCAAGCAGCCAGAACAACACAAAGTGTTTTGCAGCTCTTGATTAACCATGTCTGAATCACTTAAGTCTTACTCATTGCTTCTAGCATCTCTGTTTAAGCACAGCGTGGAGACAGAGGAGTGGCAGCTGATGGTCAAAATGTGTCAGCTGTGAACTATAACTGTTATTAACTCCTCCCTCAGTGTCCTCCGGGCTTCCCTCGTGGCTCAGCGGGTAAAGAATCCGCCCACAATGCGGGAGACCTGGGTTTGATCCCTGGGTTGGGAAGATCCCCTGGAAGGCTACCCACTCCAGTATCCTGGCCTGGAGAATTCCATGGACTGTATAGTCCGTGGGGTCGCAAAAAGTCAGACACGACTGAGCAACTCTCACTTGACTTCACTTCAGTGTCCCCCATATGGCATCAAAGACAGTATACTGCAGGGCTCAGTTTACTTTCGATGAGGCTGGACGCTGTCCTTCTTCTGTGAAAAACCAGCACTGGCAGATGCTTGACATTTCCTACCATCCACACAAGCCCAGAAAATGGAAAGAATGCACGGTCGCTTCCACACCACGATGGTGGGGAAGAGAAGAACCAGGGAAGATGGTCTTTCAGCACCTTTCAGCCTTAGTTTTAGGAAATACCTTACTTTTCTGGTTCTCATTAGAAAAACCACTCTTGTTGGTGGGATGGGGAGAGAGATGGGAGGAAGGTTCAGGAGGGAGGGGATATGGGTCTACCTGTGGCTGATTCTTGCTGATGTGTGACAGAAAACCACACAATTCTGTAAAGCAATTATCCTTCAGTTAAAAGAATAAAGTGGCAGGAAAAAAAAAAAAACAACGAAGAAAACCGCTTTTGTTAATTCTATGAAATTCTTGAGTATAGACAATACAAATATTATAATGTACTTTTTTTGTAAATACACATGAGACTAAAGCATCCAAAAAATGAGAAAGCATCCCAAAACTGCAGGACAATTGAAAAGCACTTTAAATATCTTTTTGCAAAATCCAACTTTGACCACTAAAGAGATATATTCTTTAGTCTAAGATGTGAACTGTTGAAATAACTTTATACCTATACCTAACACAAAGCAAAGGAAAAAAAAAAGACCCAAGAAAGGATTTAAAGATACTTTTAAACAGATTGCATGAAGGGAGCTTTCTAACTCTGTTTTCTTTTACTTATACTGATACATAAATGATGCATAAATGTCTTCCAAACTCTAAATTCTTGAAATTTTACAGCATACCTTTAGATGAGTATACAGGGTAAATTTAACACTGACATTGTCCAGAGACAATTTTACCGCTCTAGGTTCTGTGAGCAGGTAAATTGTAACACTCCAGGAATAGAGAAATAGTTCACACAATAATATCAGTTTCTAAATTAGAAAACTAAAGTATAGAAAGGTATACAACTTCATCCACTATCACAGACAATGAATTCTGCTTGAAATCCTGGACTCTATGTTGGACAAGAGTCTTCCTTTGTTGCATTGATTTTCTCTCTCTCTCTCTTTCCAATATTTAGCATGTCAGGCCATCCAGATATAAAATACAGAATTTAACACCAATGGGACAATGTTTCTAATGCTTACGAGGTGAGAGAAGGTTTATATCTGACACACTGGTGCCAGATTAAATTGAATTTTTGCTTATCTGGAGCTATATGACAAGATCTTTAACAGCACAAGAACTTTATCATCCTTAATGAACTTTCTCAGACAGGATTTCAAGTCCAGAAAAGCGAGATATTTTCAATTTGAGTGAGTGACTGACCACCTGTACTCTGTCCTGGCCTCCTCCTTGCAGCATGGTACTCACCGATTGAAGAATTACAGATTAGAGGTCTTAAGTGTAGCACGTGTGAACATAATGCTAATATTTGAATTATGACTTCAGGCATTTTTATTAAGAAATAAAAATATTTCTTTTATGCCCATTTTTCTGTTTTTTAGGTACATGTGAAACCTAGATTTTACAAATCAGTTCAATATTTAGTAATTAGAGAATCAGAGTAAGGTTTTGATTTTTCTGACCCTCCTTTTTTCCCCTTTAAGCATCCTGATATTGATCGAACTCCCATTTTGTGTAATATCCCTGCAAACCCAGCATTTAATTTAATTGATTAACTTCTAATACAAAGAGCCCCTGAGGGAGTATCTCTTCTAAGAGAAAAAATGCATGATGATGTGTGTGTGTGTGTGTTAATTCTTGTGTATAGCTATCACTACGTGTGCAGACACATAACGTGAGCAGTTTTAAGCAGCTTATTTAAAAATATTGTGGGACATTAAAAATAACATTCTCCCAAAATACCGATACATTTCACAGGACAATTATTCCATGCACCTTGCTCTCCTTTTCAATAGGACAACTGTTTGGAGCAAGAGATTGCTGTTTGCACGTGATAGTACATTCTGTGCATCATTAAACAAAGAAGACAGCCTCGCATTCCTCTAAAGCACCTTCAGAAAAAATACAAAGTTTGAAATCTAATGTTGAATGAATATTTTATCTAAAAAGAATGCTTTGCTTCATGTCAGAGGTCAAATTGAACATAATACCTGGGTGCATCTGATCCTTGAGGGGTCACTGAACCAACAGTGTCCTCGGCAAGAGATCAGACATAAGTTCTCTCTCCCATAACAAACTTATTATCTAACAAGAAGAAAAGCGAAACAAACAACCTGGGAGCAATAGGTGATACAGGCAAACAACCAGTTAAAACTATGTACCTAAGCAAATGCACGTGCACACCATACAGCTCTGAGAAGACGGGAAGTTTGAAAGATTTTTAAAAATCGTTACTACAATTTGTGACTTTAACCACTTTGACCTGGATGGGAAACTATTACTGTTTCAAGGAATGGGGTTTTGATTGAGTTTTAAAGCAAAAATCCTCTCTGCTGGTGTAGAGTAGAACTGGAGAAGGCAATGGCACCCCACTCCAGTACTCTTGCCTGGAAAATCCCATGGACCGAGGAGCCTGGTAGGCTGCAGTCCATGGGGTCGCTAGGAGTCGGACATGACTGAGCGAAGTCACTTTCACTTTTCACTTTCATGCATTGGAGAAGGAAATGCAACCCACTCCAGTGTTCTTGCATGGAGAATCCCAGGGACGGGGGAGCTTGGTGGGCTGCCGGCTCTGGGGTCGCACAGAGTTGGACATGACTGAAGTGACTTAGCAGCAGCAGCAGAGTAGAACAGACACTAACAAAAGGCCACATACACCCGGGGAAGAACAGATGCACACGGATGATGTGCCACACGCCGGGGGAAGATTCGAGTTCTAGGAAGGGTGGAGGTCTGGCATAATGATGTGTCACTGAAGTCTCTTGTGTCCAAGAGACTCAAAGGAATGGGTTTCCAGACTAGATATTATTACCAAAAAAACAGGTTTCGCTGCAGGGATTACCTGTTTCTAACGTTAAATGTATTCTTGCTGAAATTTTTCTTGGAAAATCAGAAACCCATCCGTAGGCTACACTTTCCTAGTACATATTTTAACGTAGAACATTCCAGCTTCTAGTTTCAGAAACTAGTAAAAATAGGAGCAAAAGAAAAAAAAAGTAATTATGGCAATAATCTTATGCCTTCATTGAAATGCTTATCCTCAGTGTTTTATACTTCTTGGTAAGACCATAACACACTTAGGACACTAAGGATTGACCACTATGGTGTTCTTGTTAATAAGCTTTTAAAATAATCATAGCTGAGGAAAGTATAAAGAACTTCTGAAGTTCAGTTCCTAAAAACACTTTACATTTGTAAATGCTCAAACATCAGCATGTGTTAAGTCGCTCAGTCACGTCCAACTCTTTGTGACCCCATGGACTGTAGCCCACCAGGCTTCTCTGTCCATGGGACTCTCCAGGCAAGAAGAATGGAGTGGGTTGCCATTTTTACCCCTGGGGGATCTTTCCGACCCAGGGATTGAACCCATGTCTCATGTCTCCTGCATTGGCAGGCGGGTTCTTTACCATCAGTGCCCCCTGGGGAGCCCTGAAACATTAGTGAGTGACCTGCAACAAACACGTAAGTTCAAGAGATCTAATTCAACCTAGTGACTATAGTCACAATACTGCATTACCCACTTCAAAGTTGAGAAAATACAAGATCTTAATTATTCTCACCACAAAAAAGAAGAGATAATTATGTGCTCTGGTTGAGGTGTTAGCTGACATTACAATCTTAATTTCAGAGTTAGAGGTGAGGTTGAACCCAGTGCATTATGTAGATCTCAATGCTGAGGTCTGAAGAGATGTAGGAATAAGGAGTCAGTCCTTATTAATAGGGATACAGGATACATTTGAATCCTGTATCCCTCCAGTATTAATCATCTTTACAAATTATCTACTTTCTGAAATTTCTACTATACTCTAAAATCTTTTCTTCCTCATCTTATCTGAGCTCTGATTTTAATCTCTTCAGAAATTCTAGAAGGCTTACTTTTTCTTTCCAACCACACTTCATACAGACTTCAATGTCTTAAGCTCATTGTTTCCATTTCCACCATCATTACTTCATCAAACAATCTGTTTCCTCCTTGGACACAATTTTGTTTGTATACCTACATTTTCACAGGGTTTTTCTCTCAGTTCAATCGATTTAAAAGCTCAGGGTTTTAAAGGGTCAACTGATGTCAAATCAATCACTAACCCTGCATGTGACTGAGCAAAGTAAGATAGTTATACAAAATGTTCATAGCAATATTCATTGTTATGCATTGTATTCCCTGAGTGTTCTCTTATGATTTTTCATGGCTATTATTGCTTTATAAAAAAAAAACAACTGTGGCCTATTTATGATTAATATTTATTATATTTAATACCATAGTTCAAAAAAAATTTTTTTCAAGATACTACCACAAGCAGGATTCCCGCATAGCTTCAAGACTTCAAGCTATTTGTCAACATGGCAAATCAGCATATTTTCCTATTTATCTTTATATTGTAGTATTTCATATTTCAATATACATGTTTCATTTATTTAGCAAGTATTTCTGAAGAAATAAAAAACCAACAAATCTATTTAAAAATAATAACTGAGAATTAAAAAATGATAATATCTATGTCATCATTACAATCCTAAGTCTATGGTTGTCTTTCTTTCAGTTAATCAAAAGCTAACCAAACACATGATTCATCAAATATCTGTTGAACATCAGTGAAAAACAAACAGCTATGTTTAATTCCATGAGAAAACTGAAAAATCAAAATATACTAACATTCACAAATACCACATATAAAGAGTGATGAAATCAATTTGGCCCAAGGTATCAAATATAAATTTGCTACAGTATATTCCTAGAATATGCTAAATAATCATTATTAAAACAGTAAAATTAAGTTACATCTGTTATATCATTGCAGAGTAATGTTCATAATTTTGTGAATAAATAAAATAATTTATTGAATATAAATGGCTTATAAATGCAATTAAGTGAATTAATTCATTCACTAATAGAAAAGAATAATTATAAATATATTATAAATTATACACAGAAGAACTATTCAGTAATAGAAATAAACAATTAAATAAATTAAATTATAATAAGTAATTACATCTATTAGCAAATAGTTTTTCTATGTATTATATGTAATAAAATTATCATTTGGCAAAAAAAATAAAAAAACAAGCTGGTGTGAATTATTGCTACAAGATCAACTTTTCTTTCAAGGATATAATAATTTTAATTTGACATTTCAAGGTGAGTAAATTTGGATACTACACACATAAAGATATTGTCGATAAACGCTAGATTTAGCTTTCAGTAATTCTTTATTAATATTAGATTTACATATTTCTGCCAGCATTCTAGTCCTAAGTAAAAGGTCTTTGAAGAAGTTACACATTTTAGCAACAGAAGAAAACTCACCTTATTACAAAATTGTGACTGTCGATCTCTTTTCCACACTCACTATCTAGGAGAATGCCAGAGTTCCCAACAACGGCACAGGTCTTAAATCTACGGTTTTTCATTGGTGAAACTTCAGGTAGGAGGCTGTGCAGATCCTGAGAAATGTTTAGTGTCCGACGTCTATCCAGCACATAGTGTATGACGTCACCAGGCTTAAAGCTGCTCTTGACCACGGAGACATCTCGCTCGGCATCTAGGAAACGAAGAATGTTCTTCCTGCATTTGAGATACAAGCAAAGTTCCCCATTAATGACAACGCATCCAAGGACTGGTGACACGTTATTGACTGGGGGATTTTTGTAGAAATTAATGCCGGTGGCAAGCAATTTGTTATGTAAGTGAAACTGAAACATCTCTGGTCAATAATGTTCAGGTAACAAAAAATTAATTAACGAGTCTCTGGTCAATAATGAGGTAATATCATTTATAAAGAAACGCATTTGGTAATTAAACCCACCAATTAAGTTGATACTATAGGAAATAAAATATATTTTTAAAAAGTCATTTTCACATAGTTTTTCAATGATTCTGTAAATAGATATACACTATACACACCTATATGTGGAGTGAAAAAGGCCCCCTATCTATGAAACAGAAAATTAGTTTATTAAATGAAATATTATTGCCATGACTTGACTTACCTGAGCCTGATAGTATTCTGCAAACCTTTATTAATTATCCATAATCATCTATTTTGTTCAATATTGTCTAGTTACGGTGTGTAGAAGAAACTTGAAATTGTTTGGAATTATACTTTAGTTAATTCTATTAAAGGACTGATTGTTCCAATAAAATTATTGACATTTACCAAATCATGTGTATATTGTAATTAAAGTAATGTTAAAACTATAGCAATATGTATGTACTTATGAAAGTTTTCCTCCAAGCTCAAGAATCCTGGAAGTTGGATGGCTATATTAGAAGAAAACATGGACAGATAGAATACTGGACCTTGTATGGCAAAGACAACTCACTGTTTCTGTGTTCTTTCTTCCCTTCTCTCTTTTTCTAATCAAATCTTCTAAGTTTTACTTGGGGACATGGATGCTCAGCTAGAACATGTCCAAGTTTCCAAACCCAAGTATAGCTGGATTTGGTCATCTGAGTTAGTTTTCTTAAACAGGATATGAGTGGATCAAGTATATTCCTATAGGAGAAAGAAAGAAACTTCCAACTTGTTTGACTGGCCCACTGAATTTTTTAAAAGTTTTAATCGGAGGATTCTTGCTTTACAATGTTGCGGTAGCTTCTGCTATGCAACAACGTGAATCAGCTCTAAGTACACACGTATCTCCTCCCTCTTGAACCTCCCTTGCACCCGCCCACCCGTTCCACACCGCTAGGTCATCACAGCACCAAGCCGAGCTCCCTGTGACCCACTGTATTTTAAAGTCTGCTTTCTGTGGAAGCTTAGCCTATCCCCTAATTACTAAAGAAATTGGTTAACAGATGTGTGAAGCTACATAAAAATATATGCATTTATGCTAAGTTAGATGATGGAAAATGAAAAAATAGATACAGCTGCCTGGAAAGCTGGTGACTCCTGGCATGATACAGGATAGCACCTGCTAAAACTGTGGTCTGTAATAACCTGAGAGTCATATTCTACATATAATAGCTTGTTGCTCTTGGATAGCTATGTTGGTTACCCCTTTCAGCAAGGCACCAAAAGAGGTTAAGTCAGACATGAAACAGCCAAGTTGCAAGCTGAGATAGAAGGAAGTAACTCTAGCAATGGCTTACGATTTAAACTGTGTTGAAAGTTCAGTATTTGGGACCTCCCAAATGTCTCCAGTAACTCATGGACAGAGGAGCCTGGCAGGCCCCATTTCATGAGGTCGCAAAGAGTCAGACACGACTGAGTGACTTTCACTATATATTAACAAAGACATATCTATTAACCTAGCTTACAAAAGTCTAAGACTGCTTGATTCTCAAGTTACCAAACAGAGACCCACTAGAAGCAATCTGAGAAAGCAGTCTTCTGAGTTGGACGTTGGATATTATTTACTGAAGTGCTTTAACTCCAAGCTTGAATTTTCAGAAAGCACAAAACAAAGTCATTATTATAATATTCGTGATATTATAGATACATTTTCCTCTAATGATATTACTGTTTAAGCTTCATCACTATTTGTAAATTTTATTAATGAGCAAAAAATATGATCTCTTCCTAACACTCCAACAAAAGGGAAATTCCCCAATAAGGCAGAAGCATGACTAGCAATGAGGGATGTAAAAACAACTCGTATCTTTGCTTAACACCATTCTAAAGACAGAAAGTAAAGAGGAACTAAACAGCCTCTTGATGAAGGTGAAAGAGGAGAGTGAAAAGGCTGGCTTAAAAGTGAACATTCAAAACACTAAGATCATAGCATCTAGTCTCTTCACTTCTTGGCAAATAGAAAGGGGAAAAGTGGAAGCAGTGACAGATTTTATTTTCTTGGGCTCCAAAATCACTGAGGATGGTGACTGCAGCCATGACATTAAAAGACACTTGCTCCTTGGAAGGAAAGCTATGACAAATCTAGAGAGTGGAAACTACGCCTTTTCCAGTAATCATGTACAGATGTTAGAGTTGGACCAAAAAGAAGGCTGAGTGCTGAAGAATTGACACTTTCGAACTGCAGTGCTAGAGAAGACTCCTGAGAGTCCCGAGTCAGCAAGGAGATCAAAGCTGTCAATCCTAAAAGAAACCAACCCTGAATATTCATTGGAAGGACTGTTCGTGAAGCTGAAGCTCCAACACTCTGGCCACCTGATGCGAAGAGCTGGCTCATTTGAAAATACCCTCAAGCTCAGAAAGATTGAAGGCAGAAGGGGAAGAGGGCAGCAGAGGATGAGATGGTTAGATGGTATCACTGACTCAATGGTTATGAATTTGAGCAAACTCTGAGAGTTAGTGGAGGACAGAGGAGACTAGTATACTACAGTTGCATGGGGTCACAAAGAATCGGACATAACAGCTACTGAACAACAAGAATCTTTCCTTTACTTTTTATTTATTTCTTAATTGGAATATAATTGCTTTGCAAATTTTTTAGTGTCTGCTCTACAAGACGAATCAGTTACATGTATACATATATTCCTTCCCTCTTGAGCCTTCCTCCAACCTCCCCCATCCCACCTGCCTAGATCATCACAGAGCGACAAGCTGACCTCCTTGTACAACAGAGCAGCTTCCCACCAGCTATCTCTTTTACACATGGTAGTCAAGGTGTAACTGACATTACAAATGTCAGTGCTACCCTCTCAATTCGTCCCACTCTCTCCTTCCCCCACCGTCTCTACAAGAATGTCCTCCACGTCTGCCTCTCGATTCCTGCCCTGCAAATAGGTGCATCAGTACCGTTCTTCTAGAGTCCATACGCATGTGTTAATATGTGGTACTTGTTTTTTCTCTTTCTGACTTACTTCAATCTGTATCATCAATATCACTACAAATGGCCCTCATGCTGGTCAGAATGGTAATCATCAAAAAACCATCAAAAACAATAAATGCTGGAGAGGGTGTGGAGAAAAGGAAACCCCCTTGCACTATTGGTGAGAATGTAAATTGATGCAACCACTCTGGAGGTTCCTTAAAAAACTAAAATAAAACTATAATATTACTCAGCAGTCCCACTACTGGGCATACACCCTAAGAAAACCATAATCCTTTGGTTTTACTTTGGTTTGCCTTAAACACATCCCACTTTAATGTGTGATCTAATTAGGAAACCAGATCACTGAATATTTTATTTGTCCAGATTTGATGCACAAGGAATATGCCCATTAGCTCTGGAAAAAAAGGACATTTTTAAAATTTTTATCAAATATTTGGATTATCAGGTTCATAAGGGGTAAAATTTATACAGGAAAATGTATATAAATGTCCTACAAATGAACATTTAAAATTAACAAACCTTATAAGGCATCATAATAGTCATCTTAACAAAGTACAGACTACATCAGAAGAGAATCACTGTTGAAATCAGCAACTATGGAGCATATGAATTGCAGAAGATTCAGAAGCCTTTCATTATGTTAAGCACATGTGATTCTTCATAAAAGTTAACTAGCACCAAGAGCAGCAATCAACTTTTGTACATATTAACTCCCACTTACTTCTTTGGTGAAAAAATTAAGTAATGCCTGATACCTGTATTTTAACAATTGTTTTTTCATTTCCTGTGACAATGACAAGCTTGACTTTAAAGACTGCACGGATGTGGTCGAATTGACAAACTAGAAGATGTTTATCATTTTCCTTTGAACAAAATTTAAAGGAGTTACTGTAGGTATTTGAAGATGTAACTCAGGAGTTATGGTATGTTTGCAAGCCTAAGGTGAACAGATTACAGGTCCGGCTTTGAAAAAGGACTCTTTAGCTTGGAAAACCAAAAGGGAAAATCCCCTTACTCATAACGTTAACACTTAAATGCTTGTCAACTGATGGCAAGAGGGACTTTCCAATCTCAGTAGCTTTGCTGTGTCATAAAAAGTTAGCAGTAAAAATATTTTCCAACACAGGTTTCTAAATCTCTGAGTTTAGGTAAGAGAACACTTCAATTCATTCATTCTTAGGGAAAATTGATATTTAAAAAGTGGACTCTAAGAGTTCAGGAAAAAATAATGCTTAATGTGATAAATAAGTATTAAGTACAGATGATATTATTGTATGTATTATTCCAATGCTGTCTTACAGGCTCAACAGTTTTTTGTTTTTTTTTTTTAATGGAAGCAGTAAAAATAAAGTACTTTACAAAACAGAATACAAAACAGCAATTCACACAGACTAATTGAAATATAAAAATGTAAGCTTCTTAGATAAAACTCAGAACAATTGTTGCCATAGAATTTGCTTTCTTAAGCTGAACAGGGGAGGTGGACCTTGAATGCCTCCAGCTTATTCTTTTTCCTACATTCAACCAAACTTTTCATTTCTTTGGGCTTAAACCTATGCTTTGAATATTATCTGAACTAAAATTCTTAGTCTAGGGTACAATAAAGACTGAAAATAATTACAATGAGTGAAAATATTGATGAAAATGCTTGATATTTGTTTGGAAACAGTAAAGAAAATTTAGTTGTTTTTTTTTTCCTCCCCAGTAGGCTGTATTTTTTAGATTATAGATTTAATGTAATATAAAAATTATATGGATTTGCTAAGTCTAATTGTTGTTCAGACTATAAATCTATTGAAGAAAAAAAACAAAAAAAGAAAGTGAGTGGGTGCTTAGTCGTGTCCAAGTCTTTGTGACCCCAAGGACTGTAGCCCATGAACCTCCTCTGTCCGTGGGATTTTCCAGGCAAGAATACTGGAGCTGGTTGCCATTTCCTCTTCCAGGGGATCTTCCCAACCCAGGGATGGCACCCAGGTCTCCTGCATTTCAGGGAGACTGTTCACTGCTGAGCCACTGGGGAAGCCCCAGAAAGAAGAAAAGGAGTGCTTAAATATAATTAACTGAACGTCACTGGAAGCCTGAAAAGCTTGTGTACTTATGTTGAACTGAAACATGTTAAGTATTACCAAGGGGAACATACATGCTTTGCTCACAAGATAAAATTGACATGAATGAAAACAGCTCATTAAAAAAAAAAAAAAAAAGATACTTTAGAAAGAGATAGAAAACTCCAATTTCTGGACTCGGAAGCATGAATCAACAGAAGCTGATACTGAATATGCAGGCTGTACCAGTGTAAGCTTTCCTAATATGTGGTCAAGTTATTACCAGCTTTTTAAAGCAAAGAATTGTGTTTTCTGTGTGTGGCTTCAAAGAGCAACACAATGGCAGGATTTCATCTGAGCCACCAGGGAAGCCCTGAAGGATTCCTTACAGGTCTCTAACTGTTATTTTGTAAGCATAATGTGATTTCTGAAACCCTATTCGAAAAGCAAACACCTAAATTCAGCAACTGTCTTAACGGTAAAGATAAACTGACAGAATCAGAAAATATTTTTCACTTTTGGTAAGACTAAAAAGTTAGTCATAAAGATAATGTTTTGTTAGGCAACGTTGGCTTAAACCGAAAGACTGGTTTAGACTGTGAAACTGACAGGAATAGATGCTATACAGAAACTTTTCAACTGAATTTTCAGTGACAACTTCCCTTTCAACGTCACCCACCACTTGAAATAGCAGCTGCAGAGTCCTGGGGAATTAATTTACTAAACATTGTTTTCACTTGTGAAATGTTAAATATAGCTAACCTATCACCAGGTGCCACTCTTTCTTCTCTGTAGGTTTCCTGTCAACAGCAAGCACACGTGCTGTGGCAGCTAAAATTTAATCTAAATGACATTGTTGACTTCATCAGTAAGCATTGTGAGGCGAATCTTACAGCTGGAAGGCATCACACGTTGAGAAACGAATTAGGTAGTGATACACATGTATTAGGAATCAGTTTTTGCAAACTTTTGACTCTAGACAAAAATCACTGAATCAACTCAATTGTTTTCACTGAAAAAAAAAAAAAGTTTAAGAAATGCCAAGTGTTTCATTAAACCTAGAAAAAGCAGACAATTTTTTGTCTCAAAAGATTAATTCTGCAAGGTAACATGCCTTAAAGTTCTGAAAAAAAAAAACAAACGAAACAAAAACATAACCTATAGCTTGTTAGAGCTTCTGAGCTTAGGGTTCTAGCTGTTATAGGAAAGATATTCTAGTTAGTGTTAAAATAAAGAAATTCTGAACATAACCAAATGAAAAGGCAAAACTGTCTCAAAAAAGCTTGAGGAAAAGCCTGTTTTAGTTTAATTTACACGTCAGGCAGCCATTTGATATTTGGTTCAGCATTTGGCAATACTGGATGAATACTGTTATATTTTATTATGTTAGAGCAAAAAACTCCACCTTGTGAACTTTACATAAAGATGTGTTTTAATAGTATGCACTTTTAGTATTAAACGTGAGCCTTCCAAAATATTTATCTCATAATAAGAGGCTCTGGTTGCACAGTCAGAGAGGCCTGGCTTTGAAGAGTGACCGGGGAACTAACGCGCTGTGAGAGCCACGATGGTCACTTACTGAACGAGTGGAACTGTATGTGGACCTTCTTCTAAAGTAAATCAGCGCATGCAACAGCAAATTATTGTCGACAGCCGGAGCACATACAAATTTGCTGTTATGGTTAGTCAACCTACCAACTTTATCCAGTGAAGAACTTTGTTATATAATGACACTAAGAGTTGAAGATCTATTTGCTGACTAATCATGATATGCTTATTCTGGTTCTGATGAGCAACCCACTCCAGTGTTCTTGCCTGGAGAATCCCAGGGACGGGGGAGCCTGGTGGGCTGCCGTCTACGGGGTCGCACAGAGTCAGACATGACTGAAGTGACTTAGCAGCAGCAGCAGCAGCAGCAGCTGAGCTCATACATTTCTGTACATTTATATCTGGTATTGTAATTCTTTAGATTTCTATTCAACACATGAAAAATGAGGGAACAAAAAGAAACAACCCAAAGATGAAAAAAAAAGTCAAGTCACAAATGTTGGACATGACTAGTACAATTTCTCAGTACATAGTTCACGGATATACTGACATCTGATGCATCTTAAACGTGTCATTTCTTAGCTTACAGTATAAAGAACAAGCTACTAACAATAAAATCAAGCCTTTAACCAAGCTAATTAGTTTAATTGTGAAGTTAGCTGTGGGATGCATAAACCTCCCTAAATCTCGATGAGTTTTCAAAGTACAATGAACTAATATATGAAATCATCTCTCTCAGATAACTCCTCAGAGGTACAGTTGTTTGATGAATATATATGAATCCTTTCTTGATGTGCATATGCAAGCAGCAGAATGTATATAGGGATGGAAGAATTAGTAATAAGAAAGAAAAGCATGTCTACAAAAGTACGGGAAAACAATTTATCTTCAGTGACTGTTTCACATTTTAATGCAAACAGATAAATAATTTATTAGGAATGTCACAAGAGCATTATAAGTTTAATGAGATTTCAAAAATGAGAAAGATTTGTAAGCACTGTTCAATCATGTAAGATCAAAATTGACTAGTTTTAATGTCTTAATCAAAAACTTCAAAGTCGAATTTTGAAAACACTTGTAAAATAGGCCCACACCCACTCACTGACACAAATTTAATATGGTTCTTCGTAAATGCTATAGGTGTGGGGAAAAACAAAGGAAAATAACCAAAATACTTTAAGATTAGTTTTAGGTTGGAGTTAAAAAGAAAGTTAAGCCACTAACTAATTTTTTATATTCTACACTTTTTAATATTAGGTGTCAAATTGATACTTACTAGTCACTACTGTGATCGGCAATTATATAATTTTTATAAACTGTATATTAAGCAGTAATGGTTTTATAAATTATTATTTCCTTGAAGTGACAACTTTGTATGTCTTATTCAATATTTGCTCACTGTTTAATTGTTTACTTCTTTACCTGCTAAGGAGAACCATATGAAAAGAGTGTTTACATTTCATTCACATTATGAGCTATTATAATTGAAGATAAATCACCCTTAAAGATATGAATGCAACTCTCATTAATTTGTAAAGTTGTAATAATAAATTGCTTGGGTCAACTATGTTAAATACTTTTAGCTTGAATATTTTAAAAACAGCAATAGATGGAGCCTCATGCCCCTATGTAGTATTCATTTTTTCACAGATACTAAGAAGGCATGGCCAGATTTATTGATTAAACTATTGTTAATTATGTATTTTTATTTATTAGACTTTACCTGATTTATTATTCAGCATGGCTATATATGTTCATTACATTAATTATTAGATATAATAATTATATTAAGTATTTCAATTTCTGATTTTACTTTCTTTCAGTACTTTACTTGATCTATAGAACCTTACCTAATTGACACCTTTCTCGTCAAATCATCCACGCTTAAAAGTTTTCTTTCTAGCCATTCTTGTAGATCATATATTTTCTTTTTAATAACCCATCTCTCTCTCTCTCTGATCTCCTTCTAAGAAATATTAAATCCTTACTCTATTCTAAATTCAAACACACTGGACTCATGGCCCCTTCTAGTTCCACATGCTGTGGCTTTTCCTTCATAATTATCTCATCTCTTACAGGGTTTCTAAATGCCAGTGTGGGCATAGGAGTATGAGATAGTAAGGATGACACTAGGTAGGTGTCATGAGAAATCGGAGCCAAGGTGTAAAACTGTCCAACTGGAGATATCATGATTAGTGTTGGTTTCAGCCAAGGAAGTCTTAGGAGGAGTACAGGCCCAGAGTCACACATTTTTCAATCTCTCAAGAGAATATGAAAATCTGTACTTTTATAAGGAATTTGCTAATTTATTAGAACTGTTTGAAGTTTCTTTTTATCCACTGGAAATAAATATTGATTGCTGCACACATTCTACCCAGAAGACATCGATTTATAAACTGTCAGAGTTGTACTACATCAGTCAGATGCTACTCATCTCCTTGTTCTTGTACTCTGCCTTCAAATATACAAAGTTCACCCTCAGCTAAAAACAACCAAACAGACACCACTTGACATTGCATGGCTTGATTCCTGTTTCCACTCCAGTCAGACTGAAAGTTTTAAAACAAAGAGGTCTACCAATTCCTGCTTTTCCATGGCACCCATCTCTTTTTTAATTTCCAGCCACTCTTTCAATTATATTTTAACATGTAGTGAGTGCCTTTGATGGGATGCATTCTATGAATTGCTATGCATACACTGCAGATGAGGGTAGTGAATCCTTCCTTCAAGTGGCTTATTCTACATTACATATAGATGTGAGGCAAGAAGTGAGGAGGTAGAAGCCCAAAGAGATCAGCCAGCTTACTCTCTTAACCACTAAACCACTCTTACAAAATCTATATGTTAATATTCAGTCATTGAGTAATTAGCATTTTACCAATGCTAGAAAAATGCAATGTTTTATTATGTAAAGGATGGTTGTTCTCTTGAACTTTTAAAGAGTTCTGATTTACTGAAATGCTCTTATTTAAACATGCCAACCAACACAGCAAAGTAACTATAGTGAAAATGATCTTCTTTCCTCTATAATTAGGAAGGCCCTAACTTTCTTCTTAGTTACAGAGTTATAACTGAAGAAAACAAGATATAATGAATATAGATAGGCGCTGTATTTGATTTCAAGAGCTTATCTAAGTGAAAATAACAGAATCTTACAAAGAATAAACCTCTATTCTAGAAACCTTATTTGCTAATTTTTACCTGTTTAGGATATAATTATTGAATAAGTACTCATAGAATAAGTAAAATTTATTTATAACTGTTGGCAAAAATAGCAGTTGAATAGGCTCTACTTGTATCCAGTATGAGAAAACACAAGATTATTAAAGACTTTAGAGAAGTTAAAGATAATTCTCAAAATATATGTCCATCCAGACAAAAGTATGTTAAATATTAGGGTTCTGCTGAATGTTTTATTTCATTAGCATAAAGACAGTATGTTAAAAACTCATATATTCATCCTTATACTTCTGACTGTATAGTGATTTCAGTCTTATGACTTCACATCTTTCAGTGAGCAACATTAAACACTGGTCCACTCTTACTGAAGTATTCACACTTAAACTATAAATCAAGCATTCAATGTACATTTGCCAAATCCAGTGTATTCTCGAACATGATGTGAAATTCATTATGCCTTATGAAAGAAACTCACCTTATTTCTAGGACCAAAGAGGAATTGATTTTCCAACCTTCTACAGAATGCTGGAAGATTGAAGAACCAGCCTTCCGAATGATTTTATCTGAACTATTGACAAGGGATCGACTCAAACACAGCTCACCATCTCTGGAACAGAACACAATAAAAGCTTTGTAAAAATAAGAAACACTTTGTATAATATCATAATACCCGATTTAGATTACTGGTTGACAGCTTACAGATACAACATTTTCTATATGTTAGAAGAAGAAGTATAAGCATGATGAAAGGTATTATTACAAAGATTAGGTGAATATGTCTTTATCAGGCAATCATTTACACTTATTATTTCACTTACTCTTTTATTATTTTTTTTAATTTTATTTTATTTTTAAACTTTACAAATTGTATTAGTTTTGCCATCCACGCACATATGGACACCTTATCTTTGACAAAGGAGGCAAGAATATACAATGGATTAAAGACAATCTCTTTAACAAGTGGTGCTGGGAAATCTGGTCAACCACTTGTAAAAGAATGAAACTAGAACACTTTCTAACACCATACACAAAAATAAACCCAAAATGGATTAAAGATCTAAACGTAAGACCAGAAACTATAAAACTCCTAGAGGAGAACATAGGCAAAATACTCTTTTTAAATAAAACTGGTTTCGTGTAAAGAAAAGACTTGTTTCGTGTAAAGAAAAGACCTTTGTGGTACTTAAAGGAAAAAATTCTCATCAAAGTTCTGCTCCCCTTTAATCCCTCCCTCCCTGCTGTGTGTAACAATAGAGACAGGATGTTTGGCCAGTTCTCCTCCATCTGCGTAACTGTGACTCCTAAGATAGTAATTTTATTTTCACAGGAGACATGAGACATAACGGAAAGAGCTTTTGTTTTGGAGTAAGACGCTGGCTATCAAGTGATCTAGGCATGTTTGTGACTCTCTTGCTCCCTAGCGCCTAAATCCTTTCTTTCCAAGCCACCGTGGCTTTCAGTTCAGTTCAGTTGTTCAGTCACTCAGTCGTGTCCGACTCTTTGCGACCCCATGAATCGCAGCACGCCAGGCCTCCCTGTCTATCACCAACTCCCGGAGTTCACTCAAACTCATGTCCATCCAGTCGGTGATGCCATCCAGCCATCTCATCCTCTGTGATGAGGTGGCTTGAGCCTTACCTTGAAAATTGCAAAAATATTAACTAATATACTTTGACTTTGTGAGTATTAAATGGGACTCTGCACGTGAAAGTGATTTATAAAACAACTGAAGTGCTAATTCTGAAATTACATTGGTCTCAAAAAAAAATCTCAACAATGAGGTGCTTTTCTGATAGTTGTTTGGGGTGGGGAGATAAGAGATTGCAATTGGGGGAATACTCATTCAGTAGCCATTATTACTGGTATTTTCAGTTATACCAAAAAATCAACTGTGCTACCCCCACCAATCAGCAGCATAGGGCAAGTATATCATGAGGCATACTAACAGCAGGGGTACTGACTGTAAGTGACAGATACCTATGATGGCATTTAGGCCCTTAGGGCCTTTATAGTTGAAACTGTTCAATGTTCAGTAGACTATTTCTTGGCATTTTATTGATGTAAATCCAGACTCAGAGAATTTAAAAAAAGCCTCCTGTCTATGGCCTAGCCCTTTCAAATCTGTATTTCTTTACATGTCACTTCTTAATTTTTTTTTTTTTTTAGAATCTCAAGAACATAGTTAAAAAGCAGCATGGCTATTTGCTCAGTCACAAAGTCTAAATCTGTGTTTATTATGTAGGCAATCCTCCCCTACTATCAATGGAAACACTGCCTGTGCAACAGCTGCTAGATGAATTCTGTAATTGGAGGCTTATAGTTTGGTATTTTGGTTTGCATTCTTTTTGAAACATGTAGTTCCAATTTGAAGCAACTCAAAGCATCAAATGCAACTACTCCCTGTAAAATTTAGAAGTCTATAAAAATTAATATTTTAAACTGTTCTACTGATGAAAACGATACACTCGCATGCCTAGGCATGGCTAATAATAGTCATTTTATAGAGGTCATTTAGGATGTAAGGAAACAGGGTGCAATTACTACTCAGTGGCCCAGAGTCAATTTTTATATTACATGTCTAATCATGATAACTATATATGAATGAAAATGTGGATGTACAGAGTTAACCTTCATACTTTTGGAGATGTACTTTCAAGGGTATGGACACAAACATTTCTAGGGGTTAGTATCTTCCCAATCTTCATCTTGTCAATAATTGGCCTGTCAATTCATCTTTTTCTAAACACAGATTGCTACTGTCAGGTGACTGTATGCTCCTCAGTTTTTGTCTTGTCACAACAAAGATTTGGAGTGACGGACATTAAAGCCTTCTCGGCGTGTCACAGCTCTGGGGTCTTGGACAGACCGTTATAGCTCTCAGGTCGTGAACGGACCATGTTATAGCTCTTAGACAAATCAGTGTTACAGTTCAGTGTTACAGCTCTGTTTTATTTAGAAGATAGCAGGAAAATCCATCTTCGAGGCTTGAGGGCACTTAGATCCAAAGACGCGAAGGGAAGAGGGCCCCAACGCGTGCAGGCGCAGGAAAGAGAGAGAGACAGCCCTTTGGCTCCTCTTTTTATATGTTTTTTTTCCTTCCCCCTGGGGCTGCCCTAGGCAAATTTGCTTAGTCAGGAATGCTGTTCTACCTAAGTCCTTACTCCAGTCCTCGGATCTTCCTTTAACCTTCCTCTGTTCTATTTTTGCGGGCTTTTCCCTTCTTTGTCTTTTAGCCACCGCCATTTTGGACTCCTTTTCCCTATTCTAACTACCTAACATTACAATTAAAATAACTATTTTTGCCACCAATAAACTTTTATAGAAGAAGTAAGCTGGCATTTTAAATACCTGTGGAAGATTGCTTTACTGACAGGTAGATAAAGATACATTTTTATAAAGCAGAATGATTGCTACGATATGGTATGCAGCCTTTTCAGAACTGCAAAGATTTAAAGAAGTGCTTTAAAAGTTTAAATCAGTTTTATTAATATATTAACGAAATGCTGCCACATTACTCTGCCTTTTGAATTGTTTTGTTTTCACTAAACTGGTGATCAGCCAAACTTCAGACTTTTATTACTGGAAAGTATTTTGAATGAAAGTATCTACAACTAGTCACACTTCTCCTTGAAGTCAGTGGAACTCATGTGTGAGAAGGCCAGGCTTCCAGCAATCTGAGGCTCTGGAGCAAACTTCTTTGTATAAAGTTAAATGAGTCCCAGGGGGTTCTTCACTTGTGACCTTGGTAGTACTTGGTCTTGGACAAGCCTTTTCCTTCCTGTGAATGCAAGGCATGAAGGATGTTGCCACCCCCTCCTAGCTTCTCATCCCAGATCCAAACAGCTGCACTGAAAACATTTCTTGCATGGGCTATATACAGGAAGGTTCAACATGTACTTCTAAAGGGATAATTACACACCATATAAAATAAATAAAGCAACATATAAAGTATTCCTGCTTATACGCAGCTAAAAAACCCACTTAGATAGCCATCCATGTAATACCAGGGATAGAAGCTAGTCAGTAGTAATGTTACTACTAGACTTTACAAATATTTTTCTCTTTGAAATATGAGTTGCCAGGCATCACTATAATTTATTCTATTAATTCTGCAGTGCCTAATACGGAGGATTAATTCAGTTTCATGAAATTAGGTACCCAAAAGCCCTGTATTCCACCTCATTGTATACTCTTCTTGATTTGGTTTTGGAATGTGCTCTCTTAGGTTAAACTTCCTATTTAAAATGAAAATGTACATTATTTATGCAAAAAGAACTTGCATCAAACTAAGCCTCAACAGAAATAGCAAGGCAGTTTTGTGTTTTCATTACCTAAGTGTAAAACAACTAAAAAACAATGAGATGTGCTACCTTAACTTACAGCATATGGCTTTTAGTAGAATTCCAAATATAACATATGAAGTAACATGCAGATTCTGGTTTCCTGAGTTACCAGCGCGTGTTCTACTCTAGAACAAACTGGAATGAACACTGCTGACAATGCTAAAATACTCTTAAGTATGAATGCTTATCTCCACTGTCAATCCTGTTTCAGAACTAATACTGGAGATAACCTAGTGAGACAACCTAAAGTGCACAGTCAAGTGAAAAAAGAGATCTCTAGATAATAAGAAAAGTAAGTTAAAGTGCCATTTAAAGTCCACCATTAAAAAAGTATGTGGTAAGTTTTAAGGAGTAACAAAGCAAATGTCTATTTGGTATTAAAGTTTGTTACTTTCCCAAATGCATTATTTCATTAAATGAGTACACCCACATGATTTTATCTGTAGGATCTTTAAGTTAGCATATTTCTAATTATATCCAAAGAATACAGTCAGTAAAAGAATATGCCAACTGAGAGGCAAATGCCATTTTCCATCATTAAGTAAAAATATCAGCTAAGAACAGACCCCTTTATATCCCTAAATGAGCTTTGAGTTAAATTTTATTAACTAGCCAACAGATCAGGCAATTAATAGGCTAGCTTTGAAAGAAACAATTCTGAACATCCAATAATTACTCGACCCATTCTTCAATCATTGCTTATGACAAACATAATGCTGGAATTCCTCTGGAGATGTGTGAATGTGGATGCTTGGTGTGGGAAGCTAAGCGGCTGTTTCTTGCTTTTCCCTCTGTGCGGAATGACTGCTCTATCCTGGATATAAGAAGAACCAGGTCACACAGACTCTAGGTGGGACCTCCAGTGTTAAAAGGCAGGCAGGTGGAATAAAGAAAGAAACTACCTGTCTGCTGCCAGATGGAAGCAGGGACGCTAAATCCGAATCCAGAAGGATGTTTGATCCAAGGACTACGGAATTGCCCTTCACCGAATCTACGGCCCGCTCACAAGGTACGCAGCGGCGCCCCCAAAGGTCAGACTCCTGTTTACCTCTCGGGCGATGAACTGGCTTGGGTTCAGGCGGCCAAACCGCCACGCTGGGTTACTCATCTCCAAAGAAACCAGCCCCTCCACGTGGCTTGGGTAGAAAGAGAGTCAATGAGAAGAACCGTTGTTTGGGATGAGTCAACCCTGCCACCAGAAGCACTACTCGGGGGAGTTGAAATAATCAGCTGCTATCCCCAGCTTTTCAGGGGCACGTTTCAGCCGAGGGTAAAGCGCTGGGGCGAGGGTGGGCTCGGGGGGACCAGCTGTCCTCCCGGTGCGCCCCCCCAACCCCGAACCCCAGGCAGCGCCAACTCCCAGGTTTCAGCGAGGCGCGGCGCGCGCCGCCCTGCGTGGTTGTGATTGCGGGTTTTAATTAGGGAGGAGGCGCGCGGGGGCCGACTGGAGCAGTAAAAGTTATTATTTTATTTGTAAAGGGGGCCTGATTCTTGCAATAGAGGCTGGTTCCTCCACCCGGGCGGGCAGCTCTTTCGGGGAGGGGGCCCCGGAGAACCCCCGTTCCGCGCGCACCCCTCTTCCTGCTGGATGCGCCCGCCCCGCGCATCCTCGGAGGGGCGGGCTGGGCCCGGAGAAGGTGCGAGAGAAGCCCCGCGGGGCTGACCCGACCCTCTGGCCCAGGCCGACGCCTGCTCGCCCCCCCGCCTTCACTCCCCTCCCCTTCCTCCTCCTCCCGGGCGCCCTGGGCTGCGCACACCGGCTGGCAGAGGCCACAGGAGGCATGTCGCCCAGGAAAGGGGGAGCATCCCAGGACTCGGGGTGAGCCCCGCCTTCCCGCCGGCGGGTTAAGGAGGCCTGGGGAGGGGGCCCCCCGGGGGAGACCCCCAACCCGTTCCTCCCGCTCGCGCCCCGCAGGGTGGCCCGCCGCCGAGGCCCCGACCCTCGGAGTCCTGGCCGAGGACGCGGCCGCTTTGTCTGGGCTCAAGGCGCGTCTGCGGAGCCCACCGAACCCTGAAGATTACCGAGAGCCTCGACCCCCCACCCCCAAGCCCAGCCTCAGCCTCTCCCCCCTTGGGCGCCGGTTCACCACTTCCCAAAAGACCCCTTTGTCCGTCTGCAAAGCCCCAGGTCTACCCGGGAATGCCCACCCATTCACCCCCCGCCCCCCCCCAGCGTCCTTCTCTGACAATCGAGCCAGGCTGAAGGTTCAAGCCAACCCCTCCCAGTGTGAAGGACCTCACACAGTTCGGGGACCCCCTCCCCGAATAGCCCATTTGGAGATTTATTGAGGCATAACAACCATCCCGCACATGCCTTTTTGGCTTTTTCATTCTCTTCAGTCCCCTTCGACTACTTCTGTGTTAATTTTCTATCAAAGAACAGCGTCTTCTGTACAGATAAGCCGGCGTTTTGTTCACTTAAATTCTCATTACTTAGGGAAGAGCAGGAATATTAAGAAATGGAGCGCATTAAGTTTAGTGTGTGTGTGTGCGCGCGCGCGCGCGTACACACGTTTTAGCCGTCCTGTGCCCCCGCCTCCCCACCCCAACGTGCAAGGGTTCTATCTTCGTCCTCATCTTTAGGGAAAAGAAAAACCAGGCTGGCATCTCTGCCAGTGTGGAGTTTCCGATAGCGACAGCAGACACCTCCGGATGAGGCAGGATTTCCGAAACAGGACTTCGAGCAGAGTTGACAACCAGGGGTCACATTCTCAGAAAAAAAAAAAAAAAAGAACGCTTCCAAGCTCTGTAAGCAACACAAAGTTGCAACCACCTCCTGGGTAAACTTCAAAGTCACAGAGGCTGGGGGGAGGGAGGAAGGAAGTGTGATATTTAGAGAACTGACTAGGGTGAAGGAAGATTCTGAACTCATCTAGACAAACTAAAGAAAAAGCAGAAATCTAGTCTGTGTGAAGTCGAACCCAGTTTCCAAAACTGTAACCATGACGCCCATGCATTTGACCCATGGACAGCAAACAAGGAAGTATCACTGGTTGACCTGGAGTTTCTAATTCAAATGATGATACACAGATCTAACTAGAAGCCAAAACACACACACACACAATTGTAAAGAAGAGGAGACGCTTTTCCTACTTTCTGGGCTTTAACTTCAGCCTTTCAGGAAGCCAGCTTCTGCTGGTACCTCCCTTTAGAGCTAGCACAGAGAAAGACGGAAGGGCAATAAAGACATCTGGACCGAGTTCTGCCCTGGGACTAAAAAGGGCAAGGGTGCCCGTTCTTTGTTGACACTCTGCGGGGACTTCTTTGGCTTGCGAGCCCCGGCACCAAGGCAACTGTCACTATCACCGCGCAGGGCAAGTTGAACTCCTACTGAGAACCCGCCGTGGAGAAATCACACACCTCAACAACATCCTTTGTTATTTACTTCACCAGACTAAGCGCTCACAGGCGGACCCCACCGCCAACACAACCCCAACCCTCACTCGATCGCTTCAATTCACATCTCATTCACGGCTGGACTTTTTGTCAGATCCTAGAATGAAGCTTTGCATTTACCCGATGAGTTGCGTCTCCTGGTGCTCCTCGGTCCGTGCCATCTCTTTTGTCTTATAAAAGATCAGGAGCAGACTGATCGTGCAGATCGTCCACCTCTTCCTGATGGAGCGCATCTTGGGTGCCCGGGAAACTCCTGGTGGCCCCAGCTCCCTCACCTCCTCTTCATAGAAAGATTCCTTTAGGAGGAGAGGTAGTCGCGGGGCGGGGGGGCAAGATCTGTAAAAGCCGAGGAGACCGTGGAGCCGGGATCTCCCCAGCAGGTCTCGAGGGTCCTCTGCGGCCGACCTCCGGCTGGTACCCGAGCGCTGCGCCGGGCTCTCTCTCTCGCGGTTCCCTCCAGCTCTGCCCGGGTCGGTCCAGCGCCTCCTCCCTGGGGCTTCGGTTCCTTTGCAGGAGAGACACCTTGTGCATTGGAGGTGGCGGCCGCTTCTGCAGCGGGGTTCGGGGGCGTCACTGGCCCTTCCCTTTTTGCTAGCATGGAAATGATGAGCAAAGCCAGCCAATCACGGCGCCGAGGGGGCGGAGGCTGCTGTTGCCTTCGGTCTCCGGCTGCTGCTTGCAGAGTAACGTCGCAGGCATTGCCTGCGCGGTGCGTAGAGAGGAAGCTCGCGAGCTCAGTCGTGTACAGACACAATCGCGCTCACACACACACACACACACACACACACACACACTCTCTCTCTCACACGCACGCACCAGTGCTCGCACACCGTGGGAAGAGAGAAGCGCCCGAGGAAAAAGTCAGCTCGTCCTCTCGGGACAGCAAAGCTTGAGCTCGATCTGGGAGGCAGGGCGCACCTAGATAGTCTTGTCCGCTTCCGCTTGGAGAGGACCCCGCGGCTGGGGACACAGATCGGAGACGCGATCTGAGAGCTGGGGGTGGCTAGCAAGAGGGGTAGCCGCTTCCAGGCGTCTTTGCTAAATATACACCCTCGCGCGCGCACACAAGCCAAACGCACAGCCTCCAGAGGGGAGTGAATGGGGGGCGGGAGGAGGAGGGGGTTGGAGGACATTGGATATGCTGGGCGCCGCTCGATCCCGAAAGGACAAACACGCGCGCAAGAGCGGATCTCCCACTCCGGGTGGGTGGTGGATGACCAGCCCAGCTCAGAATCTGGCAAGGAACCAATGATGGCAGAGGTGTCATCGGGGACTTGATGGATATTTAGGAGGGTCGATCGCTGCCATTTGAAAACTCCTCACGCAGAAGTCAAGGAAACTCCAATCCCACTTTAACTTTGCTGCGGAGAGATCAGAGTCTGAGAAAAGCAGAATCTCCTTTTTAAAACGCAAGTGGACTTACGCGCACACACACACACACAGACCCATACACGCATACACATATGCACACACCCAGAAGAAAGAAGGGAGGAGAGAAGAAATGAAGGGAGGGAGGGAGGAAGAAGGGGGAAAAGGAAAAACAGCAAGCTTTTCTCTCAAAGTTAGTAAAGTGTATTTAGCCTAATTTTCACCCTCTCTTTCCCTCTACTGTTTTTTTGTTTGTTTGTTTGACTTATACCTTATTGTGTGGCGGGAGCACTTTTCCTTCCTAGATTCTAGTCTTCAGTTATAGTCCCTCTCCAAGTCTTGGGTCCCCTAGCCTCAGCCACTTAGTTTGCCTTGGTTTGGTTTTTGTGTGGTGTGGGTGTGGTGGAGGTGCCTGGGGGAGTCAGTCCTAAAGTGAGACAGTGTCTGGAAGCCAGAATTTCCCCCATCTATCTGAGCAGGACCCAGACTCTCTGCTTTTAGTCCTTCCCCCAGAGCCTCTCTCAATTCTGTTTCTTGTTCCTTCAGATTGAGCAGTGGCTCCAACTGTCATCCACCCTTGGCCCCTAGGCCTTCCACCTCCCTGAACTTAGAAATGGTGAGGTTCACCGCCAGTCCTCTGCTGGAGGGGAGCAATACTGGCAAAAAGTTTCTAGTCCCTTGACAGCGTAAAATAACAAGGATACCAGCCAACACCTTTGCTTAAAAACTTGGGATCCCTGGCGATGTTTGCCATTCTTCAGCTAAGATGTAGAAAGTTAAGAACCACTCAGGTCTCCAGCCTCCTATTCACAGCAGAGTGAAAGGAAGTTGGGTCTAAAAAGCTCAAAGGAGCAAGTAATTATGAACCTTTATTGACACTACAAGTGGCCCACCGGGAGCCTTTCGAGTTTATTGATGTCTCGGGAAATCCCGCTTGCATTAATGCAGCTTGATCACAGTTCCTGCTCAACTAGCAGAAACTGCAAGAATAAACAGCTTCTTATTTAAGTGAGAAGGGTACCAGGGTGCAGAGGAAGTGGGCAATGCATGGTTAGGATGTTAGCTAAGTTAACTTTTGATGTTTAAGCAGTAAACAAACATATTCTGAATTTCAAATAAAACACTATTTGCTGCTGCTGATGGAGTAATATGTATAATTTAATTAAATTCATCCTTCTTAAGCAATTCCTATTGACCAGAAAATGCCTTCGGTTCAGTTCAGTTCAGTAGCTCAATCGTGTCCGACTCATTGTGACTGGATGAATCACAGCACACCAGGCCTCCCTGTATATCGCCAACACCCAGAGTTTACCCAAACTCGTGTCCATTGAGTTGGTGATGGTATCCAGCCATCTCATCCTCTGTTGTCCCCTTCTCCTCCTGACCCCCATCCTTCCCATCATAAAGGACTTTTCCAATTAGTCAACTCTTTGCATGAGGTGGCCAAAGTATTGGAGTTTCAGTTTCAGCACCAGTCCTTCCAATGAACACCCAGGAATGATCTCCTTTAGGATGGACTGGTTGGATCTCCTTGCAGTCCAAGGGACTCTCAAAACTCTTCTCCAACACCACAGTTCAAAAGCATCCATTCTTTGGCGCTCAGCTTTCTTCACAGTCCAACTCTCACATCCATACATGACCACTGGAAAAACTATAGCCTTGACTAGACGGACCTTTGTTGGTAAAGTAACCTCTCTGCTTTCAAATATGCTATCTAGGTTGGTCATAACTTTCCTTCCAAGGAGTAAGCATCTTTTAATTTCATGGCTGCAATCACAATCTGCAGTGATTTTGGAGTCCCCAAAAAATAAAGTCTGACACTGTTTCCCCATCTATTTCCCATGAAGTGATGGGT
>NW_011495082.1:14852305-14861636 GCF_000754665.1 Bison bison bison
TCTGAGGTTATTGATATTTCTCCTGGCAATCTTGATTCCAGCTTGTACTTCTTCCAGCCCAGCATTTCCCATGATGTACTCTGCATATAAATTAAATAAGCAGGGTGACAATATACAGCCTTGACGTACTCCTTTTCCTATTTGGAACCAGTCTGTTGTTCCATGGCCAGTTCTAACTGTTGCTTCTTGACCTGCATATAGGTTTCTCAAGAGGCAGGTCAGGTGGTCTGGTATTCCCATTTCTTTCAGAATTTTCCACAGTTTATTGTGGTCCACACAGTCAAAGGCTTTTGCATAGTCAATAAAGCAGAAATAGATGTTTTTCTGGAACTCTCTTGCTTTTTTGATGATCCAGCGGATATTGGCAATTTGATCTCTGGTTCCTCTGCCTTTTCCAAAACCAGCTTTAACATCAGGAAGTTCACAGTTCACGTACTGCTGAAGCCTGGCTTGGAGAATTTTGAGCATTACTTTACTAGCGTGTGAGATGAGTGCAATTGTGTGGTAGTTTGAGCATTCTTTGGCATTGCCTTTCTTTGGGATTGGAATGAAAACTGACCTTTTCCAGTCCTGTGGCCACTGCTGAGTTTTCCAAATATGCTGGCATATTGAGTGCAGCACTTTCATGGCATCATCTTTCAGGATTTGAAATAGCTCAACTGGAATTCCATCACCTCCATTAGCTTTGTTCATAGAGATGCTTTCTAAGGCCTACTTGACTTCACATTCCAGGATGTCTGGCTCTAGGTGAGTGATCATACCATCGTGATTATCTGGGTTGTGAAGATCTTTTTTGTACAGTTCTTCTGTGTATTCTTGCCACCTCTTCTTAATATCTTCTGCCTCTGATAGGTCCATACCATTTCTGTCCTTTATCGAGCCCATCTTTGCATGAATAGTTCCCTTGGTATCTCTAATTTTCTTGAAGAGATCTCTAGTCTTTTCCATTCTGTTGTTTTCCTCTATTTCCTTGCATTGATCAATGAGGAAGACTTTCTTATCTCTCCTTGCTATTCTTTCAAACTCTGCATTCAGATACTTATATCTTTCCTTTTCTCCTTTGCTTTTTGCTTCTCTTCTTTTCACAGGTATTTGTATGGCCTCCTCAGACAGCTATTTTGCTTCTTTGCATTTCTTTTCCATGGGGATGGTCTTGATCCCTGTTTCCTGTACAATGTCTCAAACCTCTGTCCATAGTTCATCAGGCACTCTATCTATCAGATCTAGGCCCTTAAATCTATTTCTCACTTCCACTGTATAATCATAAGGGATTTGATTTAGGTCATACCTGAATGGTCTAGTGGTTTTCCCTACTTTCTTCAACTTAAGTCTGAATTTGGCAATAAGGAGTTCATGATCTGAGCCACAGTCAGCTCCCAGTCTTGTTTTTGCTGACTGTATAGAGCTTATCCATCTTGGGCTGCAAAGAATATAATCAATCTGATTTCGGTATTGACCATCTGGTGATGTCCATGTGTAGAGCCTTCTCTTATGTTGTTGGAAGAGGGTGTTTGCTATGACCAGTGCATTTTCTTGGCAAAACTCTAGTAGTCTTTGCCCTGCTTCATTCTGTATTCCAAGGCCAAATTTGCCTGTTACTCCAGGTGTTTCTTGACTTCCTACTTTTGCATTCCAGTCCCCTATAATGGGTAGGTACCTGGAAATACAGTAGTGAATAAAATTTAGCATCTAAGCAGATAGGAAGACCACTCACTCAGAGGGGACAGATTGAGAAAAAGAAATCAAAATAAGTTGCAATGTGAAAGTGAAAGTTGCATCCAACTCTTTGCAACTCCATGGACTATACGGTCTGTGGAATTCTCCAGACCAGAATACTGGAATGGGTAACGTTTCCCTTCTCCAGGGGATCTTCCCAACCCAGCGATTAAACCAAGGTCTCCCGCACTACTGGGAGATTCTTTACCAGCTGAGCCACCAGGGAAGCCCAAGAATACTGTAGTGGGTAGCCTTTCCCTTCTCCAGGGGATAATCCTGATCCAGTAATCAAACCAGGGTCTCCTGCATTGCAGGCACATTCCTTACCAGCTGAGCTACCAGGGAAGCCCAAGTTATATTTAGGCACCATGAATTAACAGTAAGGTTTGAAGTATATATCTCATATGTAGGTAGGCTACTGGATGGAAGCACATAAAGCACCTAAGTTTTTAGCAGCAAGGAAGGTAAGATTTCTAGGAAAGGGCACACATAAATGGAGTTTGCACAGCTAAGAGGTAAGTCAGGCAGAGGGTTCAACAAGCACAGGAAAGATATGTGTACACAGGGAGGAATACATTGCTGGAGCTTTGGAATAGATCAGTACTGTTGGAACAAGAAATGTAAAAGGAAAACAGTGGGATATAGTCCTCAGTGTGATCATAGTAATCTAAACCTCCACAATGTCAAACTGTTTTCTCTAATAAGCAAGTTACAATATGAAAATCTTCAAGAGGACAGTAAGTTTATTTCATGAATTAAGCTTCCAGTTTGGTGAAAATGTTCACATGGCCAAACAAGACAAAACAAATCCATCAACAGCAAAACTAAAGCAAACCAAGAACTAGTTATGGGAACACATAAGACAAATTCAAATGTCCAGGAAAAAAAAAGAACTCTCCAATTGTATATGCTGCTGTTTCTGAATTTGTTAAGCAGAGCACCTTTTACTTAGAGGTGAACACTTCTGAATGATTGATAATGGTTCAATGAAATTCAAGAGAGTCCTTCTTTCCATATTTGAACAATTAAGTGTTGAGAGTATAATTTAACATCATTTATTTCATCTTATTAGATTTATGAAATATGCATCCACAATCATTTGCCAAGTTTAGAAATACGTAGAGACCAACAGTATGACCAAATTGAGGACAGTCTGATTCTTTTCAATGTGCTATTAGGGACAAGAGCCGTAAATATGTATGTTGGTTAAAAATTCTTATCCACACGAGTGTCTTTTGAACTTATCGCCCTCTATTAGAATACTGGTTTTGATGATCCTGAAAAATTAAAGTTGCTCCTAAATTTCTATTCTATATTTGGACTGTAAGTTCTTCAATAAAGAGAACACATTTGTCTTTATTCAGCACAAATCTGCAATTACACAGTACCCTATGAATAAATAATACAAGTAATGGCAGTTGGTTTCAAAATGCAACTTTATCCTTTAACTTAATGTAAACCATGTTTTAATTACTGGCAGTGCCCTCAACTTCAGCTGGAAAGAAATGAATAGACACCTGGAATGTCATAGTGGGGTTTTTTAAAAGCTCATGACATTTTTAATAGGCTATTTTTTAGAGCAGTTTTAGGTTTACAGAGATATTGAGTAGCAAGTTATAGACTGCCCACATATGCAGTTGAGAGGTGGAGATAACTGAATATCCTCCAAACTGAGAAGAAACTTTGGAGACCAAAAAACAAAGCAGGCAACTCCAGAAAGTGCAGTTTATTGTGAGTAACTCACATACAGAGGATCCTGCGACATTTGCCACTGCATTCCGTTCAACAAAAGGGGTACTGAGGGATTCAAAGGGACAAACCCTAAAAAACAGAACCTGACTACCCAGTGAGACGCACATAAACAGGGACTGGGACCAGGGGTTTTCCCTCCCCCTGGAGGTCTCATGACTGTTAACCGTCTGCATTAGCAAAAGACATTCTTCCAGTTTTCGGATCTGGTGAAGGCAAGGGTAAAAGCTGATGGGGAACTCATTGGGCTTAGGTGCATTCCTTATGAGTAGGCAGATGTTCAGTCATAAGGAAACGGGGGTGGCTTGGACTGTGGGCCTAACATGGAGCTGACCAATGGAGTCCAGGTGGGTCAGCCACACACACCTTTACCTCCAAACATGCACAGCCTCACTATCAACATCCCACAGCACAGCAGTACATTTGTTAAAGTCAATGAAAGTACACCTTCCCATCATTGTCACCCCATGGTCTGTAGTTGACTCTTGGAATTGTACATTCTGTGGTCTATATGTCTAATTGCTTTGACAAATGTACAATGATATCCACCAATAAAATGATGGGATAATATCTACGATTGTAATGTCATACAGGTAGATTCACTGCTCTAAAAATCCTCTGTGTTCTGGCTATTCATGGCCCCCTCCCCAGGCAACAACTGTTCTTTTTATTGTATCTATAGGTTTGCCTTTCCCAGAAGTCATATAGTTAGAATGATAAAGTATGCAGCCCTTTGCTTCTTTCACTTAATAATATGCTTTAAAGATTCTGCCATATTTTTTCATGACTTGAAAGCTCATATTTTTAACACTGAATATTTCATTATCTGGGCGTCCCCGGTCGTGCTAGTGGTAAAAAACCAACTTGCTAATGCAGGAGATATAGGAGATGAGGGTTCAATCCCTGGGTTGGGAAAGATCCCCTGGAAGAGGGCATGGGAATCCACTCCAGTATTCTTGCCTGGAGAATCCCATGGACAGAGGAGCCTGGTGGGCTACAGTCCATAGGTCACAAAGAGTCAGACACAACTGAAGCAGCTTAGCAGACACACACATTCCATTATCTGCATGTACCACAGTTTATTTATCCAAATGCCTACAAAGAGCATTTGGTTGCTTCCAAGTTTGGGCACTCATAAAGTTACTACAAACATGTACAGGCTTCTGTGTGTGTAGGCACGTTTTAAACATTTGGGTAAATACCAAGGAGTGCTGTTGCTGGTAAGACTGATGGTGGCTCAGTGGTAAAGAATCTGCCTGCCAAGCAGGAGATGTAGATTCAGTCCCTAGGTTAGGAAGATGCCCTGGAGAAGGAAATGGCAACCCACTCCAGTATTCTTGCCTGGAAAATTCTATGGACAGAGGAGCCTGGTGGGCTATAGTCCATGGGGTTGCAAAAGAGTTGGACATGACCTCGTGACTAAAGAATAACAACAAGACCATAATTAGATTTGTAAGAAACCTGAAGTGAAAGACTTCCAAGTGGCTGTATTATTATCCATTTCATCAGCAAAGAATGCGACTGTGTTGCCCACATCCTTACCAGCATTTGGCGTTTTGGGTTTTGGCCATTTATTAGGTATGTAGTGGTATCTCACTGTTGTTTTAAGTTTCATTTCTCCAGCAACACACAGTATGTTTATTTGCCACCTGTTTATCTCCTGTGATGAGATCTATTCCGATCTTTGGTCCACTTTAAAATTAGGTTGTTCATTTTCTAATTGCTGGGCTTAAGAGTTCCTGTATATTTTAGATAACAGTCCTTCATCACATGTCTTTTGCAATATTTTCTTCCAGTACATTCTCTTAACTTTCACAGAGTAGAAATTTTTAATTTTGACTAAGTCCAGCTTATCGACTATTTCTTACGTTGATCATGTCGTTGATGCTGTATCTAAAAAGTCATTGTCACATCCAAGCTCATGTCGATTTTCTCATGTGTCACTTTCTAGATGTTTTATAGTTTCCCAAATTACACATAGGTCTACTGTCTATTTTAAGTTAAATTTTGTGACAAGCATACAGAAGGTGTACTTGCATGTTGATGTCTAGTGTTTCAGCATTATTTGTTATGAAATGACAATCTGTTCTGAATGTTGCTGCTTTACTCCTTTATCAAAGATCAGTTGAATACACTGGGTGGGTCCTTCATCTGCTCCATTGAACTGTTTGTCTGTTCTTTTACCAGTGTCACATCGTCTTGATTACTAAAGCTTCGTAGTGAGCCTTGAAGTCTGGTAGCTTCACTTCTCCAACTTTGTTCTTCTTCGATATTGTGTTGGCTATTCTGGGTTTTTTCTTTCCACTGTAAACTTATAACTGGTTTGTCAATATCCTCAAAATACCTTGCTGGGATTTTGATTGGAATTGTGTTGATTCTGTTGAAAGCAGAGAGGAACTGACATCTTGGCAATACTGAGTCTTCCTATCCATAAATATGGATCATTTCTTCCTTTATTTAGTTCCTTCATGAGTCCTTTCATCAGAATTTAGTAGTTTTCCTCATATACATTTTGTGCATATTTAAATTTATGCTTAAGTGTTTCATCTTTTTGAATGCTAGTATAGATATTTCTTTTTTCCATTTCAAATTCCAAGTGTTCCTTGCTAGTACCTGTGACATTTTAATAGTGAGGATGCTGCTGTAGTAGTCAGGAATCTCCAGAGGAAAAGAAACAATAGAAAGTGTGTATGTACAGAAATAAAAAGATTTATTTTAAGGAATAGGTTGCCTGATTGTGGAAGCTGGCAGTTTCTAATGTTGCAGAACAAGCTGCCAGGTTGGAGACTAGGAAAGAGGAAAGAACTGATATTGCAGCTCAACTCTCAGGTCATCTGGGGGCAGGTATCCCTCTGGCGGAACCTGGTCTGTTTTCTCCTTAAAGTCTTCAGTTTCCAGGCTAAGGTCCACATTATGGAGGGTAATTTGCTTTACTCATAGTTTATCGATTTAAATGTTGTTGCTATTTAGTGGTTAAGGCGTGTCTGACTCTTTGCAGTCGCATGGACTGCAGTGCCAGTGGTGGGCCACAGCCACCAGGTTCCTCTGTCCACGAAAGTTACCAGGCAAGAATACTGGCGGGGGTTACCATTTCTTTCTCAAGGGGATCTTCCCGACTCTTGCATCTTCTTGCATTGGCAGGTGGATTCTTTACCAATGAGCCACCTGGGATGCCCAATTTAAATGTTACTCTCATCTAAAAGATGGGCTTCCCAGGTGGCTCAGTGGTAAAGAATCTGCCTGCCAAACAGGAGACACAAGAAACAAGGGTTCGATACCTGGGTCAGAAGATCCCCTGGAGAAGGAGATGGCAACCCACTGTATTCTTGCCTGGAGAATTCCACGGACAGAGGAGCCTGGTGGGCTACAGCCCATGCGGTTGCAAAGAGTCAGACACAACTAAACATCTAAACAACCACCACCACCACCTCATCTAAAGGACACATCCCAGCAACATCTAGACCGGTGCTGGGATCAAATATCTGGGTGTTGTGGCCTAATCAACTATAAAATTAACCATCACAGATGAGCTACTTGAAGGTCTTATTTATGACCTAGCAATATAGTAAGAATTATTCAAACAAGTCCTTTTACCCATGAATCAATTATCAATAAGAACAAGAAGCATATTAATAAGAAAATTCAGCTGTTCACCAATAGGCAACTCAACCTCTTTGTTTCTAGAAAAAATATCTAGTCTTTAAATTTCATTCTATATTAATTCGTTTTGCCCATGTAAAAATTCATAAAATCTTCACATATTTTTTATATGTATATTCACTGTCTGTTACTATTTTCATTCATAGTAACTAAATTTACTAGGCTTACAGCACAAGAGTGGTTTTGACTTTAGGTACCAGATACAAGCATGAATCTAGTATAACTGGAACAACAGGAAAAATTCCATCATTGCCATTCTCAATTTTTCCCCATCATTTAATGCATTATTTAAGTGATGCATGTCACTTACATCATCCTTTGCTTTTAATACTTAATCTCAAAACATGAATGTCCTTAGAAGAGACAATTCTTATGTACTATTAGACAAATATTCTTTAAGTTGTAATATCCATTTTAAATATTCTCTGACATCTTTTAACTTCTGTTTGTCAAACATATCTCAATTGGAAATAAGCACTTCTTTTGCTCACAGTTCACATTTTAATTGTTTATAAACTGTTCTTTTAGACGTAGTTCCTGGTGTTTTATTTCCTACTGCACACACCTCTGGAATGTTAAAATAAACAGACACACACCCCATACATGTTTTGGCAAGTTCCAGATGCCCTACCTTATTACCTAGCAATACATTTTGTGTTCTCAGTTTGCTGTTTTTCTGTGCTTAATGGTGATGGGAGAAGCTATCTACCAGGACAAGAATAACCATAAGGCTCAATATCACTTCAAACTGCTCAGCTATTGAATAGTGGTCACTTGAAAGGCAATTTTGTGTGTCACCACCTAGGGAATTTACTGTTTGGGATTGTGATTTCTTTAATCTTTTTGTACCTTCTAAAAGTCTGTCTTGTATCTGATTCATCCAATTTATCTTTTCTTCTATTATCTATATTTCATAAGATTGCCCAATCTAATCACTCACTTAATATCTTCTTTTATGGAACCCACCTTCTTTTTATATGACTTTCCATTCATCACAATAAAAGCAAAAGAGAAATAGTAATAAAAATTGTTCAAGGCTAAAAAATCATTTGTGTAAGTCTATCTCTTTCCAGATATCTATATTCAAGTAATTGCTTTTATAGTTAAAATAGTATTCAGTGAGTATCTCTGGAAAATATTGTTTTGATGTACACATTATAACACAGAACAGTTCTATGTAAATTTAATTTTGTGAAGCAGACATTTCAAATTATTTTTAATTTGTCATTTGAAGATTTTAAAGAAAAATAATATTGAGGTAATTATTAACTGGCAAACTAGTGACCAACATAGCCTGTAAAAGGCATTTTGTTTTCCCACAAAATGGGGAAATGACTGAAATAAGATACACCGACACACACACACACACACACAGAAAATTAGTTGTCAGTACTTCAAATTTCTTTTCAAAAATATCATAAGACTTGTTAATATCAGATTCATCTACTCTGATGGTAGTAATTAGGTGAAGTTAAGCAGCAGCTGTTTCATCTCTCTCTTGTTTGTGTTTATTCCAGGATTTAAAAATTCATTTATACTTTAACTTCTTGGTCCTTGCAGGTATTTGAGTTGCAGTCCTTCAAGTAAATGATTCCTTTAAAAGATATATACTTCATGATTAACCTGTCTGATGTATTGAACTTTAGACAATACCAACTTTTTTAAAAGTAACAAAATAAAGCTCTTATTAACCAAAATTTCAAATGCCAGTTCTCCAAATGTCTGTCAGAAGAGAAAGTTGCTCTAGGGGAATGAATCAATAGATATTCCCTAGAGGGCACCTGTGGGAATAAAGGAAAAACAATGAGTCTAATTAACATATGACCTGTGCCTCATAATATAAATAATTGATCTGTCTTCTACATTACCCCTAGGGGCTTCCCAGGTGGCTCATTGGTAAAGAATCTGCCTGACAATGCAGGAGACACAGGAGACACAAGTTTGATCCCTGGGTTGGAACGATTCCCTGGAGGAGGAAATGGCAACCCACTCCAAGTATTCTTGTCTGAAAAATCCCATGGACACAGGAGCCTGGCCAGCTACCACTGTCCATAGGGTCACAAGGAGTCAGACATGACTGAGCATGCACACACCGCATTACCACTATCGTATATCCCTACATTACACCAGAAAACTTTGTGTAAATAGCTATGGATAATGGTGGCATCAGAGAAGGCAATGGCACCCCACTCCAGTACTCTCTTGC
>NW_011495082.1:14861736-14864204 GCF_000754665.1 Bison bison bison
GTACTCTTGCCTGGAAAATCCCATGGACGGAGGAGCCTGGTGGGCTGTAGTCCATGGGGTCGCTAAGAGTCGGGCACGACTGAGAGACTTCACTTTCACTTTTCACTTTCATGCATTGGAGAAGGAAATGGCAACCCACTCCAGTGTTCTTGCCTGGAGAATCCCAGGGACGGGGGAGCCTGGGGGGCTGCCGTCTATGGGGTCGCACAGAGTCGGACACAACTGAAGCGACTCAGCAGTAATGGTGGCATTGTGGTTAACCACAAGCTCACAAATATACACTTTATCTAATTGTGATAGCTTGTTAGTTACAATTGTGATCCTATCCTCAGAAAAATAAATAAATGTGCTTTAGAATTCTACTGGGAAGATCAAAAATATCTGGCAATTTTATCCCTTCTGTGTGACCTAAATGTGAAACTCTTTACCTTTTGACTGCATTCTTAGAAAGAGATAGGAAGAAGAACGCTGATTGGATTTATCCACTCACAATCTTTCTGACAGAGTAGTGTGTTTACAGGGAGTTCTATGACGTGAGTGGACTATGACTACAACATTTATGATGTATAGAATTCCTGGAGAGACTAACCTAGAACCTATGAAGGTTTTGAACATGTGTCCTTGGTATTAGAGATATCTGTCATAGGTCTGTTAAGGTGAGCAGAGATATTTGGGCAGTGGATTCTTGTCCATGGATGTTGTGATCCCTTTGAAGATGAAGTCACCTACAGGAAGCCTTAAAACTAGTCTTAGATAGCTCTCTGACAACACCTGGTAGAACAAGCATAAAAAGACATGTCAAACTGCCAGTACAACTAGGATTCAACTATTCACTTAATCCTGTGATAGTTATTCACAACTTACAGTTAAGGTATTAATTAAAGAAATGGCTAGAATCCTACAGGAGACCTTGTAAACCATACACTATCATGTGTACTAATACACCCTCACTTTACAAGTTTAAAAAATGACTATTACATGTACTATTACATCTTCATTTTACAGACTATAAAATGAATTAAACTATTATCAAGTGATTTGCAGATGGCATTCATTCATTTATTCATTAGCCAAAATATTTATTGGATAATTTCATATTGTGATTAGTGTGTGAAGCAGTCAACAGGGCAATGGAACGGAGGGTAATAAAGGTGTTTTTCTTTGAAGAAGACGGTCAGGCAAGGGCTCTCTGAGGATGTAATGGTTGGAATGAACTTGCTGAATGAGAGGGATATAGGAATCCACAGAACTCAGTACGAGAATTATAGGCTAAGAGAATAGCAAATACAATGGCAAGGAAGCAGAAAATGGCTAGGCAGATATGACATAAATAACGAATACAACAGCAGCCATTATATGAAAAAGAAGTGAAAGTGTTAAGTTGCTCAATCATGTCTGACTCTTTGCGACCCCATGGACTGTAGTCCACTTCTGTCCAGGGAATCCTCCAGGTAAGAATACTGGAGTGGGTAGCCATTCTCTTCTCCAGGGGATCGTCCCAACCCAGGGATCAAAACTGCGTCTCCTGCATTGCTGGCAGATTCTTTATAATCTGAGCCGCCAGGGAAGCCCCTAAAGGCAAGGGAAGTTAGGCCAGCCAGAAGTCATTATACAGTGCACAATAAATTAAGTGAAATAGAAGATATCATATAAGAAGATATTTGAGGAAAACAAATTTCTGAGATATATATATATCTCAAAGCCTGTGAAAGCCAACTTATTTAGGACATGTAGCATTATTTTTAGGCAATCCTTGTCTATTTGAGGCTTTAGCTCATGAATTTAAGGAAAGACATGTCTGTATGGTTATATGACTACTTCCTACTTCCAGTTGAGCTCAGTTGTAAAGGTTTCAAACACAGAATATATATACTTGCGTTCAACCATGGTTGAGGTTTTGCCAGACAAGAATGGCAAAGGGAAAGAGTTGATAGTGATTAACAAGGGTTGAAAGGGCCACCAAACCTAATATGGGAAAAAGGCGAATCAAAGCAGAATGGTCCCACACAATACTGTCAATCAACTATACTTCCAAACATTTTTTAAAAAGGGGTACAGATGTGTAAAGTCTATAACTCAAGAGGATGAAATTTTAAGATAGTGGTCTGTCTAGTCAAGGCTATGGTTTTTCCAGTGGTCATGTATGGATGTGAGAGTTGGACTATAAAGAAAGCTGAGTGCCAAAAAATGGATGCTTTTGAACTGTGGTGTTGGAGAAGACTCTTGAGAGTCCCTTGGACTGCAAGGAGATCTAACCAGTCCATCCTAAAGGAGATCAGTCCTGGGTGTTCATTGTAAGGACTGATGCTAAAGCTGAAACTCCAATACTTTAGCCACCTGATGCAAAGAGCTGACTCATTGGAAAAGACCCTGAAGCTGGGAAAGATTGAGGGCAGGAAGAGAAGGGAACAACAGAAGATGAGATGGTTGGATGGCATCACCAACTCAATGGACATGAGTTTGGGTAA
>NW_011495082.1:14864304-14871210 GCF_000754665.1 Bison bison bison
ATGGACAGGGAGGCCTGGCGTGCTGTGATTCATGGGGTCACAAAGAGTCGGACATGACTGAGCGACTGAACTGAACTGAAATAATTTTAAAGGGCTACAGGACAAAGTTCAAAAGGTAGAGTCAGTACTCAAAGAGTGAGATACTAACAGTGTGGACTTCAGGGGAAAATAAGCTAATGGCAGTGTAAGATACAGAATATCTATGGGAATGGAAGACTAAATTGAGGTGAAACCAAATTTTGCTAGAGATGAGACAAAACGCAAAGACTAGGGTTTCAGATGGATCATTTAGATGATTATTTGAAGTCACCAAGGAGGACAAGAGGAGCCAGTATGGACTGAGTGAGTTGAGCAGGCCTTTAATTACGGTTAGTGAGTAGGTGTTCTGTTCAGTTCAGTCAGTTCAGTAGCTCAGTCGTGTTGGATTCTTTGCCACCCCATGAACTGCAGCACACCAGGCCTTCCCGTCCATCACCAATTCCTGGAGTTTACTCAGACTCGTGTCCATTGAGTCCGTGTTCTGTAAATGACAGCCTCAGAGGTGGTAGAGAAGGATACTATTGATGGCATAAGCATCAGAGGATATGAAGAGATGTTTTGCATATGTAATGGGGAACCAAAAAGGATATTTCTTCTATTACTGTCCATGATTTATACGACATGTCAAGGAAGAACAGCTTTCATTTGTGAGGACTTGTTGGAGAAAAAGGGATCTCTCTTCAAATGCAGGTGTTCATTAAGCGATGAGAACACTAGTTACTTAATCTTAAATAATTATAACCAAAAGACAAAAAAATCATTTTTTAGCAATCTTGGACTGTAGTTGCTGCCATATTTAAGATTTTTCTTATTTGTATTAATGTAAATTTTAAATTGCTTAATTATTTTTGTTTGTGTGTGTGTGTTAGTTGCTCAGTTGTGTCCGACTCTTTGCAACCCATGGACTGTAGCCTGTCAGGCCCCAGGCTCCCCTGTCCATGGAATTTTCCAGGCAAGAATACTGGAGTGGTTTGCCATTACCTTCTCCAGGGGATCTTCCCAACACAGGAGTTGAACCCAGGTTTCCCACATTGCAGGAGGATTCTTTACCAACGGAGGCACCTGGGAAGTCCTATTCTTCATTCTTATGTGATATATCAGCTAAAATGGGTTCAAATTTTCTGACACAAGTGTTCATTTTGATTATTTCCTAATTCAGCGTATGAATTTTATTAGTAAGCTTTGTTAATAACAAGCGACCCCACCCAAATCACAGTGGCTCACAACAACATATATTTAGGTCTTGCTCATGGTAGATGTCATTGGCCTGGCTCAAGTTCTGTGGTTCTGATCCACAAGTTTTCTCCTTCTAGATTACAGCCTCAGGGAGCTGTCCTTATTTGGGACATTCAGAAAGGCAGCTGGCAGGAACTCTTGATGTCTCCTAAGCTTCCCCTCAGATATTTCTGTATGCTTTGTTCTTTCACATTACTTTAGCTACAGCTTGCAGTGTAGCCAAGACCCAAATCAATGAGTTAGTACTGTAGGGACCTACTTGCATGCTATGTGTCCATAATGAGGATGGGTAAATCCCTTACTAGGAAGAAAGTAAAAATTTAGCAGAAAAATAAGACCTACCACTGGTAGATCTAATAGCTTACTCAAAAGATAAGATTTAATAATAAATCATTAAGAGATGAATACTCAGGAGATAAATCCATACTGGGCAGGTAGAGTTGCATCTATCATGGATAAAGATCCAAGCTGACAAAGTCTGTAGAGTCTGAAGGGATACGAGATTTAAAGACAGAATAAATGTTAGCAATATTTTTTTCTATAAAAATCACAGAAAATAAAAACAGGTGAAGCAATGGGAATAATACTGTTAGAAAAGAAAGGTTTGTTAGTCCATACCTTAAATCCTTCACAAAGTGGCAACTCTTCCACAGTAAATTATTCATGATCCAATGTCTAGCCACCAAATTTAGTGACTCTGACATATTAATTTTGTCATCACTACACAAAAGTTCTATGTGTCAAAGAGCAAAGCTTTTTTTGTTGTTGTTTCAGCATAGGGATGTGGGCTAATGTATTTGAAGGCTGATGGCCAAAACTCTCTTTCCGTAAGTCTATTCCTTGGCTGATAAAACTTTTATCTTCAAGAGTTTCTAAGAGTCAGACATGACTGAGTGACTTCACTTTTATGGATTGGAGAAGGAAATGGCAACCCATTCCAGTGTTCTTGCCTTGAGAATCCCAGGGATGGGGGAGCCTGGTGGGCTGCCGTCTATGGGGTTGCACAGAGTCGGACATGACTGAAGCGACTTAGCAGCAGCAGCATGTAGTATTTCTGGTTTAATCTTGACCCTTTCTGATTGGCATGTTTCTTATTTAGCAGACTTATCCCATTTAAGTTACATTTATGAATTCACAACTATGTAGCTATCCTGTAATTCTAGAAAATTCACATAATATACACTTCCTGAATCTTAAACTTGGAGAGTTTTCCCCTAACTATATTGCCTCATTAAATTAATAACATGTGTATATAGTAATGGGCTTCCCTTGTGGCCCAGCTGGTAAAGAATCTGCATGCAATGCAGGAGACCTGGGTTCAATCCCTGGGTTGGGAAGATCCCCTGGAGAATGGAATGGCTACCCACTCCAGTATTCTGGCCTGGAGAATTCCATGGAGAATTCCATCAGGTCCTAAACAGTCAGACACAATTGAGAGACTTTCACTTCACTTCAAATATAATAAATTAATATGTTTATATCTTTTGAAGATAGACTTCAAAACTCTTGAACATCAAACCAACAACCCTAAATAATTGTCTGATCAGGGTAGAAAGACTTACTTAAAGGAGCAATTAGATATGAGAATTGAGGTATTCGTAAAAGTGTAACAATGAGTTGGCTATTCACTCTCATGGTCCATTGTGCACTTTGGCAAGGGTCATTTTTATTTCATTACCAATAAATTAATAAATATATCAAAATACTTGACATTTGGTGAAATGTACTATTATGAAGGGTACAATTTGATGAATTTGGTAAAGTCTATAAGCAATAACTGGCACTCTGATCAGAGCATAGAACATTTCCATCATCCTGGAAATGCCCTTTGTTCCCCTTTCCAGTCAATCTCCATCTACCATATGCAGTGAATCTTTGTTATTTATCTTGCTATACATTTGTTTATCTTGTGCTTGAGCTCCCTAGGGATGGACTTATGCAGTAATATTCTTTCCTAGCTTGGTCTTGAGATTTTTCAACTTTGTGTTACAGCAAACTGTGTTCTGTTTGGCTTCTAATTCCTTACACTTTAATTCAGAAAGTGGCATGCACTCAGCAACTAGTGCGAACATGAGGCTCACCTCAAGCATTTCCCTTCTCTTAGGGATCACAGATGTGTTAGCCCATTTCCTCTGAGAAGCAGAAGCTAAGACAGGATTAGACATGCAAAAGATGTACTGGAGGACTGGACTGTGAGGAATATCAGGAGGCAGGGGGGTCCATCAGACTGTTATGCAAGGCTTACCCTTTGAAGAAAGAGGGGAGGAAGAGGGGCTGGGTAGGAAAATAAATGTCAGCCTTCAGTACAAGTCTATGAGAGTTTCAGTCATGCCTATGGAGAATCCTTAAGACAAAGTAGCCCATTGGAAGGCACGGATGTTTCTGCCATAATCATTCATTGGCTGGGATCAGCTCATAGGAAGTGGGGTCCTGGCAGGACTGTGGCAGGGGAACTGTGGCAGTGGTTGGTTGAACAAATAGCGTCTGTTATTGCTGTTGGTCATGGGGCCATACCCTGTACTCACTGTTGCCTCCCCGTTTCACCCTAGGCAGGCACCTTTGAAAGTCTCGGTGGCTTATCTAGTGGTTTCATTCGGACCTCCATTCATGACGGTTCTAACCTCTTGGTGATCATCATCTCCCCAGGACAAGTTTCCTGCTTGTGTCTCTTCACAATTATTTCAGAGGAAAGTTGCAACAGGAGCATCCAAGTGGGTGACTTGAATTCCATGTTGACACCTCTCTGCCCCCATCACATCTGCAAAGGTGTTCTCTTCCCCAAGGCTGTTTTCACAGATCACTACCTGTGTGAATATGAGGGGTCGGGCCGTGTCTCAGGTCAATGTCCCACCTTCTGTTCAGGATTGCATTTCCTCTGCTTGCTGGGTAGTGACGGAGCCAGTCCCAAGTCTCAGTCTTAGCATGTGTTGGGGGAGGCTCATACCAGTAGTATTAACATTATTTCACGCTGTCTGAAGGGAAACTCTTTGAGAGGCAACGCCTGTGGCAGCCGTACCTGTGTCACTACTCATCACGGCAGCTGCACCCACGCTGCTTCTGATGGTCAGTTGCTACCTTTGACCTCTGTATTTTCAAGATTCCATCGTCCTTCTTATCTGCAGAGAACACGGCTCTATGACAGTATTTTATTGCCCTGAGTCCTGCCAACAGACAATAGCTGTCCTTGAGCTTCTCAAGGACAATGATGTTCCTGCACCAGAGTTTCACTGTTGCTTTTGGAACTGAGGAGTATCCCAGGCTCTCCCTCAGGACATGATTAACCGGTGGGTTTTCAGGCCGTATATAATCCAGTAGCTTGGCCATTTTTATTAATTTTTAAAATTCCCTTTTGCCCACGTCAGCCATGGCTGTTTTGACTTTTCTACTCTACTTATTATGGGCTTTCACTATCTCCAAGCTTCCAAGATCTATCTTAACATTGATTTGACATGTCCTTTGAGATCTTGTCAAGCTGCCAAACCCTTTATCGCAAGACAGTTCTCCCCTTCTTAATAAATCAAGGAACTGTTATCCAATCTTATGTTCTATTTTTGATACAGGACCATCAGGATGCAGTCTCAGTAAGATTCTCCCAGCTCCTTTCCATGTATATGACTAAGCCCTGCGGACCCACGAGGAGTCTGCTGGGAGGTGCCCTGGGGGTCATAATTCCTTGCCTCCTTTCACCTGCCCAGCACTTCCCCAGCTTGGAATCTAAAGGGGAGCTAACAGCCAGGTGCTGAGGGGTATTCATGTTTCCTTGTGAAGCAGTGATCACTCAGTAATTGTCAAGCAGTGGAGGAGTGCAGGCCCTTATTAGGAAGGAGCAGGCCTCTTCTTCAAGTCAAGATGATTTAAGGGATCTGGAGTTAATATAAAGAGTTCATCAACCCAAATGTCCCCAACTCGAGCCTCAGGATCTCAGTCTTTCCAACCAGGGATCTATCACTGGCACAACCTTTGCAGGAAAGACTGACAATTCAATCTTCTCTGGAAGGCTCTCTGCTATTATTGTAATTAATTCCTGGGCGGAATACTCAGTTTTTTTCCCTGTCTCTAGCTGCAGGAGATAAGAGTCCCTTTATAAGCTGCCAAGGAGGCCCTCTGAATTTTATACTTCACCTTCAATTGGTGATTAATCCCCCACAGCCTTTTATTGGTTTTCTCGGATGCATCAAAGTCATGCAATAAGAGACACCTGGCATGATTTCCTTCTAACTAATACTTTCCTCAGCCACGAAAAAGCCGGAGATACTGTACCTGTGAGTGTATACCAAAGCAATTCACCAAAGGTGAGGGATTTAATAAATTCACTGCAAAAACTGTAGGACTGTGCCTACCAGCACTGACGGAGTCTTCCTTGCCAGCTTGCTGCCAGAGCATCCAGCTTCAACAACTCATATTAAGAACTATTAACCTGGACCACTGCTGATACATTGTTTTAAGTCAGAACTCTGGAAAACAGACCATAAGTGGGAGATTTTCAAGTGGAAAGTGTTTGGGGCAAAAAAGACAACAACAACAGCAAAAAACAAGGTGTCTTGGGCAGTGCCCTTAATACCAATATTTAGATATAAACACTCTAGAACTGGGCAAAGAGAGAACCTGAACTTCAGTGAGTTACCAAGATAAACTCATAGTTTCATAGGAAGCACTGGAATTGGGGTGGTCCTTTAGAGTGGCCTTCCTTGAGACCATTTGGGGATGGGAGCCAACCTGAGTTTAGATGCTTACTTGAGCTGAAGGAAATTTCTGGAGAGGGACACAGCTGTTGGTGTTCCACAAAGGTATGGGAATAAGAGTCTCAAGTCTTTTTTTTTTTTTTTTTCAGTATTTATTTGTATTTTTACTTTACAATATTCTATTGGTTCTGCCATACATCAACATGAATCTGCCACGGGTGTACATGTGTTCCCCATGCTGAACCTGCATCCCACCTCCCTCCCCATACTATCCCTCTGGGTCATCCCAGTGCACCAACCCCAAGCATCCTGTATCATGCATTGAACATGGACTGGCGATTCATTTCATATATGATAATTTACATGTTTCAGTGCCATTCTCCCAAATCATCCCACCCTCTCCCTCTCCCAGAGTCCAAAATACTGTTCTATACATCTGTGTCTCTTGTGCTGTCTCACATACAGGGTTATTGTTACCATCTTTCCATATATATGCATTGCTAAGTTGCTTCAGTCATGTCCAACTCTGTGCGACCCCGTAGATGGCAGCCGATCAGGCTCCACCGTCCCTGGGATTCTCCAGGCAAGAACACTGGAGTGGGTTGCCATTTCCTTCTCCAATGCATGAAAGTGAAAAGTGAAAGTGAAGTTGCTCAGTTGTGTCCAACTCTTAGCGACCCCATGGACTGCAGCCTACCAGGCTCCTCCGTCCATGGGATTTTCCAGGCAAGAGTACTGGAGTGGGGTGCCAGTATACTGTATTGGTGTTTTTCTTTCTGGCTTACTTCACTCTATATAATAGGCTCCAGTTTCATCCACCTCATTTGAACTGATTCAAATGTATTCTTTTTAATGGCTGAGTGATACTCCATTGTGTATATGTACCACAGCTTTCTTATCCATTCATCTGCTGATGGACATCTAGGTTGCTTCCATGTCCTGGCTATTA
>NW_011495082.1:14871310-14880528 GCF_000754665.1 Bison bison bison
TGGTTTCCTCGGTGTGTATGCCCAGCAGTGGGATTGCTGGGTCGTATGGCAGTTCTATTTCCAGTTTTTTAAGGAATCTCCACACTGTTCTCCATAGTGGCTGTACTAGTTTGCATTCCCACCAACAGTGTAAGAGGGTGCCCCTTTCTCCACACCCTCTCCAGCAGAGTCTTGCATGGGGAGTCTGGGCGGCACACTGTATCATCTACTATAGAAAGTGATTGAAAATGGCATTGCACTGTTTGGTCATTCCTTGATTTTGCATTCATAAGAATTTTAGGACCTTTATTTTTCCCTGTTTTTGACTGTACTTTCTGAGGTTATGAAGTTGATTCAAGTTTCATCAGGTTTACTCTGTACTGTCTTTAGTGTTGGCACACATGACAGCTATTTTAACTTACGAATGTTGGAGTTTTGTTACTTTACATTTTTCTGAGAAAGACAATATATTCCTTTCAAGAAACCCAGGATTTTACAGTAAAAAAAGGCAGATTATGTCTGACACTTCTTATAATGGCTAACTTCAGCAAGCCCAGTATCTCTAGTAGGCTTTAGAAAAATGGGCTGTTTAATTAATTCTTGGAGGTTTGAAGGAAAATAAAAAGAAGGGAAGGAAAAAAAAATATCACCTGTAGTTTGAAGTGGATTTTCTTCATATTGCTGTGTGAAGCAGCCAATTGTTGATTTTGGAAATGCTTTGTAATGTTTAATTTTCAGATCACCCTTAATGACACTGAGATTCACTAACTAAAAGACTCAAAGTAAGAGACCCTGATATAAGTGACAAGCACCTCTGTTCTTCCTTCTGTTTGCAGTGGGATAACAGAACGCAGGTCCACTGATCCAGACAGCAGTGTATAGGAGCATCCCATGGCTCATAGCACAAAATCCCAAAGATGATATGTGCAGAATCACATTCTAATACGATATTAAAAGCCAGATGGTAAGGCAATATGTAACATTATGGTTTAAAGAAAGAGGATACTTTTGTGCGAGATTGCACATTCAAACATATTGAATGCTCAATGTGGCATTTATTTGGATGGGCAATGAAAGATTCATATAAATGTTCATGAGTTATCACACGGCTGCACATAACGTTCACCAACACTTACCTAAATGTTTTCATATTGTGGGAGATAGCTTCATCTAGAAAGCCTGAAAGTGCACATTTGAATGGATGATTAATGAAAATAGATCTCGTTGATATTTATTGTAGCATCATCTACTCACTCTAATGTTTACGTATGCCTTTGTGTTGTTTCCAAACATTGAAATAAAACTGTGGTAGGAGAGCTGTAAGAATAGTCTGCATGTTATTCTGAAAAATGAAGGAATAAAATGACAAATGAATTAGCCATTTTATGATATGTTCAGAGATTAAAGAGAATGTCTGAATGAGTGTTTAGAACAATGCGATTACGGAGGTGGCTCAGTAACCCTTGACTCCTGGAGAGTACGGCGTATGGCAGACACAAAAGGCACAAGGTCCTGTTCTCTATCCCTCATTTCAGACAGTGTGACTGCAGAATTGGACTGCTGCTGCTAAGTCGCTTCAGTCGTGTCCGACTCTGTGCGACCCCAGAGACAGCAGCCCACCAGGCTCCCCTGTCCCTGGGATTCTCCAGGCAAGAATACGGAAGTGGGTTGCCATTTCCTTCTCCAATGCATGAAAGTGAAAAGTGAAAGTGAGGTCAGTCGTGTCCGACTCCCAGCGACCCCATGGACTGCAGCCCACCAGGCTCCTCTGTCCATGGGATTTTCCAAGCAAGAGTACTGGAGTGGAGTGCCATTGCCTTCTCCGAAGAGTTGGACTAAAATGTTCCTAATCACCAGATAGGGCACTTGTTTTTGAGGGTGGAGGATAAGAATCAAGGTAGCACAGGAATTTTACATATTCAAGTATCCTGGGAGAAAAAAGAAAATAAGGTAGCCAGGGAAAATTTCCTCACAAATCAGTCAGGAACACATTCGTTTTTTGGCTCCTGCCTTAAGACTGATAAGGTAAATTAAAAAAAAAAAAATCAATCTGATTGCCGTAGATTGGGAGGCAGAATTGTTGTTGTTGTTTAGTCGCCGTGCCGTGTCCAACTCTTTTGCGACTCCATGGACTGTGGCCCACCAGGCTCCTCTGTCCATGGGATTTCCTGGGCACGAATACTGGAGTGGACTGCCATCGCCTTCTCCAAGGGATGTTTCCGACCCAGGGATCAAACCTGGGTCTCCTGCATTGGCAGGAGGATTCTTTATCATCTGAGCCAGCAGGGAAGCAGTAGGCAGAATAAGAACTCCTTTAACAAAGTTTAATTATTTAATCCTCACTGTGTATAATATGGCTTTCTCTTTAGCAATGTTTACACTACAAGCTAAGGCTAAAAAAGTCTCTTAGCCCTTGTGTGACTTAAACTGCTAATTAATTATCACATAGTAACTGTAGGGTTTTCACATGTGACTCAGTACCTGCGGTCATTAGTGCTCACAAGGCTTCACAGTTCTCCTTCTGTGCCACTGGCAAGTAAGGCTTTGAGACAGTAGGTACTCGATCGAGATTCAACAACAGAATACGACAAATACGCCATTTTTCCCTTTATCTCAACCTCTTGAATATTTCCCATTCTATTTTCTTTAACCCACACCTTCTTCTCCTCATAATAACTCTTGTCATTTCATCCTATAAAATGAGCATGTCTTTGTTAACTTATCAAACGTTTTTTACTGTAAGTTGTCTATTTCTCAGTATTTTAATAAGCCTAAGGGATTAACATTAAATGTTATTGTGATGGCTGCTTTTACGTGTCAACTTGGGTTTTGGAGGGTTTTGGATGAAATTAGAATTTAAATTAGCAAACTTTGGGTGAATCAGATAGCCCTTGATAACCTGAGTGGGCCTCCTCAAATTAGTTGAAGACCTGAATGAAGCTTTAGCAGACCACCTTTGGACTTCACCTACACCGCTGGCTTAACTGTGTCTTGAACCTGCTGGTCCACACTGCAGAATTTTGACTCACCAGCCTCTGTAATCGTGTGAGCCAATCCCTCATAGCTAATTAACCTCTGCTGCTGTTGCTGCTGCTGCTGCTGCCGCTGCTAAGTCGCTTCAGTCGTGTCCGACTCTGTTCGACCCCATAGATGGAAGCCCACCAGGCTCCCTCATCCCTGGGTTAGGGTTCTTCTCCAGGCAAGAACACTGGAGTGGGTTGCCATTTCCTTCTCCAATGCGTGAAAGTGAAAAGTGAAAGGGAAGTCGCTCAGTAGTATCTGACTCTTCGAAACCCCATGGACTGCAACCTACCAGGCTCCGCCGTCCATGGGATTTTCCAGGCAAGAGTACTGGAGTGGGGTGCCATTGCCTTCTCCATAATTAACCTCTATCTCTCTCTAAACATATCTCATTGGTTTTGTTTTTCTGGAAAACCTGGACTAATACAGGTATCATATGAAACTTGGACTTTCAAAATTAGGTAAAAGAATACTTCAGAAATTTAACTGTGATTACAATGTTACCTTCTCTTTATGAGTATAACTAGACTCTTAAATACTGTCTGCTTGGATAGCAGAGCTTGCTTAATGGAGAGATTACATCACTAATTGCATAGCCAGGGCAGGTTCATGACTGTATACTAGTGATCTCTCTCAAGAAACTGACAATAAAAGCCGTTTATTGAATATCTGAAATCCTCAAAACCAGCAATAGCAAATGGAAAAGGAAGAAAGAGGGAATTACATAGAGAAAGAACCCTGGAAATCTACAGAAGTATCTCTTGGGGTCTTAGGTTGAATACCAATCTGCATGTGTACAGTGAAACTCCATGACAGCAAAGAAAAAGAATCAAAGGAAAGAATAATTGCCAGGTATTCATAAGAAAAACAGGTACTCTTGCCATAAACACCACCTCTAGTACAGCCTCATACAACTGGGAAGGAACCCCCAACTCCCACCTCCCACCTTCACTGAGGTTTGTGTCCATGAAACCTACAAGATCACAGCGAACAAGGGAACAGTTGTTAATGAAGGCAAAGGCACTCCCATTTCAGTGCCTTTCCTCCTCTACCCAGGGCTCAATGTAGAGGGAACAGTTAAAATCTCCTATCTCCCCGTCTTCTCCTGAAAGGGGTTCATCTGCACACTTTGAAAGCACTATCCAAGAATTGGGCTTCTCTAATTCAGCACACATCTCTGTTTCGATCTCTATTTATCTGTATATCTTATGGTTCCTATTTCTATCTTTAGATGTCAGAGCTTTTGTGATTTTTAATTCTCATTTACATATATGTTCTACAGTGATTTTTAAATGGAGTTTGGAAGATAGAGAATGAAATACTGTTAATAACCTTCCTCAAAATAGAGAGATATAATTTACTATATTTTTGACAGTTGTTTTAATGGCCTCATCATTGTCTTAAATTTAATGGTTATGGTGCAATATTCAATCTACTAAGAACTGTTCTCAAGTATAATTAACAAAATCAGGTCTATTCAATAGACTATTTCTTTTAGGTTTCTTCCCATTTTCCCACAAAATGTTGGAAGGGTAATTTGTATGCTTTGGCTGAATATTATTATTGTTACAACTTTACCTTTATATAGTTTAATACACTTACTTGATAAGTTGTATTACATTTATATTTTAATATGAGGTTCTAATTTTCACTGGGCTTCCCTGGTGGCTCAGTGGTTAGGAACCCACCTTTCAATGCATGAGATGTGGGTTTGATTGCTGGGCCAAGAAAATCCTCTGGAGAAGAAAATGGCAACCAACTCCAGTATTCTTGCCTAGGAAATTCCATGGACAGAGGAGCCTGATGGGCTACAGTCCATGGGGTTGCAAAAGAGTTGGACAGGACTCAGCAACTAAGCAACAACAATTTTCACTAGATTACATGAGTCAAGTGCTCTTTCCTGAAAGATTTAGCTACTTATATATTAATTTTTGCCTGGATTTTACCAACCCTGTGCTTTCTTTAAAAATTTCATGATACCTAACTGGTAACTAATACATTAAATGACCTCAGACCCAGGTATGGAAGACATATTCTGAATCAAGTTCTAGCATTTTTTCTGAGCTATAACAATGCAAATTATGCCACTGTACTAGAGCTCTGAGATGTACTAAAAAAATAAGAGGCATAACACTAATTGTGGCAGGTGGTGCATTTCATTTGCAATGGCAAAGCTTATTACTATACAAAATGAGTTTACTGTAAAAGAATGTTAAAAATTTCTATCTAGTGCATTACTAAGTCTTTAAATTCCCCCTGTTAATGCACCTTCAATAGCAATACACAGAGAAGCCACTAGAATTAAATATTTAAATGATATTGCGTATTTTTATTAAAGGAAATATTTACATTAAGCAAAATAACTTTATATCTAATAAGCCTCACTTATGTGATTAAAGATTAAAGCAGCGTATATTCTCTCTCAGGGAACTTGATAGCAACTGCTGAATTACTTTAATAATGAAAAATTGGATTCAACAAAATTTAAACAATACAAATAATCATGTATTTTAGTGGTTCAACAGTTTAGTGTTAATTACCTTCAAAGATATATTCTGCCTCAAAGCCTCCTTGCATGCCAAGGAACATATTGAAGAATTATAAATGTGTCGTGTAAAATATGTTGTCACATATTCTGCAGTAACTGGCTTTTAGAAAAACCTGCCCAAGGCTTAAGGAAAAATGAAAGAGTTTAAAGTGTTATTTGTCTACATCAAAAGCAGTAGTTCATCAGTGAAATGAATTATGGTAACTTTGTGAAATATAGAAATAAAGATGCATCTGTGTAAAAGAATAATGGGCAATAAGTAGAACAGTACAAGCAAATCTGAAGTTATTAAAATGTTCATGATATATTAAATAAAATACAGTTGATATAAAACAACGTGTATCTTATGTTAAAAATAGCATGGGTAAATGTTGTATGCATGCGTATATGTGTATAAACAGCGTGTGTAGAAATTGAGAAAAGATTGCTAGCTTCTTACATCCTGAAAGAATTGTAACTGGATGGCAACAAGCATCATCTGGGTAGTGGGGTTTTGTGTTCTTATTTTCCTTTGTGAGCTTTTAAAATATTTTTAAAGCTTTTATTATGAATGTGTATGACCAGTACAATAAGACAGTAATAACTGCAAGAGAAATATTACCATTAATGATTATAAAAATAGTTATTAATTATTTAATACATACTATCCTAATGACTGCCTATTTCAGCAGAAAAAAAACCTTTGTTTTTGCTAAGAAGAGACACAAGTATTAACCAATTATTATTATCTCCTATCTAGCAATAAGATACTATTATATCTTATGATTATGATAACACCTAGAACCATCTTATTCATTGTATAGTCATTCTTTTATTTACCTTCAAGGAAAGAATCTGTTCATTCTTGCACCTCTAATTTCTTTTAACTTATCTTTTCTGGTTATCCCCATAAATGCACATGAAGTTTGGGGGGGATGTTGAGTGCACCTCAGGAGACTCATTCCATTAGAATCCAGGAGTGTTGTATGATGGTGACCAGCAACAGAGTAGTTCCCTCTGAAATGCCTTTGTTTGAAGGGAGGTGAGGCCCTGAGATTTGACAATTTCTCTCCTGGAGTGGCAGAAAGTGAAGAAGAAATAAAAAGCCTCTTGATGAAAGTGAAAGAGGAGGGTAAAAAAGTTGGCTTAAATCTCAACATTCAGAAAACTAAGATCATGGCATCTGGTCCCATCACTTCATGGCAAATAGATGGGGAAACAGTGGAAACAGTATCAAACTTTATTTTTGGGGGCCCCAAAATCACTGCAGATGGTGACTGCAGCCATGAACTTAAAAGATGCTTACTCCTTGGAAGGAAAGTTATGACCAACCTAGCTGCTGCTGCTAAGTTGCTTCAGTCGTGTCCGACTCTGTGCAACCCCATAGACCAGCAGCCCAACAGGCTCCCCCATCCCTGGAATTCTCCAGGCAAGAACACTGGAGTCGGTTGCCATTTCCTTCTCCAATGCATGAAAGTGAAAAGTGACAGTGAAGTCGCTCAGTCGTGTCCGACTCTTGGCGACCCCATGGACTGCAGCCTACCAGGCTCCTCCATCCATGGGATTTTCCAGGCAAGAGTACTGGAGTGGGGTGCCATTGCCTTCTCCAATGACCAACCTAGACAGCATATTAAAAAGCAGAGACATTACTTTGCCTACAAAGGTTCATCTAGTCAAGGTTATGGTTTTTCCAGTGGTCATGTATGGATGTGAGAGTTGGACTATAAAGAAAGCTGAGTGCCGAAGAATGGATGCTTTTGAAGTGTGGTGTTGGAGAAGACCCTTGATAGTCCCTTGGACTGCAAGGAGATCCAACCAGTCCATCCTAAAGGAGATCAGTCCCGGGTGTTCATTGGAAGGACTGATGCTGAAGTTGAAACTCCAATACTTTGGCCACCTGATGCGAAGAGCTGACTCATTTGTAAAGACCCTGATGCTGGGAGGGATTGGGGGCAGGAGGAGAAGGGGGACGACAGAGGATGAGATGGCTGGATGGCATCACCGACTCAATGGACATGAGTTTGGGTGGACTCCGGGAGTTGATGATGGACAGGGAGGCCTGGCGTGGCGTGCTGTGGTTCATGGGGTTGCAAAGAGTCAGACACGACTGAGCAACTGAACTGAACTGGACTCCTGGAGTGGCCAGAGTCCAGCGATGGCTACTGTGGGGCTGGGCTCGGCTAGCCCCTGTGCCTTGATGACTGGCTTCTCTCAAGGGCCATCCTCATCTCAGATCTCCTCTGGGATCGTCTTAACCTTCTGTTCCAACTGCATCCAATTCCTCCCTTCTCTCCTCCCAAGCCTGCTGCATGCATTCCCTCACACATTCTGTCCTTTAGAACATGGCTGAATACAATGTCTGCATACACATCTCTGTTTCTGGGTCTGTTCTGCAGAGAATATATCAAACTGATGATACGAAATTGCTTCCAGGGAATATTTATCGGAAAAAGTAAGGCCCTATATAAGAAAGGCAACTCATTTTCAGTTGAAATCCCTCATGAGAGAAGTGTCTTTCTTTTGCCCTCACATTTAACATAGCAAATAACCCTGAAGTAGGCAGAGAATTTCAGAAGAGACAGAGCTGCAGCCAAAGCTGCCAGACAGACTCTGCTCCTGTGGAAAACAAGTCAGACTGTCAGTCAGCATATTGCAGAACATCTCAGAGGGAAGCAAAGTCTCTGTAGAAATCAATTGATGCAGATTCTACTTAAAGTGAACTCTGGTCTTTTATTGTTTCAAAGGCTAAATATTTAGTGATAATGGCTCATAAAATCATTGTCAGAAGGAAAAGGATCAGCAGAGTTGAGATAATTTAATTGGATTCAATTAAAGAAGTACTTATCAAATTCTTACTATTTCTACATGTTTTTGGCACTGTTCTGATGCTGGGAACAGAGAAGCAATGCACATAGAGTAAAATAAAAATCTGCTCCATTACTAATGCTAAACATTAAGGGGAGAAACAAAACCAGGAAAAGAAATAGGTAGTTCTAGGTGGAGCTGGGGATTTAAATGAGATGAAGGAGGAAGGAGTAGGTGATATTTGAGTTAACACCTGAACGAGTTGATAGAGTGAAGCATCTGGTTATCTGGGGGAAAGAAAATTAAAAAATGAATTTTAGCAAAGAATGTAATATTGATTTTATGGGGAGAAATTGGGAAGATCCTCTGGAGTAGGAAATGGCAACTCGCTCTAGTATTCTTGTCTGGAAAATTCCATGGACAGAGGAGCCTGGTGGGCTATACAGTGCATGGAGTCACAAAGAGTCAGACATGACTGAGCAGCACCACCACCAATGTGAGTTAACATCATTTTACTTCCACAGTGAGAGGAAATGCAGAGCTCCCTGCCTGTCCATTCCTTACCCACTTCTCATCGTTCAAACCCTTCACTTGCTTAACCTGCATAGTATCAAGCACTCATCCAGTCCTGTCTTACATGCCCACAATTCTTGAAGCCTGAGAGCTAAATTTAAATATTGGTGGTGGTGGTTTAGTCACTCAGTCATGCCTGACTCTTTTGTGACCCCATGCACTGTAGCCCGTCAGGCTCCTCTATCCATGGGATTCTCCAGGCAAGAATACTGGAGTGGGTTGCCATTTCCTTTTTCGGGGGATCTTCTGGACCAAGGAATTGAACCCAAGTCTTCTGCATTGCAGGCAGATTTTTTACTGCTGAGCCACTGGG
>NW_011495082.1:14880628-14884988 GCF_000754665.1 Bison bison bison
GAGCCACTGGGGGAGTCCATATTTAAGTATTATTTACCCTTAAAAAAGAAGAAAATACTGCCAGTTCTGACAACGTGGATGAACTTTGGGGACACGATGCTAAGTGAAATAAACCAAACTCACAAATACTACATAATGTTATTTATATGCAGAATCTGAGAAAGCTGAACTTAGAAAACAGAGAGAAGAATGTTGGTTTCCAAGGGCTGGGGTGGGGGAGCGGTGGAAATAGGGAGTTGTTGGTCATAACAAACAGATTTTTATTTTTAGGAGGAGTAAGTTCTAGTAATCTAATGTGCAGTATGGTAATTACAGCTCGTAATCTACCATATATCTGAAATTTGCAGAGAGTAGATTTATGTGTTCTCACCATATACACACAGTCACAAATGGTAATTCTGAGGGTGCTATTATTGCCAGGTCTGAAATCTTCCTTTTCTTTTAGTGGCGTGAAGCCCACTGATCTTCAGGCCCCAGCATTCATGTCAGTTGCCTTGAGAGACATTTTCTCGACCTAGGACTATGGTAGTCCCCATGGATAAATGTGTCCTTAGCAACCTAGGTCTTCTGTAATCTTATTTAATTATTCTATTAGGCAGTGGATTAGTTAGCGTTAAGTCAAGAAAACAATCTCCTTGACATAATTTATAGAAATTTGGGGAGAGCTAAAAAGACAAATAGAGCTAACCAAGATACTAGCAGCAACTGGAATGTTGATGAACAAAAGGAAAACGCGGTGCTCTGAGAGCCCAGAATCCAGGATGACCAGATGAGACCTGAAAACATGCAAAGGAGCGCTCGTGAATCCCTGGTCTCCTATGGAACCCTGTTGAGAGTGGCCACTTGGAAGAAGTGGGAACCAGTGAGGAGATGTAACAGAAAGAGCACAAAGACTATCCTCGCTTCTCTGTCCCTCCGACCTCCCACCGGTATTGCTCTGTGGTGGGACCAGGACTGGAGCCCGGTGATGTGAGAGCCAGGGAGATGCTTTCTGTGAGCATCAGCCCCACTGAGGCACACAGAGCACGAGGAAGGAGGGGGATCCATAGGATCAGCAATAACTGTATGTCTCGAGAGGAGAAAGACTGTATTTTCCTTGTTTACTAATTTATTTTCAGAATATGGCCTTGTGCCTTAGTTTTCAGCAGGTGTTCATAAATATTTATCTGAAGGATTAATGATACCATTGTCCCCAGATACATGTATGTATTTTATCATACACATAATTTATTTCTAGGATTTCAGATATTCTCAATAAACCTTCTTTCTTCATAGTACTCTGGTAAGAAATTCCTCTAGAGACCAGTTTGATAGTTTCCTGTTCTATATCTGACACCAACTTGTCAATGAACATTCAAATTCAGGTATCCAAAGTGGATAAAACCAGATAAGCACTACTCCTTTATATACACACTGTCTTAATCCAGGTTGTTTCTGCCTGAGCTTCTTATGTCTCCACCGTTTACTTCCCTTCCTAATAGGTCCTTCACTATCTTATTCCCTCTCTCATCTGTTTCTTTGGGTGAGTTTTGCATCCTTAGCGAAAGCCATCCTTGATACTTTCTTTCATAAGACTGGTGTCGGCTTGTGGCCCAGGAGACAGCAAGCTATACTGAGTTTTCTAATGTATTTCAAAAGCTCCGAATTGCATTCTGACATCAAAGAACCAGAATTATAGAATGACAGTCCTAGATTGTACTTTGAAAAATCACCTGGTTTAATCCCTCTCCCTCTAAAAGGTTAATACCTGAAGTCTAGGTAGGTCTATCCTATACATTTTTTTTTTTCTTTTCCTTTTACTCAAGCTGACATGGATGCCATTTCCACCATCTCTTAAGTTACCCTATCTCAATATTTAAATACTGACGAAGAACTGCTTCCAGTTTTGTCTCCTTCTCCTTTTAGGCATACTTGCTGAGTAGTTTATTTTGTCTAAACATTAAAACATGAGGAACAACTTGTTCGTACGGCTGTCATATAATGCTGCTAACTTTATATAATATAAGATGTTCCATTATATTATATAAGATGTGCAATAATGGATCATTATTGGATTGAGGTATTTTCACTGGCAGAACAGGTCCAAAGTTTATCGTCTGCAAACAGGAACTGCCAAAGTAAGGACTTGTTTCTCATAAATGCCCTTAGGTATTTCATCCTCATTTCTACTTTTATTGAAAAACATTGATGCTCACTGAAGGTAAAAGCAGGTTCTCTCTGTCTCTGCCTTCCTCTCCCTGCTCCCTCCTCTAGTCTAATGGTTATAGACAGTCAGTCAGTTCAGTATTTTCCACTCTTCTTCACTTTTTCTCCTCTCTTCCTAGCTTGGAAGCTGATGAGGTGGGCAGGGGACATACATACCAGCAGTTAAACTGTCCTCACCTTTGTTCTCCAGTCACCATGTCAGTGTGACTGCGGCTACCTTTACCCAATAGATAGGCATCCTCATGCCTACTTTGCTGCTTCCACCCCGGTCTGGTGGATGCAAACTACTTGGAAATATTCTCCCACGTTATTTCAGATTGAAAAAGAAAAGGTGTGGTGATGCACAGAGAGTGAATTTTTAAAATGTCTTTGTTTTGCTTTATTTGCTTTTTATATATCTCCTTGAGTTGTCCATGGTATACAGACAGCCCTTTTCTCATCCTTATCCTTAAAGATCTTCATCCAGAATCCTTAAAAATTACATGGGTTTATCTCCTGACACCAACTTTCCTAAAACCCCCAAAGGACAGATCAGATCAGATCAGTTGCTCAGTCATGTCGGACTCTTTGCGACCCCATGAATCACAGCACGCCAGGCCTCCCTGTCCATCACCAACTCCCAGAGTTCATTCAGACTCACGTCCATCGAGTCACTGATGCCATCCAGCCACCTCATCCTCTGTCGTCCCCTTCTCCTCTTGCCCCCAATCCCTCCCAGCATCAGAGTCTTTTCCAATGAGTCAACTCTTCGCATGAGGTGGCCAAAGTACTGGAGTTTCAGCTTTAGCATCATTCCTTCCAAAGAAATCCCAGGGCTGATCTCCTTCAGAATGGACTGGTTGGATCTCCTTGCAGTCCAAGGGACTCTCAAGAGTCTTCTCCAACACCACAGTTCAAAAGCATCAATTCTTTGGCGCTCAGCCTTCTTCACAGTCCAACTCTCACATCCATACATGGCCACGGGAAAAACCATAGCCTTGACAGAAGGAGATGCAAGTCTGCTTTCTGTATGAACATCCACTTTGAGTCTCAATCTTCTGCCTCACCTCAGCATATCAAGCTCTTTTCTCTTTCGGGCTTGGAAAAATGACCTCACATTGCCATAAATTCACCTTCAGGCTCTGATCTTTAGCAGAAAATAATTTTGGAGCGGAGTCATCCAGATCTGAGAGTGCTGTTGAGTATCGGCTAAGGTTCTGCTCCCATGGACTCCATGTGGGTCTACGGTTTCTGGTTCTGAGGCTCCAAGTCAGCCTGATTGTCAGTGTATAGGCATGGGGTTTTCTCCCTCAGTCTTGCTGTTTCCTCGAAGTACTGTCTCTTCAAATTTGCCCAAAATCATCAAATTTACAACTTGAACTTTTTTTTTTAATTAGAATTAGTATTTCTTCTTTACTAAGACATTGTTTTATTATCTATTGAGACTTTCACATAGAGACTCACATCACCAAGACACATCTCTATGTGTATATATTTTTTTGTTTTGCTTCACTTTGTTGTGTTCTGTGAAGTTATGCTTTGCATAATAATTCATTTGAAACCTACTGAGTTCCCTTTAAATGCCACAGTCTATATTTCATAATGAATTACAATGGTACTAACTCAGGGGGACAAAAATGCTATTGTCTTCAATTCTATGCAATGGAAATAATGGTTGTATAACTATTAAGGCTTTATTTTCCCTACAAAGAAGGAACTTAATCTATTAACTTTCAAACAAACCCTGGTTACATTGAAAGAGACAGTAGTTGGAGGAAATGAGAAGACATGTGAAAACCTGTTGTTGTTGTTTTTTAACTTTTTCTCTATTATGAAAAATGGCTTTTGTTAGGCTCCTTTATTTTCTAGCTTTGACTACATTTAATAGGAATGAAATGGACTCAGTATATATTGTATTACATATATGTTCTCTAATGTACACTATATTTATCTTATCTCTATCTCTCTTGGTATCTATCCCCTGAGTGTGTCTAACTCAGATGGAAAAGCTGCAATTACTTTGGTTCAGTCTCAAGAGTGGTGTTGGTGTCAACAGAATGCAGCTGTTATATTATCACATGTGAAATGAATTGCCAGTCTGGGTTCAATGCAGGATACAGGATGCTCAGGGCTGGTGCACTGGGATGACCCAGAGGGATGGTATGGGGAGGGAGGG
>NW_011495082.1:14885088-14893640 GCF_000754665.1 Bison bison bison
CAGGTCAATGTATGCAAAACCAATACAATATTGTAAAGTAATTAGCCTCCAATTAAAATAAATAAATTAAAAATAAAAAGTATGAGGAGAAAAAAAACTTACATTCTTAATAAAAAAAAAAATTTTTTTTTCAAACATGCTAGAGGAGAAACATTGTTCTTATTATTTATCTTCCTTGGTTCTTAGTACAAAATTGTTTTCCTTTAACTTTTTTTTTTTTTTTTTTACTTTATCCTCCTCCACCAAAGAAACTCTTGCACCCATAACACCAGCCTTCAGGGCTCAACCTGAGGCAGCTGGATTCTGTAGTCTGTGCTCTTAGTATAACATTATTCTATTTTTATCCATACTTCAACTTATATTTTGGGGTTTCCCTGGTGGCTCCTGCCAATGCAGGATATATGGGATAGATCCTAGGATTGGGAAGATCCCCTGGAGAAGGAAATGGCAAGGCACTCCAGTATTTTTGCCTGGAAAATGCCTGGCAGACTGCAGTCCATGGGGTCACAAGAGTCAAACATGACCTAGTGACTAAACAACTTATATTTATAGTTCTATGAAGAAAGTCTGATCAATGACATGCATCATCTCTTCTGACAAAGTGAGAATAGGACTGCAGGATCAATTTTCAAAGTAAAACTTTAAATTTTATATAAAATAGCATATTTTTTTGTAAATAGATCACCGAATAATGACCATGGCTGATCATCTGACTCAGATTTTTTTTAATTCCATAACAATCCTTAATTAAAAAAAAATTATCTTCCTATATGTGAGTTGCAAACATGATTTACAGTGACAAATTATTTCACCAATACTTCTACAAAAAGCTTCAAAAAAGTTTTGACTTTTAGTATGGAAAGCTTGCATACTATTTTTTCCCCTCACTGATAAATAACTGAAAAAGAAACATGTTATAGAAATGTTGGCCAAGAAAATGAAAGATAATTTATTTTACCTTGTTTTAATCATTCTTTTTAGTTAGACTGATGGCAGTAAATTGTCTGTGATGCAGAAAAACCCTATAAACATGTTCTCTGATTGTTACCAATGAATTTTCCTGTGAATATTGCCAAAAAAAGCTTTTTTGTGTATGTGTGTTTTGCTCTCCATTAAGTAATGGTGTTTTCCTTATTCACTAGCATATCATTTATAGAACTATTCTTAATCCCTCAGTGTTGCTTCAAATATATTTGCTGGACTGGGCAATTTGCCTATTTATTTTCATTTTTATTACCTGTATGGCATCCCAGGATGTATTGAGAAAGTATCTGGATATTATTAATTATCTCTATAATTTAGTTTAATATTCATGTTTATTCAAAAATATTACAGGCTACATCTTGATGCTCCAGCTCTTCCCTGAAAATAGTTTTAGTTATCTTTTAAGTTTTTACTTTTTAAAAAAAGTGTCCCTATCTAAGAACAACTTTTGCAGCATCCTACACAATTTGACTCCTCTCATTATATCTAGGGCTTCCCTTGTGGCTCAGTCGGGAAAGAATCTGCCTGCAATGCAGGAGACCCGGGTTTGATTCCTGGGTCAGGAAGCTCCCCTGGAGAAGGAAATGGCAACCCACTTCAGTGTTCTTGCCTGGAGAATCCCATGGACAGAGGAGCCTGGCAGGCTACAGTCCATGGGGTCGCAAGAGTCGGACACGACTTAGCGACTAAACCACCATTCTCATCTAGCAACTCAGCTAGATCTGCCTGATCAGACCCTCAGCCCTCACGCGCCTGAGGCAATGACATTCTTCTACTAAACCTACTATACTTATCCATTTATAGTCAAAACCCGGCAAGGAGGCAGAAGAATGTCCTGTGAAAGCACTCACTGTGAGCCAGCAGCCAACCTCCTCTCAGGGAGCCAACATGGCGGCTCCCTTTCCCGCCTGCTGGCTGGCTTCTTTGCAGTAACCAAGCAGTAATCCGTGGCTCAAATCTTTATGAGGGTCTTGTAAACTGTCGAAACTATCCTCCCTCTGGAAAACAACGTCTCTAATCTATAAAGGCCAAGGTTCCGGGACAGGAAGCACAAAACCACTGGGCATGGTGGCAAAGCAGGGTGTGGAGCAAAGGATGTATCTCACACGATCTTCACCCCCAGCATGATACCAGGGACAGTTTACAAAGCAAAGTCAGATGGAATTAAGATGGTTAATCTGTTGTCTTTGAAGCAGATTAATGCTGTGTAATCGTGGTTCTTAAAAGCAAAAGAGGTGGGCATGGGGAGAGGGGAGGAGAGGGTGAGATGTATGTAAAGTGTAACCTGAGCTTACATTACCATATGTAAAATAGATAGCCAACTGGGAATCTGCTGTGTGGCTCAGGAAACAAACCGGGGCACTCTATCAACCTAGAAGGGTGGGGTGGGAGGGACATGGGAGGGAGTTTCAAGAGGGTGGGGATGTATGTATCCCTATGGCTGATTCATGCTGAGGTTTGACAGAAAACAGCAAAATTCTGCAAAGCAATTATCCTTCAATTAAAAAAAAATTTTTTTAAAGCAAAAGAGGAAACTAGAATAGTCATTCAAAGAGATGTGATGGTATTAATAGAAGAAGAGGCAAGACAGATCTGAAGCATAAGAGAGACTCAACCCACTGTGACTTGTTTTGAAGACAGAGGAGCAGGACCATGAGCTGAGGAATGTTGGTGGCTTCTAAAACCTGGGGATTACTCTCACAGTCTACAAGGAAACAAAGACTTCAGTCCTACAGCAGCACTGAACTGAATTCAGCCAACGACATAAATGAATAATGAAATATATTATCCCATACAGCTTCCAGACGGGAAAACAGCCCTGTTGACACTTTGCTGTTAGCTTGGTGAGAATTTTACCAGACTTCTCACCTACAAAACTCTAAAATGAAAAACTTGTATGTGTGTTTTGTGTATTTGTTTATTTCCCTTGGCATACTTAAAAAATATTATCACTATTTCATTTTTCTTTTTTCTTTATATATATATATTTAATTTTTAAATTTTACAATATTGTATTGGTTTTGCCATATATAAAAATGAATCTGCCACAGGTATACATGTGTTCCCCATCCTGAACCCTCCTCCCTCCTCCCTCCCCATACCCTCCCTCTGGGTCGTCCCAGTGCACCAGCCCCAAGCATCCAGTATCATGCATCGAACCTGGACTGGCGACTCGTTTCATATATGATATTATATATGTTTCAATGCCATTCTCCCAAATCATCCCACCTCTCCCTCTCGCACAGAGTCCAAAAGACTGTTCTATACATCAGTGTCTCTTTTGCTGTCTCGTATACAGGGTTATTGTTAGCATCTTTCTAAATTCTATATATATGCATTAGTATACTGTATTCATGTTTTTCTTTCTGGCTTACTTCACTCTGTATAATAGGCTCCAGTTTCATCCACCTCATTAGAACTGATTCAAATGTATTCTTTTTAATGGCTAAGTAATAAAATTGTGTATATGTACCATAGCTTTCTTATCCATTCATCTGCTGATGGACATCTAGGTTGTTTCCATGTCCTGGCTATTATAAACAGTGCTGCGATGAACATTGGGGTACATGTGTCTCTTTCAAGTCTGGTTTCCTCAGTGTGTATGCCCAGCAGTGGGATTGCTGGATCATAAGGCAGTTCTATTTCCAGTTTTTTAAGGAATTTCCACACTGTTATCCATTTTTCTTTTTTCAAACAAGGCATAGAAATAATCTCTGTAAAGACATAAGTTAAATACAAAACATGGAGTTTTCCTTCAGTGAGTATGTAAACATGCATAATTGCAAACTAAATACAAAGTTTTTTATAGTTATAATCCTGACATAATCTGTAAAGAAAAACTTCCAAATGGGAAAAAATACACAAAACTAAAAATTTCAAATTCATTTATTATTTTTATGTTAGTAGTATTTTTTATACAAGGAAATGTTATGCAGCTGTTAAAAATGCCATGCACATTTATATCTATGTTGCCTTAGGAGGAATAGACAGCTAATAGGTATGACAAATACCTAGAGTATATACATTTTTTAGTATGAGTTCATATGTATGTGAAGGTTTATGTAGTTAGAAATTAATAGTACTATATTTTGATGGTACTTAGTTTTTTATTTATTGCTGAATTATTTGAACATTTTGCAATCAGTATTATAATAGAACAAAAAGTCAGGGTTCTGTATATTTATACACAAAAAGTGAGAGTGTCATGCACACTTCTTAGAATGTGCTGTATGTTACCCAGTTGGGCCTCTTTGGTAAATCTTGATGTGATATATGAGTATCTATTATCTATATCTGATGAGTTTTAGAAGCACAAAATGGGTATCTATCATTTATATCTATGAGTTTTAGAGGTACAAAATCCTAACTCAACTCAGACAGATAATATAAAGAGTTAGTTGGTAAAGCTACATGGGACATTTTTTCACAGAGTGTGTGTGGAAATAGAGCAAGTAAATATGATGGTATGATAGTGATGATCTGATGGTCCCATCGTCACTGAAGGGACAGACCTACTTCTGACAGGGACGTTGCTCAAAGTATCAGTTCTACCAGGTGACCATAGAGACAGACTGCCGCACGCTGCTCTTAGATTCCAAAACCACATTTCTCTTTTTTCATACAGACTATCATGGAATTATTAATTGGTAATTGCTTTATTTAATCCAAGTGTTACACTGTAGCCAATTATTACCCAAAACTTTTTACTTTCAGTTTACAAATTGTTTCTTAGAGTGGATGAGACCTATGAATAGATGATTTTTTTTATAGTAAGTTTAACTCTATTAATTTATCTTAATGGATACCCTGTGTTGGAACATCAGGCAAGGATACTTGTCATTTGATCATGTCTTTATATACTTTTTACTGAGTTGGCCAAAAACGTCATTTGGGTTTTTCCATAAGAACACTCATGGCAAAACTTGAATGTACTTTTTGGCCAACTCAGTAACTTGACTTATGCTGCCCTAGGTGATGAAAAACACTTAATATTTTATACAAATAATTCTCTTTACTTTTATAGTTAGTGCTTTTGGGGAATTTGTAGGAAATGATAAATATGAAGAAAAGCCATAAGTTTTGAGCAATAGTATAGTACATATTTAGTCCATCATTTGACCTGAATCCTACTATCAACACACTCCTCCAATATGATAATTTTGAGCAAGCACCTAGTTGGGTGTGTGGTATCCATTTGGTTTGTTTAAATATAGGTCTATATGATTTCTCTACAAACATTTCAGAAAATATCAATATATTCAAAGGAAATAAAAATCTTCACAAATATGGTCTTGTCTTTTGGGTAGTTGTCTAAATCATGCTGCATTTGTCTAGGACAAGAGTTGGTGAACAAGGTGGGATTCTGGAATAACAGTTGAACACTAGTAAACCAGAACATATGGTCATGTCGCCTTGAGTAACATTAAAATGATTTCTGATTGCATATTTGATTGCTTTTTTGTGCCTTGTGTCTGTTTTCAGCTCACTCTATGAAAATGTGGAAAATCAGTGGAAGAAATTAGCTAAAGGCGCTCCAATTAGATCCTTTCTGCCTGAGAGCTTGTGTACACTGGGCTCACCAGTGACTGTGGCAGTATTGCTTGATAAGCATTCCATGATTCAGAAGGATGTGAACTTATAGATTATTCATTACTGAGAGGAGATATCCAGGCTTCTCTTACTTATCGGAGCTTTTTGTGGTATAATTTCTCAGTTTATTATGAGTACAGATGATATAAATCAGCAGATAATTCTCCTTGGCCTTTCCTAACCAACACAGCAATTTTTGAATTTCAGTGACAGAGATAAATAGGGAGGTGGAGTGGTAGTCTTCAGAGCTGTTGTGAACTGTGACTGCAGCTCCTTTGCCCTGCCCTGTCTGGATTTGCTATTTTGTACAATTTAGTGCAAAATTCTTGCTGTGAGCATCAAAGAGACTGAGAAATTCATTATAGAAAGTTAGTTCAGAGATTCTCAGTGTGTAGAGGCAACTGGCTGAGCAGAAAGTACCTCTCCTTGGGAAAACATACACAAATAAATCCTAATTAACTGTTCGAGGACAGTGTTTTTCAATTTCTGTTGTTTGGTGATTTGATATAACTTGTAAAACATCTAAATGTATCAACTGTAGGCAACCATTTTGGTTTTTTAACTTTTTGTTTTTGCCTAAAAAGTAAACACACAAATATGTGTGTATTTACTTGCAGAGTTATTGACTTAAAATTCAGCAGCCTCTTTTAAGTCACTGAATTACTTTGAGTAAATAGCACCATTATGTGACTAAATGGTCACCAGGGACCTGCAAGACTCAATATAAATTCTCTAAAGAATAGTTCACATTAATTTCACTGTTAAATCAATTTTTTCTTTTTTCTGGCTGAGTAGAGGGACAGATCACATAAAAGGACAACCATCACAGAAATTCTATGTTAGAAGAATCAACACTACTTCAAAATCAGTTAAAGTTTCAATAAAAGTAAATAGTATCTTCAAATAAAAACATACGGTTTCAGACTCTGTTAATAGTTTAGTATAGCAGAGCCTTGAAGAAGAAATTCTACAATTTCACAGTGAGGTCAGAAGTGATAAAGATAAAATTAAATGATAAAGACAAGATTAAAATGTATTTAAATGTTTTCTACTCAATTTCTAATTCTTCATCTTTATATATATTAATAAGTCCTTTAAAAACTCAATATAAAGGCAGTATAGATAAGTGCATAAGTAGAAAGATACTTAAATATTTTTTTACAAAATTGCAGTGAATTTTATCATTCTGTTTATACTTAAGAGATCTTTAATTCTTTAAGTTTCTAACTAAAGTGACCTAACTTGACAATTATGTTTGGTTAGTCTAAACTGTCAACCAACTAAAACTTTAAAATGCTGTTTTAAATCATCAGGATAACTAGTCAAGTTAATTTTATAACTCTGTAAATCTTCAATTCTTACCGTACCATACAGAAATAACCTTAATGATACATACATGGTGTATACTAGTACAAATGTTAAATGGAAGTAATATTCAAAGTTCTGTTCTCAATGAACTAGTATTTCATATAATTTCAAATTTAGACACAATTATTACAAAACAAATTTTTATTTGTTAGGGTATACTTAGGGTTGTATAATTTTATATAACTTTTGTTATTATGTTAAGTCAAAATTTATTATGAACATTAATATATTTCCTTTTATTATTCAAATTTATTATTTAAGTTTTTATACAATTATACTTCTACTCAAAATTTTATTTCATAAGATGAATTTCTCTTTAAATTTTCATCTTATACTTTATTAAGAAAAAAAACATTTTGCATCGCTTTACTTTTCTACAATACCCTTTTCAAAGGAAACAGATTAGTATTATTTTTCTTAATTTATCAAGCTTAATTTACAAGCTTCATGCACTCCACTCTCAAATACCACCCCCAAGAGCATTCTGCCAAGAAACTACAGTACGATAGAGATTTTAAATTATTCTCCTGAGATCTGCAGTTGACCTGTCTGAGATATAAGAGTAAAAAAGAACTGTACTAACTCCCTGTATGTGGTGTGTATCAGTCAGTGTAGTCCTGTACTAGACCAAGGCAGACACTGAAGAGTATGAAGCAGTTGTATAATGAACCCACAAACAATTAGTATTCAAACTAAGCGTCTAAGCATAGTTGTCATTTTTCACATGGGTATGTATTTGGTAAAAGGGGAGATAATATTTTAAAGAATACGGTGGGCTTACCAGACATAATTTTTAAATCAAGCATCACATTCAAATATATTGACTTATTCAGTGTGGAATTTGCTTCAGAGACTTTTGGGCCCAGAGTTGGCTGTGATTCCTCTTGTTCTTTTGTGATTATTATCTATTTTATTGAACTTGTTCCTTACCTGTCTACAGTGAAAAATATTAGACTGTAGAAAATTAAAATTTTAAAAACTCAGCATGCGTGTTCTACCACTGGTTGATCTAGAACTAAAAGTAAAGACTAAGTTGCTAAAATATGCATGCCACGGATAATAATCTCTGAAATGAAAAAAATCACTTTTGGATCTTATAGGCTTTAAACCATTGACACTGCTCGCCTTGGCTCACATGTGGGACAACATAGCGCATATTCATTGTTGTTCACTACAGTGTCACGTCGAAGCATTTTTTTATTCAGGTAGGAACTCACTCCACTAAATCTGCACAGAAAATATTAGTCTTCTGATTATAAAAATTTTTCCAAGGGATTAAAAAAATTTTTAAATGCATACAGTAACTTGTATAGCTATAGAAGGCAAACATATAAGACTATCCATTTTATGTCTAAGGAGATGGAATTTTCATTGAATAAAACATAAAATTTTGAATTTATAATAAGAATATTAGTCTATCCCATAGCTGAACATAGAATTATTTGGACTGAACAGATACAAACTAAAAGAGGCCATTTAATGACTGAGCATAAATATAAATGTGATTCACAATAGCAAGCACTGGCTGACCTTTGTGGACACATTAAAAATCATAAGTCCCAAAGACACAGGTCAGATTCTGGAAGAGTCAAGTCATTATCATTCCCTTA
>NW_011495082.1:14893740-14926045 GCF_000754665.1 Bison bison bison
TCATTCCCTTAACCCTCCAAAGTTCAGTGTTCAGCACAAGAAAGAAGTGAAAAAATATACAATGAAACTTGGGTATTTTATAGGAAATCTACTTCAATATATATTTTAAATGCTATACAAATACATTGCTTTTCAGATATCATTTCTTATTTTTGAGAGATAGGGATAGATGCATTCCTTTATAATTAAAGGGCTTTATTTCAATTGTAACCAGGATTTTTAAAATGAGTTCTGAGTTTTAAGTAAAAATAATTAATATTAAAGCAAACCATTCATATTTTAAGTTATTCTCTTTTATTGTATATTTAAAATGAATATCTATGAAAAATTAGACTATTAGTTAAAGAAAAAGTGACTGAAAAAATATTTTGGTATTTGATAGTATCTTTACTCTCTAGATAGTTTTCTGAATGCATTCTCCTTTTCTCTAGAGGTATTTCACATCATGTTTAAACATTACAAACTTATGATGTGAAAGTGAAAGTTGCTCAGTTGTGTCAACTCTTTGTGACCCCATGGACTATACAGTCCATGGAATTTTCCAGGCCAGAATACTGGAGTGGGTAGCTGTTCCCTTCTCCAGGGTCTCTTCCCAACTCAGGGATCGAACCCAGGTCTCCCACATTGCAGGGATTCTTTACCATCTGAGCCACCAGGGAAACCCATGAACTTATGATGAGCAACACTAGCAGGAACTGCTGCAAACCCTGCCTGCTTTAAACTCAAGTCCAAAATTTGATGTGGACAGTGCAACCTCCAGAACAGATGGATTACCCAGTGCTTTACCAAGGACCCGAGGGGAGGAATGGGCAGGTACAATGACAAGATGCTCTCATTTTAACTTTTTACTTTGAAACAACTACAGCCACACAAGAAGTTGCAACCGTATCACAGAAAAGTTTCACACACTCTTCACCCAGCTTTCCCCAATGTAGTTTCTATTAAGTAATCAACCGAAGTACATTAAAATTTTCTAGAGTTTACTTGAACACCCATTTATTTTGAACTGGGCTGTGGAAGACTGAAAGGGGTCAGGTTGAGAGGAGCTGGAGAAAGGTTTTTATACAGCAGACAGGGAAGCAAAGTAAGGAAATAATTTGATTTGCTTTAGTTTTTTAAAGTTACCTTATTTGGGAAAGGCTAGTTAGCTGTTGTGATTGGTTGCTCTTAAATTTGGTTCTCTTGGGAATGATGCACTGACTCTGGCTTCCATGTTCTTACATAGACAATGAAAGTATCAGAACTATTTCAGTCTAATGGCCTCTTTAATGACTTTAATGCAGTCTACATAATAATATAACACTATCAACAATAAGAAATTAACACTGTTATACTATTAATAACTAGACAGCAAATTTTACTAAAATACTAATTTCTACAACAATACCACCATTTTTACACACACGTTATTTGCACTTATTTGTGTGTTTCTATGAAATATTTCTACTTTAGATTTACATATATTACTCACTACAAACTTACTCTTTTAAGAATTGAGGTTTAAATTTCCATTCCCTAATCTTGAAAGGTATTCACTGTTTTAGCACTAGATATGAAAGTGAAAGAGGAGAGTGAAAAAGCTGTCTTAAAACTCAACATTAAAAAAACAAAGATCATGGCATCCATCCCACCACTATCTATGATGATAGATTAATGGGGGAACAATGAAAACAGTGAAAGAGTTTATTTTCTTGGGCTCCAAAATCACTGCAGATGGTGACTGCAGCCATGAAATTAAAGACGCTTGCTTCTTGGAACAAAAGCTATGGCAAACCTAGACAGCATATTAAAAAGCAGACACATTGCCAACAAAGTTCCCTCTAGTCAAGGCTATGGTTCTTCCAGTAGTCATGTATGGGTGTGAGAGTTGGACTATAAAGAAAGCTGAGCACCGAAGAATTGATGCTTTTGAATTGTGGTGTTGGAGAAAACTCTTGAAAGTCCCTTGGACTGCAAGGAGATTCAACCAGTCCATCCTAAAGGAAATCAGTCCTAAATATTCATTGGAAAGACTGATGCTGGAGCTCCAGTACTATGGCCACCTGATGCAAAGAGCCGACTCATTTGAAAAGACCTGATGCTGGGAAAGATTGAAGGCAGGAGAAGGGGAGAACAAAGGATAAGATGGTTGGAGGGCATCACCGACTCAATGAACATGAGTTTGAGTAAACTCTGGGAGTCGGTGATGGACAGGGAAGCCTGGCGTGCTGCACTCCATGGGGGTCTCAAAGAGTCAGACATGACTGAGTGACTGAAATGAACTGATAATGCTCTATGTAGATTTCTCTTTGATGTCCTTAATCTGAATGAAGAAATCCCCCATTTCTAATTTGCTGAGATTTTGTTTTGTTTTTATGAATTAGTGTTTAATTTTTTCAAATTATTTCTATGCATCTTTAAGACATGTAAATCTTTATAGATTATTTCTGTGCATTTGTTAAGTTATAGTTGATGAAAATCTAAAATTATTCCTTTATTATTTTATGCTATTTATATAGCAAATTTCATTAATTTATTTTCAAATGTCATATCATCCTTGAATTTCTAGGATGTCATTTGGTTCTAATTTGCTATATTGATTAACTTTGCTAGACTCAACTGGATGAAATTTTGTTAATGATTTCTGCATCTGTGTTCATGAAGCACATTGGCATATAATTGTCTTTCCTTGTAATTTATTTATCTAGTTATGATATCAGGGTGATGCTGGCCACATAACATGAGTTAGCAAGTTGTATGCAAACACAGTTGATCTCCGTTTGCCTGCTACAAACTTGTGTTTATCTCCTGGACAACCTGAAGTCTTAGTGCTAACTCTTGATTAAACTTGAAATAAATGTACTATTAAGTGATTAATACAATGCTGTGTTAGAGTATGAAGTAGATCAGGGACAATTTATGCCTTTTTAACAGCATTTAACTGATTGTTATTTTATACTGTTTTACATATTCTTGCTTCCTGATATTGAGCCTTATCATGAAACATGGTTTCAGTTATGTGTCAGAAGAATATAAAAAAGTTCTCTTTGACTGAGATTTTGCATCCCCTTAAGCTGTTTCACATATACATGATGGTTCAAAATAGGAAGATGAAGGTGTCCTGTGTGACTGAGAAGGACCAAGGTTAGCTGTGCCGGATGTGATGTCTGCCTGTCATTCATTTCATCTGTTTACCAAGTCTAGCACTTTTATGAAAACATTGCATGAGTGTACCCTGTCAAGTCTCAGTCATCTTTTCTCGTATCCAAAGCTATATAATTACTGAAGAAGTGTTTCTTCCTGTTCTATCATCCAAAATAATTTGTGTAGGATTAATATTATTTCCTATAATTTACTAGTGAAGTCATCTGTGTCTGAAGATTTTTTTTGTAGGAAGGGGTTTATACTATAAGAATTCATAATGTGGTGGATTCATGTTGATGTATGGCGAAACCAATACAATATTGTAAAGTAATTAACCTCCAATTAAAATAAATAAATTTATATTAAAAAAAAGAATTCATCTTTTTAAATAGATACAGCACTATTCATGTTTTCTATTTCTTCTTGGGTCTGTTTTGGTAATTGTGTTTTTCACAATTCAATTTCAATATATGCTTAAATTTTGTCAGATTTCTTGGAGTAAACCTGTTTATAATATATCCTTAAAATTTTAATGTTGTGGAATCTATAGTGCTGTCTGCTCAGTCCCTCATTATACTGTTGATTTATAATCTTTTCCTTGATCAATTTAGCAATGTATTTATCAACACTATAGATACTGTAAAAAAAAATCAACAATGTTCTCTTTGAAATTTCCCTTCTTTCTTCCATATACTCTCTCATTTTTTTTCAGCTCAGTTCTTTGTTATATCCTCTCTGCTCTTCTTTCCTTGACTTCCTAAAGTGGATAACTAGATTTCTTACTTATATCCATAAGGGACTTCCCTGGTGGCACAGATGGAAAGAATCTGCCTGCAATTCAGGAGACCTGGGTTTGATCCCTGAGTTGGGAAGATCTCCTGGAGAAGGGAATGGCTACCCACTCCAGTATTCTGGCCTAGAGAATTTTATGGACAGAGGAACCTGGCAGGCTACAGTCCATGGGGTTGCAAAGAGTCGGACTTCACTGAGCAACGTTCACTACTTACATCCATATGCAGATACCTGGAGTTTTTCATATGCTTAGCTAAACCACCTCTTGTTTTCTGCTCTGTAATCTCTGTTTCAGGTTCTCAAACCTGATTATCTTTTTTTTTTTTTCCAACTCAACAATACTCACATGCTTTGTGTGGAGGCATTGCTCTAGTACCATGATCTAGAGCTACCTCCAAGCAGAAAATTAGGTTGATAAAAGAGCTTCTTTCTATTATTTCCTCTATCTGAGGTACAATGTCTAAAAACATTTCATGTTTTTGTTGTTGTTCATTTTGTTATTGCTTACACTGGGAGGGGAAATTAGCTACAGTGACTCTGTCATGGCCAGGGGTCATTCTAAATAATTTGAGAAGTTATGGAGATTGAGATTTGCCAAATGAAAGATGGAGTAAATGTCTGTACTTTATATCTGGGGTTTATAGATGTCCTAGAAACTACACTCTTCTCAACGTTAATTCTCATGTAAACATTTTTGTATAGCATATTAAACTGATCATTAATATAGAAAAAGAAGATGACCACTATGATTATTTCACTAAGAATAAACCAGGCAAAGTAACTCTTAAGTTTGCACTAGGGTTACTGGATTTGTGGTATATGTGTTCTGTACTTGTATCAAAGTTTGATAAATTATATGATGCTTTGTTTCAGGGCATGTTGGAAAAGTACAGGAAAAATGGTGGATTTATACTAGGTTTACATCTTAAAAGTTGAAAATCACCTGAGGGAAATGCAGATGGTTATTAAGTATTTGGTTTTAAAAATCAGAACTCAGTGATATTGTGTAGGCAAGCTAAGTGGCCATGGTTGATCTAAGGTAATTCTGAGAGCTTAGATTTTCTCTTTTATGTTAGGGACAATTTACTTTCTCATCAACAATTTTCCTACCATTGAAATCTTCCTTCTTTGGGGCAGGTTAGAAATGCAATATAAAACTTAACTGCATCATTTTGTACATAAAAAAATCACTCTTTGCATATAAAATATTCATAACTTTAAGTGCTTCAATAGTAATAGGATACAAGAAAGAGTATTTTAAGTTGAAGAATTATTCATACTGGCCATTTTCCAAACAGGTTATGAGTTATGAGTTAACTCTTGAATGCTTTAGAGTTATTCATATTATCAAACTTATTTGAGTCCTCTGAAAACATGTTGGGGAAAAAGTGATACTGAGAAGTGTCTATTTTGCCCATGTATCAATTTTTCTGGTTGGAAGTGTAAATGTCAAAAAGGCAGAGAATAAATGACCATAAATGAAGAGCAGTGAGATAAATTCCAGGAATTATTTATGAATGCACTCAATCTTAGGACATTGTGAATGAACATGTTTCCTAGCATAGTTTTATGTGTATATTTTAAATTTATGCAATATTTATAATGTACATCTTGCGTATATCGACTCAGCTTCCCTGATGGCTCAGTGGTAAAGAATCTGTCTGCAGGGTAGAAGCAACAGGAGACATGGGTTCAACCCTTAGGTTGGGAAGATCCCCTGGAGGAGGGCATGGCAACCCACTCTAGTATTCTTGCCTGAAGAATCTCAAGGCAGAGGAGTCTGCCAGGCTTCAGACCATGGGATAGAAAAGAGTCAGACATGTCTGAAGTGACTTAGCATGCACATACGCATATATAGACATGCAGCATATACAACCTTAATAAAAGTAAGCAGTAAACTTTTATCCACTAAGCCATGACTTCAAAAATATGAGTACTTTATGAGGCTTAAACACAGATCTAATAACAAGAGTTACTATTTTTTACACATTGTGTCACAAAACCCTTCAAACAAGATGATAACAGTCACCTTTTTCTCAAATGGAGAACCAGTTCATTTAGACATCTTGGCCATAATAAAGCTAAGACAAAGATACAGGTCTTCCAGGGCTCTGGTTTGAACATTTACAACCATTTCCCCTCCAAATATCACAGATGTGACATAGATTTGCTTTAAGGTTTTTGTTTTGTTTTGTTTTGTTAGGTTTGTTTGGTTTTTTTTTTGGACTCTCTGTACATTTTCACAGGATGCTTCACAGAGGCCTGATAGCTATCACTGAAGTCAGGGCATTTTCAACCCATATTTCATTTGACCAAAGGAAGCGGTAACATAAATACTGCTTCTCACAGAAGTTTTGTGCCACTTTTGAACTCTACTATTTTCCTTAGATTTTTATCAGAACCCTTGGTCTACTTTAAACCTACGCTTTTAAATGTGACCCACCCAGTCAGATAACACTCATTTTATGCTCAGGCTACTCTATTGCATCAATTTCTATTTCCTTTTATTAAAATCATTTCATCTTTCTTTTGTCTGCTGAAGAAGCTATATAGCAATATTTTGAAAATTAATGAACTCTGAAAGCTATCGTTATGTCCCTAATTTTTTTCTCCTTTATCATCTTAAAATTACCATAGTAATGTTGAATCTAAAAACTACAAGTTAGGATCCTGAGGAATTTTACTGCTTTGGATCATTATTTCAAATTTTAAACACTTTTAAACATTATTTCAACAGTTTTTCTGTCTTGAAATCACTGAATTCATTTCAAAAATAAGATATTTTACAAAAATATTGAACATTGGGCTCTGATCTCTATCTATTTTCTTTGGGTTTTCTAGATTTAGGTCAAACCTCTTTAGTTATCATTATCAACCAGATATCCAAAGATTGACACCAACGAACTTCATGGTGAAGAAAACACTGCCTCTATACCATCTGGAAGATGGTGTTTATATTCCACACATTAATGTAATTCAGTGGATAAGTGATTCTTGTGGTTCTGCATAGGAATATTTTTTTCTGGAACTATACTTCACTAGAAGTTCCTGTGGTTACTAACATGACCATTGTTGGATTAAAAAAGGTAGTTTTTCTTCTCCTGCAGGGATGAGCCATGATTGTAAGTTATTAGCCTTATGCCACATTATTGCAACTGATTGTAACAGTTAAAAATTTATAGGTTTGGACTGGATATGGTGATATTTATATTCCATTCTAACATTTTTTATCACATTATGATTTGATAAATAGGTGTTTTTATGACCAATAAGATACATTCTGCACATAATATGAGAGTGAGGTCTTTATAAACCCATCTCTGATTCTTTATGGAAAACAATTTTGATTTGTTGACACGGCTTCAAACTGCTTTATCGAGAAAAAGGGGCATTTTTTTATATCTTCATATTTATGCTTTCCCCTGATTTAAGATTTCACAAACAAGTTCTTATTTGGATACCCACTGGTAAAAAGAACAATTTAAAAATCTGTACACAAACTGGGAAATTTAGATTAAAACCTACAGTTGTATCATGTCAAAAATCTATATTCACTTTGTAGATTTTTAAATTCTGGCACAATCCACAAAGAAAGATTAAATTGGATGCTTATAATTTCTCTAAGCAATAGCAACGACAATAATCCCAGTAAAAATAACACTTTTGTTAAAAACTTTAAAAAAGTTTCGAAATGCCAGGGACAGTACAAAGCCCTTTATATGCATATAAATCACTTGTCAATTCTTATTAGTATATTTTTATTTCTATTATTATCTTTTATTCAGAGGAGAAATGGAGACTATAATCTTTATGCTATTTGCCAAAGTTCTCAAAGGTGAAAGAACCAACTAAGAATCTATCTTAGATACAAGTAACCCCAAAGTCCATGGTCTTGACTTCTGGGTTAAAATGCAATGACCACAACTAAATATCAGCAAATGTCTGGTGGCTATTTTCATAGTTTTCTTAAATACTGTGAATGAAATAAAATAAATTGAATATTTAAGAATATTTCCTTACTACACATTAATGTACGCAATATGATTACCACAGTAGTATTAACTAACACCTCCATCAAATCATATAATAATCATAATTAATCCATTCTTTTAACTATAAACAATTACATTTTTCATAGCTTGCAATTTTTTTTCATTGATTTTCTCGTTTATGCAACTGATTTGAAAAATGATTAAACTTACATTTTTTTAATACCCAGAATTTGAAACAAACATTATTTACTTTTAAAAACTTTCAATAATAGGGATTGATAATTCATTTGTTAGAATTAAGAAAAATCAAGAAAATATTCTGTGAATTCATAACTATCTTTTTGAAACCTTCCAGACATAAATCAAGGTATGGTTAACATTGCTCTTAAAAATTGCTACATACTAGTAATATGCACGATTGTTACCGAGCTTTCTGACTTTTTTCCAAGATAAGTTAATCAGTTCAGTTCAGTCGCTCAGTCGTGTCCGACTCTTTGCGACCCCATGAACCACAGCACTCCAGGCCTCCCTGTCAATCACCAACTCCCAGAGGTTACCCAAACTCATGTCCATTGAGTCGGTGATGCCATCCAACCATCTCATCCTCTGTCGTCCCCCTTCTCCTCCTGCCTTCAATCTTTCCCAACATCAGGGTCTTTTCAAATGAATCAGCTTTTTGCATAGGTGGCCAAAATATTGGAGTTTCAACTTCAACATCAGTCCTTCCAATGAATACCAAGGACTGATTTCCTTCAGGATGGACTGGTTGGATCTCCTTGCAGTCCAAGGGACTCTCAAGAGTCTTCTCCACCACCACAGTTCAAAAGCATCAATTATTTGGTGCTCAGCTTCCTTTATAGTCCAACTCTCACATCCATACATGACTACTGGAAAAACGATAGCCTTGACTAGATGGACCTTTGTTGACAAATATTGTGTCTATTGCAACAACTGCAACCACTCAGGCTAATTTAAACAGAAAAATAAATATACTGGATAAATATAGGATGGTCCAGAGTCAAAGGAAGTAAGAAAAGCTAAGTGAGTAGGTGTTAGAAACAATGGCTCCAGGAATTCAGAAGCTGACACAATTGGGTAATATGTGTATGGTAATGTTATAGGATTTGCTTATTTTTTAAATATTTATTTATTTTTGCCTCTGCTGGGTCTCAGTTGCTGGGCTGCTATTCTCCACTCGTGGTGTGCAGGCTTCTCATTGCAGTGGCTTCTCTTGCTGCAGAGCACAATCTTTAGGGCACATAGGTTTCACTAGTCATGGCACATGGGCTCAGGAGTTGTGGTTCTCAGGTTCTAGAGCATAGGTTCAATATTTGTGGTACATAGGCCTAGTTGTTCCATGGCATGTGCGATGCGTCTGGGTTAGGAAGTGAACCTGTGTCCCCTACACTGGTAGGCAGAGTCTTTACCACTGAGTCACAAAGGAAGGCTAGGATTTAACTATTGTTGAACATTTTGAAGACCTTTAAATACATATATTTTTTGAAAACTTAGTTTCCAAGAAGAGCAGTCAGGTGCATTTGGAATTAAGTGCCCATTCATTGACCATGAAAATATATGTTGTATTTTGGTTGTTACTCCCAACACAACTGTATTTGTAGGTTCATAATAGTTCCCTAAAGGAAATCCAAGTTGTTGTTATCACGGATACTTGGTAGAGAAATCAATGCTGTTGTTGTTCAGTCACTATATCATTTCTGACTCTTTGCAACCTCATGGTCTCCAGGAGCACACAGGGCTTCATGGAGTTCTCCAGGTAATAACACTGGAGTGGGTTGCCTTTTCCTTCTCCAGGGGTTCATCCTGGACCAGGGATCAAACCTGTGTCCCATGCACTGGCAGGCAAATTCTTTACCACTCAGACAGCAGTGAAGGCCAGAGAAATTAATAGATACCCATTAAACTAGAATCACTACTAATTATTTTTACTACTAAGTCTCCGAGTAAATAACTTTCAAATTTAAAAGAATATGACTTCATCTAGCTTTAAAAACATACTTCTTTTCTATATGAATGTATTTTTGGTCCTAAATTTCCAGTGGTTAATCATTATCAGCCATTTAGATTTAAACTACACATAATTCAAGATTCATTACTCATCTTTTTTCTTTTTACTTGCTTCATTTCCTCTGTAATGAGGTCTTCTCTCTGAATTATTTAAATTTTTCCTACAATACTTCTTTCAAGTACTTTCCTAAGACTAAATATGCAGGTGTTGCTGCTGCTGCTAAGTCACTTCAGTCATGTCCGACTTTGTGTGATCCCATAGACAGCAGCCCACCAGGCTCCGCTGTCCCTGGGATTCTCCAGACAAGAACACTGGAGTGGGGTGCCATTGCCTTATAAAAAATATGCAGGTAGCATAGTCTAAATATTTTAACTTGGATAGCTGAATAATAGTTTGGCTGAATATAGGATAGATTACAATATTACTTTCTTGGTAGCTTGTACTTAGTGTTGCTTTTTCTTATAGCTTCCACTGTTAACAGAAGAGAAATCTAATTTCAAGGTATTCTTCCTATGTAAATTACTTTTTCTTTTTACTGAGCAGCTTGTGAAAATTTCTCCATACAATTTGACTTTTCTGCATGTTTTGTATCAATCATTTAAATGAACTCCAAAATTATACATGATCAAGCAGCCAAAAACACAAAACACTTTCTTGAACAATAAGGACATCATTGCTTCATCCCCATGACAACTCTAGCATTGCTCCATAATAAAGTAGGTATTAAAACATTGCTGAATCTTAACAGATTTAAGTAAATGTTATTACATCTACCATTTCCAATAGATTATTCCACTTTACAACTCTCTTCAGCTAATTGAATCACAGACTTTCCTCAAAAATAAATAAGTTCTGGTATTTAAATATCTGAGATGCACTAAAAAATTGGATGTCTTCCTGCTTCTTCATTGGCATATGCTAAGACTGTTTTCTTTCATATTTCGGCATGAAATTCAAAAAACCTGAACCAAATACATAGTATGTACGCCAGTCTCAAATTCTCTCCTTGTCATACAGTCTAATGTTTATTTATACACAATTATTTCAACAAAGTAAATGGCACATGTAATCAGGTACCAGAATTTATGTTACATTTGTCTTCCCTGTCCTCTAGGACTAGAAATGTCACCTAAGAAAATGCATAACATGTTGTACTCTGTCGGGAGCCAGCATGTGGAACTCCACCCGTGGCAAAGGTCATGAGGAAGGAGTCTCTGTATATGCAAAGGCGGGAACGAGCCTCAGGAGTCCCCCTGGAAATTCTCGAGCATCTACCCCCAAAACCAGAGTCTGCCTGCTTTACTGCTTTGTGCTCTCACCTACACCTCTGACTTTACAGGGGGCTGTCCCCCACCACCTCTCTCTGAAAAAGAGTTAACTTACAGCTCCAGTAGATAAAGTTCCTGGGTGTGAAAAGAGTGTTGCAACCTACAAACTCCTTTGGAAGTCCTCTAGCCTGCCTGAACAGATTCTTCTGGCCACATGTGATTGTTCAGAGCCTCCCAACCGTGAGAGGCATGAGATGTTCTAAACTGTCTGAATACAGATTCCTTTGAGCAGTTAAAAGATTGATTAGAAATTGTATTGGTGAAGGGTTTTTCACTTGTTGGGCCAATGTTTGCTGCTAAGTTTCCATATCCCTTACCTACTGTGTCCCTGGCAGTGTATTTATTAATATAATTGGTGTATAGGAATGTAAGTAGAAGCTTTAATGTTTGTAACCTTGGACCCTTGAGTTAATTCTTTTCTTATTATAGCCCACCATACCTTTGCCCTATAGAAATGCAACTTTATCTAATGCTTTCGGAGGGTGGTGCCTGACTTTAGAATAATCACCTTTAGAGAAAAATAAGATTTCTGAAGAAAGGGTCATAAAATGTTAACAGGCCTCCTGGCCAGAAGATGATGTAAATCACCTAAACTTTTGCATATGATAAGTTTGAAAGCCTGGCTTCGATAAAGATCAAGGACTGCTGTCCTTGCATGACTCTGCCCCTTCCCCCATTATCCTTTATGCACAACTTAAGGTACAAAAACTACTTTGGAAAATAAAGTGCAGGCCTTGTTCACCGAAACTTGGCCTCTCCATGTCATTCTTTCTCTCACCTTCTGGCTGTATTCCCATCTGGAGCATGGAGGCTCGTCAAGTCTACTAATTTTGCCTGGGCTTCTAAGATCCGACTGGGGAGGCCTTAGCGTCTCCTCTCCTTCGGGAGAACGGGAGGACACCTGCAGCCTACATAGGTGACGCAAATTCCTCGTCTTGGAATTATTAGCTTTCCACGTAAACCAAGTTATTCAGCCTCTTTTCTCCGCTGAATTTTCCTACTGAGCTATCCTTATTCTATTACGCTTTATATCTCTAATTAATATTTAACTAAAGCTATTGTATCCAGTTTGCCGATGCCGTCCCCGCTTTGAATTCCTTGGATCCACCAGGGCTGGACCCCGGCAAGTGGCGGAGAAAATTCAGTGGAGAAAAGAGGCTGAATAACTTGGTTTACGTGGAAAGCTAATAAAATTCCAAGATAAGGAATTTGCGTCACCTACGTAGGTCGCAGCGCTCCCCAAGGACCATTATAATTCAGCATTTCCATCCACTCCTATGTTCTCCTAGTTATTGCTGCTGCTGTTTAGTTGCTAAGTCATGTTTGGCTCTTTTGTGATTCTGTGGACTGTGGATCCACCAGGATCTTGTGTCCATGTGATTTCCTAGCCAAGAACACTGGAGTGGGTTTCCATTTCCTTCTCCAGGGCATCTTCCCAGCCCAGGGATTGAACCCATGTCTCCTGTGTCTCGTGCATTGGCAAGGGGTTCCTTTATCACTGGGTCACCAAAGCAGCACTCTCCTGGTTATAACTGAGTATACAAAGCTGAAAACTTTATCTCCCAGTTCCTCTGTGTCTAGAATTCTGGCTGTTTATATAGTTTCTGTCAATGAGATTTATTCTTTTAGAGTTGGGAGTTGGAAGAAATCGGAGACCAAAACCCTTCCTGTGTTAGCTGGTGAGCAAGGCTGGATGTGAGAGCTGGCCATGGGGAGTTGACATGCTCCAGGCCCCATCACCAGCCCAGCAAGCCTGCGGTAGCTGTGGTGGCCACCATAGTAACTGCAGTTGCAGTTTCTTCCTGCTACTTTACTGCAGCATTGACATTTAAAGCAAATGCCACTTACTTCTCAATCAAGTCCAATGATAGTGTAAGACTTAATTATTGTTTCTAAATTACTTTTATTGAAACACCTGGAGTAGTTTTTATTTACCGAAAGATACATAATGTATATGTAGTGGGAATGACATGTGTGCAGGTGTGTGTGTGTGTGTGTGTGTGTGTTTGGACTCTGCCAACACTGGGATTATAGCCAGTATTCCCTACATACTTCCCACTTGGACTGGCGGAGCTTCAATTTAACTAAACCTACAATGCTTTTAATATGTTTATTATGCTATATCATTGTAAGGATTAAACAGAGCAATATCTGTAAAATATCTGCACCAAATGACAGCAGTAAATAAACTGTGGCAGGCAGCAGGGGAATAGTTATTGATATGAGAGTTGTAATTATGGAATTCTTTGATTAGTTTCTTCTTCTTCCATAAAAATATTTTTTGTTGTTTACATATTTTATTCACTTTACTGGCACTCAGTGAATGGACTCATTGAAAAACAATATAAAAGAAAAACAGATGTGTGATTTTCATAAGTTCCAGAATATCATTATGTCAGGTAATAAATAAACTAAGCACATTAAGCAGGAAAATGTACTTAGGAACTAAACAGAATTTTGTTTATATGTGAACAAATGGCTGTGTTGCCAAAGAATAAACCATTCAACTTAGATGTAATAATTGAAATGAATATGCATTGAATGCATGGAAATCAGCCTACTTTTAGGAAAAGATGCTTTCATTTTAGTAAGACAGAAGCTAATCAAGGCATAGGTGCTATTCTGGGTAAATTAAAACAAATTAGTTTAAATATTCATTTTTTTTTGTAAATATGCTGTTAGTTTCAAAAGTATCCAGATTTTGTGTCAATTTTAACAAATTTATCAATTAGAAAAATATTCCCCTCTATCTGTGTAATTTACAGTTTCTTCACATACTCTGAAGAGTTTGAAAGAAAATCTGCGTGAATTAAGTTCTTTGAATCGGTTTTACTACAAGTATATTATATTTTAAAAAAGCTTTACCTGTTATTGTAAACATTTTTCTTTAGATGAAAGACAAAATAAATGAAAACAAGATGATAACTTAAAAATTCATACCACTGAAAGAATATATGGATATACTTTCCTATGAATATTAAAGGATTATTTAATAGTGATTTGAACAATGAAAATTTTAAAATAGGTTCTTAAATGACCCACTACATCCATAATACAACCAAAAAATAACAATAAAGAGGAATATATGGTTCCAATTCACATTTAATTTTAAATGATCTTAATTCTCCCAATACATATTTTCAAATATTGGGGTTTTTCAGTTTACTGCAAGATCCAACCAGTCCATTCTGAAGGAGATCAGCCCTGGGATTTCTTTGGAAGGAATGATGCTAAAGCTGAAACTCCAGTACTTTGGCCACCTCATGTGAAGAGTTGATTCATTGGAAAAGACCCTGATGCTGGCAGGGATTGCGGGCAGGAGGAGAAAGGGACGACAGAGGATGAGATGGCTAGATGGCATCACTGACTCAATGGGTGTGAGTTTGGGTAAACTCCGGGAGTTGGTGATGGACAGGGAGACCTGGCGTGCTGCTATTCATGGGGTCTCAAAGAGTCGGACACGACTGAGCGACTGAACTGAGCTGAACTGAACTGAAAGTGGTAGACATGCAATCTTTGACTTACAATTTTATTCACAAATTAAAATTTATAAAGTTTGAAAATTTTGGTTTTAACAATTCTGTTAATTCTCTTAAAATGCTCTTTTTTTCAATGTTAATTCCTCATTGATAATATCATTGTAAATAACTTTCACAACCTTTGATGCTAGTCTCAACTTTCTACACATTTTACACATTTTAACAAAGTTCAATGCTTAAAACTCTAGATTTTATGTACTGATGGGTGTTTTAAATATAATTTCACATTATTATGCTGTGAAAGATGAAAGAAGAATCAGAGTTAATAAAAAAAAACTAACATTTCAACTAATATTATCCTATGGAAATTCAGATAGTAGAGAATGTGGCATTATTGTTACTGAAAAAAAGAAGATAATGGAACTTGGAACTCAGTTGGTGGGTATGTGTAACACAAGCCTGTGCGTGTGTGTGGTGTATAAACAAAATGTCCAATTTGTGAGATCTGTTTAAATGCAGTAACTTGTTCTCTGCGAATTGAGCAACAGATTGAATTTTCAATTAGCTTGGTAATCTAACAGAAAGAAGCTTTGAGTCATGAGGGTGATAGGGTAATGTTTACTCATGAAAGCTTGGCGTATTCACTTAGGAATATCAAAAATATATCAGTTCAGTTTGGTCACTCAGTCGTGTTTGATTCTTTGGGACTCCATGGACTGCAGCTTGCCAAGCTTCCCTGTCCATCACCAACTTACAGAACTTACTCAAACTCATGTACATCGAGTTGGTGATGCCATCCAACCATCTCATCCTCTATTGTCCCCTTCTCCTCCCAAAGTTTCCCAGCATCAGGGTCTTTTCAAATGAGTCAGCTCTTCACATCAGGTGACCAAAGTGTTGGAGTTTCAGCCTCAACATCAGTCCTTCCAATGAACACCCAGGACTGAACTCATTTAGGATGGACTGGTTGGATCTCCTTGCAGTCCAAGGGACTCTCAAGAGTCTTCTCCAACACCACAGTTCAAAGGCATCATTTCTTTTGTGCTCAGCTTTCTTTATAGTCCAACTCTCGCATCCATACATGACTACTGGAAAAACCATAGCTTTGACTGGATGGAACTTTGTTGGCAAAGTAATGTTTCTGCTTATAAACGGTCTAGGTTGGTCATAACTTTTTTTCCAAGGAGCAAGTATCTTTTAATTTCATGGCTGCAGTCGCCATCTGCAGTGATTTTGGAGGCCCCCCATAAAAGTCTTTCACTGTTTTCATTGTTTACTCAACTATTTGCCATGAAGTGATGGGACCAGATGCCACGATCTTAGTTTTCTGAATGTTGAGTTTTAAGCCAACTTTTTCATTCTCTTCTTTCACTTTCATCAAGAGGCTCTCTACTTCTTCTTCACTTCCTGCCATCAGGGTGGTGTCATCTGCATATCTGAGGTTATTGATATTTCTCCCAGCAATCTTGATTCCAGCTTGTGCTTCATCCAGCCCAGCGTTTCTCATGATATACTCTGCATATAAGTTAAATAAGCAGGGTGACAATATACAGCCTTGACATACTGCTTTCCCAATTTAGAACCAGTCTGTTGTTCCATGTCCAATTCTAACTGTTGCTTCCTGACCTGCATACAGATTTCTCAGGCAGCAGGTCAAGTGGTCTGGTAGTCCTATCTCTTTCAGAATTTTGCACAGTTTGTTGTGATTCACACAGCCCAAGTCTTTGGCATAGTCAATAAAGCAGAAGTAAATGTTTTTCTGGAACTCTCTTGCTTTTTTGTTGATTCAACATATGTTGGCAGTTTGATCTCTGGTTTCTCTGCCTTTTCTAAATCATCAGTAGACACTCCACTATATCATCACATCATTGAGTCACTAACAACTATTCACCTTCTATTTTATGCAGATCTTCAGTTCAAACTGTTCTTGAAAAAAAATCATTAAGAAATTGGTCAAAACTGCCATTTTGAAAAGGGGATAATGGACAATTCACAACATTTCTTAACATAGCAGAAATTAGTGAATGTAGGCTCTCAAATCAGACAGTGAATATGAATATTTGCTTTTTCAGATCCTAGTTTCTTAGAGAGATTTTATCGTTCACCTTCTGTGGTTACATTTGTACTGCTTTTCTTCATCTGTTTCATCTTATTTCCCTGAGAGAGAGAGGAGAAATGACACATTTATCCAAGATGTTTGTACAGAGTTAAATAGAAATTGCTTTGGAGTAGGAAGAAAGATTTCTCAAAATTTATTTTATGAGTCAGCTTAGCAAGCTTCTCCAAACTACTGGCCCCAGAATAGGAGCCCACATACACTTCTAGAGTGGTCTGCACTTCTTGGATTTTGATGACCAGCTTTTTGTTTTGAGATTCCTGGGAAGATGAGAACTAAGTGAAGAAAATAGTAAAGAGAAGCAGGTGCTTACAGAGGCCGCTGCTGCTAAGTCACCTCAGTCGTGTCCAACCCTGTGTGACCCCATAGACGGCAGCCCACCAGGCTCCCCCGTCCCTGGGATTCTCCAGGCAAGAACACTGGAGTGGATTGCTATTTCCTTCTCCAGTGCATGAAAGTGAAAAGTGAAAGTGAAGTCACTCAGTCATGTCCGACTCTTAGCGGCCCCATGGACTGCAGCCTACCAGGCTCCTCCGTCAGAGGCTACTAATTATCAAAAAGAACAAATTTTCTGAGTTCATCAAATTTTATTAACAGATAGGGACTAATAAAAGTTATAAAAAAGTTAGTACCTCTTTTAACTCACATTTTCCAGATTTTTTTCTTTTCCAAAGCAAAAAGCAGAGTGAAGGTTTATGTTACACATTTTTTTCCTCTACCTGGTCAAGAAAGAAAGAAAGTATCTTGCATATTTTATTTCTCTGCTTGGGGAGGGGAGGGAAGAAGAGAGAGAGAAGAGGGAGGAAAGGAAAAAATAAACAGAGGAATAATTAAGAAAATCTCTTTTTGAAAAAATGTAAGAGAAAAATGTACAGATAGCGTAAGTTTTTGATACATGAAAACATTAGTTTCTTTTTTTCTAGCATATTCTTAAAGGAGAAACTTGTGTGAAAATAAGGACTATATTTCAAGATATTTACAACTAGTTTTGTTATATTTGGTAGTATATATAAATTTTCATTTATTATATTTATGGAAAATACCTTTCTACAAAAGGTTAACAATAGTAATATGGAACTCAGGAATTACGGAGTTTTTTAATTTTCTTAGTATTAGTCTATTTATTGAAGGTCTATTTGAACATTGTAAAGTACTTGTTGCATTGCTAGTGCCAGTGCTCTGGCACTTCAGTTGAGTCTGGCTCTTTGTGAACTTATGGACCATTGCCCACCAGGGTCCTCTGTCCATGGAATTCTCCAGGCAAGAATACTGGAGTGGGTTGCCATTTCCTCCTCCAAGATGTCTTCCTGATCTAGGGATCGAACCCGAGTCTCTTACATCTCCGGCACTGGCAGGTGGGCGCTTTACCGCCAGTGCCATCACTCAGTCATGTCTGACTCTTTGTTACCCCCTGGACTGCAGCTCGCCAGGCTCCTCTGACATGTTACATTACATTACTGGGCAAAATTCATACTAATTTGAGCTAATATCTGATTTCATTCACAATGTTTTCTTTTTCTGCTTAGAATCATAATTTCAGGATAGCTTCGTTTGAGCTTCTCTCTGGAAGTCTAACATGTGGACTCATATTATATATGCATAGCCACAGCTGGGCATGTAAAGACGTTTTCACATTACTATCAATGACATTACAGATATAGCTATAGGTACGGATAGTTTGGTTCCAATAATTGTACATGGGTATGTATTTCTAAGAAATAATTTATCTATTGTTTTATTGCCCTTTTACTTAAATTGTGTTTTTTTTTTTTTACTTAGTGAAAATAATTTTATCTCACTAAGAATGACAATGGAGAAAAACATAAGAATAAACAAATAATTCAAAAGCCTGAAGGTAAGGATCAACTCAAAGCAAATATTTGCTCATGAAGAGAGGCATTGTTATTTGGCTATCCTTTTGATGGATTTACAATATTCATGAGCTAGCAAGAGGGAAATGTGTTCTTCTTGTCCAAATGTCTCAAATAGGAAAAGATATATAGAATGTCAGAAGAAAATAGATACAAAAAACTACTTCATTGTACTGAGGGACTCAGCATTATCATATTGCTTGGTTGTTGTTTAGTTGCTAAGTCATTTACTACTGAGCCACCAGAGAAGCCTATGATATTGCTTTGTTGCTGCTTACTTGATTAGTCACGTCCAAAACTTCTGTGACCCCATGGACTGGAGACTGTCAGGTTCCTCTGTCCATGAGATTTCCCACGTAAGAATACTGGGGTGGATTGTCGTTGCCTCCTCCAGGGAATCTTCCTAACCTATGGATTGAACCCCTGTGTCCTGCATTGGGAGATGGATTCTTTACCACTGAACCACTTGGGGACCCTTTCATATGCCTTAGGAAGGAAAACAACAACCACAAAAATAAAACAGTAAATAAAAAACGACTCTTAATCATTATTTGTCCTAAAGGAGGCAATTGATGCTTTTGAACTGTGGTGTTGGAGAAGACTTTTGAGAGTCCCTTGGACTGCAAGGAGATCCAACCAGTCCATTCTAAGGAGATCAGTCCTGGGTGTTCATTGGAAGGACTGATGTTGAAGCTGAAACTCTAATACTTTGGCCACCTGATTCAAAGAGCTGACTCATTTGAAAAGACCCTGATGCTGGGAAAGATTGAGGGCAGGAGGAGAAGGGGACGCCAGAGGATGAGACGGTTGGATGGCATCACTGACTCAATGGACATGAGTCTGGGAGTTGGTGATGGACAGGGAGGCCTGGCGTGCTGTGCTTCATGGGTTTGCAAAGAGTTGTACACGACTGAGTGACTGAACTGAACTGACTAGGGTATGGAAAAATCCTAAAGGAACACACAAGACAGTTTCCAATTAAGAAAACACAAACCATCCTAAGAATTTTGATCAGAGGATACTTAATACAGAAAATTGATTACATGGGTGATGGAGGAAATAAGAAGTCACACAGAGGATGTTGAAAGAAGCTGAAGATGAGCGACAGCAAGATATCAATACCATTCTGAGGTTGGAGAACTTATTAAGGAGACTGTGTGGTCATAAGTACCCAGTATGTGAACTCTATCAATGTCAACATTCTGATTGTGATATTTTACAGTGGTTTCTGGAAGCATTTTGGAACTGGGTCAAGTGTACATAGGAGCTGTCAGTATTGTTTACAAATGCATGTGACTTCACAATTATTTATAAACAATAAACTCTATGTTAAATAATAAAGGGAAATAAATTATTTCTGAATCATGAGTTGTATATAGGTAATTAACTTAGCCATACATATTTTAATAAATGCATTTGGCCATTGAGACCAGGAATTCATTCCAAATTTCATTTTCAGAAAAATAATTGCTATGAGATAGACACGTAATTCTATTTCCTTCCATCTACCCCCCCACCCCCACCTATGTAAAGAAATCAGTGATGAGGGTATTAACAGAATCATAACTAGGTTTGGCTAAACTATATGAAACATGAGCTAAACTTTAATTAGTAGAAGAGATCTCTGTTCCCAAAAAAACATGACTTTGCAATAGGTTATATATTTATAAATTTTTTAGATGTCAGTATCACCGTGATGGCTTTGGAATGGGTCAGCTTGGTTAGGCTGAGCTCCGTTTCACAGAATCCAGTTTTTTTATGTTTCCATTTGGGAGGCAGTGAACGAAAGAGACATCCTTGCTAGATGAAGAGAACAGAGGCAGCCATGACCATTGTCGGCGTGTCCCTATGTGTGCACACATATGTGGATACACATGCTGTGTATCTGCTGATTGACTTTGTTGGTTTGAAGCAGTAGTGGATTTGCAGTTGCTCCATCCTACTTAGATTCTTCTTTCAGTTTAACTTCTGGACCAGGTGTGAGTTTAGTTTTGCAGTGAAGGGCCTTGGAGTAGGACACTGATTTCTTCCGGATAACATTGCCACCAAGGTCAAAGGCAATCATAATGGGTATAGATTTTAGTCCATCCCTTTGGAATTAACCCACTCCAGTATTCTTGCCTGGAAAATCCCAAGGACAGAGGCGAGCCTGGTGGACTACAGTCATTGGGGTTGCAAAGAGTTGGACACGACTGAGCGACTTTCACTCACTTGGAATTCCAGCTACTACTGCCTATGGCAGGGATCCCTGGGATCTGGGATCTAATGCCCGATGATCTGAGGTGGAGCTGGTGTAATAATGAGTGGAAATAAATACTATCCTGGAACCATCCTCCCTCCCCTGGTCTATGGAAAAATTGTCTTCCATGAAACCAGTCCTTGGTACCAAGAAGTTTGGGGACCGTCAGCCTATGGTTATCAGCCTGGTGATTTCCTTTCCTCATGTCTGTCTTGTGTGTTTCAAGCTTCAATATACAATACTGCAACAACAACCCCACAGTCGTGGAAAACAAATCTCTGTAAAAAATCCCTACTATATCTCCTACTAATTTCTGACTTCTGCCATCATGACCGTACTAATTTTTTTTTAAGTAATTATTTCTTTTCTATAAATTCACTTTAGAGAGATGTCAGTATACATTTGACATGTCGTCACTGGCTGAGACATACACACTCCTTTACTAATAATGGTTTATCTCAAAATATTTGAAATATATACAGAGGCTACAAAATAAGCACTGAAGGCATTGGAAATATCAGTAGTATGAATTTAAGTTGGAAATCATCCTGTAATTTTATTATTCATTTATTCAATGACTTCATTTTAGGATATGAGCTAAATTTAATGAAAAGAATAATTTAGTACTTGCAGAGTATAACAAGATGTTGATTGTGTTTTAAATATACAAGCCATTACAATATTAAAAAGATGCCAACTCTGTATTTATGAAACTCATTGACAGTCAAACTCAAAAATATTAATTTGGAAAAGCTTACAGGCAGAACTTCAAAGGAAGACTTACTTGTTTCATAGGATTGTTAAAATTTCAAAATTGATATCGACTATCCCTTGCTTCCTTTTACCTTGCTCTGAGCCACAATCTAAATGTGTGAATCAAAAACTGAGTATGATAAACAATGCATAGTTTGAACCTGGGAAAAATTAAACTGGAATTCTGCCAGAGTTTTGCATATTTGGTTCATCAATAATTCTGTCTTCTCTCTGAAACCAAAATTGTAACACTTTCACCTTCAGACAGTGGGGGAGCTTTGACGTTATTTAGTAATCCACACATGAAGTTTGGAACTGAATTTCAGATGACTGGTGACAAATCATACATAGTCAAATATTAACTTCACTGCAGTTGCATATCTGGAAGCAAATGGGCTTTTACTATGGGCTTTGCTTCATTATGTGATCAGAAGGGTCACACTTTGATTGTCTTTTCAGTAATATTTGATTGAACAAAAGAATAGCCAGTGTTTATTTCAAGCTTCCTGGAAAGACTGACACATGATTTATCCATACTTAACTGAACTATTCAGAAAACAGCCCACAGTACATGGGAACATCTGAGCTGCTCTTGTATAATTCAGTTCCTTCCTTATCTTTCCTTCTAACATGTCATAACCACTTGTTTCTCAAAAATATGATTTCATCATTTTAAAATCATGTCTGTCTTAAGAAGCTGTAGCATCAGTCAGTTCAGTCAGTTCAGTTGCTGAGTCATGTCCAACTCTTTGTGACCCCATGAATCACAGCATGCCAGGCCTCCCTGTCCATCACCAACTCCCGGAGTCTACTCAAGCACATGTCCATCGAGTCTGTGATGCCATCCAGCCATCTCATCATCTGTTGTCCCCTTCTCCTCCTGCCCCCAGTCCCTCCCAGGATCAGGGTCATTTCCAATGAGTCAACTCTTTGCATGAGGTGGCCAAAGTACTGGAGTTTCAGCTTTAACATCAGTCCTTCCAATGAACACCCAGGACTGATCTTCAGGATGGACTGGTTGGATCTCCTTGCAGTCCAAGAGACTCTCAAGAGTCTTCTCCAACACCACAGTTCAAAAGCTTCAGTTCTTCGGTGCTCAGCTTTCTTTATAGTCCAACTCTCACATCCATACATGACCACTGAAAAAACCATAGCCTTGACTAGACGGTACCTTGTTGGCAAAGTAATGTCTGCTTTTGAATATGCTGTCTAGGTTGGTCATAACTTTCCTTCCAGGGAGTAAGTGTCTTTTAATTTCATGGCTGCAATCACCATCTGCAGTGATTTTGGAGCCCAGAAAAATAAAGACAATAACACCTTTAATGGCAGGGCCCCTCGTTTGTCATCTGTGTTTCTTTAGAAGATAGTACATAGTATGGGTTTTAAAACAGTTGTGCAATGGAAGAACAAATAAGCAAGATTAGCTGTTTCTCTGATTACCCAGAAATTAACCCCACATTGTCTGAAATCTCTGCTAACTCCTTTATGGTATTTTTGTGTGTATGAACAAACTTAACTCTTATAAGAGCTCCCATTCACCTACTGTTAAGGGTGTGAAAAGTGAAAGTGAAAGCTGCTCAGTTGTGTCAGACTCTTTGTGACCCCATGGACTGTAGGCCACCAGGCTCCTCTGTCCATGGGATTCTCCAGGCCTGAATACTGAAGTGGGCAGCCATTCCATTTTCCAGGGTATCTTCCCAACCCAAGGATTGAACCCAATAATTCCCACTGCAGGTGAATTCTTTACTGGCTGAGCCACCAGGAAAGCCCAAGAATACTGGAGTGGGTAGCCTGTCCCTTCTCCAGCAGATCTTCCCGACCCAGGAATCAAACCAGAGTCTACTGCATTGTAGGCAGATTCTTTACCAGCTGAGCAACCAGAGAAGCCCATATAAAATGCATATGCATCTATGTTTAGCAGTTTAAAGATGCTCTCCAAGATGAATCTTCTCTTTTCCTTTTTGCACCCTTTTCTCTGGATATGTACTTCATTTTTCTCTTCTGCTATCCTTGGATTCTGCCACTCCCCAGCCAGTTTTTTGTTTGTTTGGTTTTCCTTTGTTACTACACTGGGAATACTCAATAAACAAGCATGACTAAATTTGTTCTCAGGAAGCTTGTATGCTAGTCGAATATATTGGAAAATATGGCTTAATTGTGAAGAAAGCTGAGCGCCAAAGAATTGAAGCTTTTGAACTGCGGTGTTGGAGAAGACTCTTGAGAGTCCCTTGGACTGCAAGAAGGTCCAACCAGTCCATCCCTAAAGGAGATCAGTCCTGGGTGTTCATTGGAAGGACTGATGTTGAAGCTGAAAGGCCAATACTTTGGCCACCTGATGGGAAGAGCTGACTCATTTGAAAAGACCCTGATGCTGGGAAAGATTGGGGGCAGGAGGAGAAGGGGACGACAGAGGATGAGATGGTTGGATGGCATCACCGACTCGATGGACATGAGTTTAGGTAAACTCTGGGAATTGGTGATGGACAGGGAGGCCTGGTGTGCTGGGATTCATGGGGTCACAAAGAGTCGGACACGACTGAGTGACTGGACTGAACTGAACTGAGTAGTAAACTTGACTCTATTGATACCAAAGGACTAAAAACATTATAACTTGGTATCACATAGATGCTAAAGCTGAAACTCCAGTACTTTGGCCACCTCATGCGAAGAGTTGACTCATTGGAAAAAACTCTGATGCTGGGAGGGATTGGGGCAGGAGGAGAAGGGGACGACAGAGGATGAGATGGCTGGATGGCATCACTGACTCGATGGACGTGAGTCTCAGTGAACTCCGGGAGTTGGTGATGGACAGGGAGGCCTGGTGTGCTGCGATTCATGGGGTTGCGAAGAATCAGACACGACTGAGCGACTGATCTGATCTGATCTGATCACATAGAATTTTTAAACACACAAGTACTTATTACATTGGACAAAAAATCACAAACACATATAAAAAAATCTGATTGCCTAGATTTTTTTGGTAAGTAATACTTTAAAAAAGCTGAATCTTTAATTTGCATAGATCACATGGGCAACTGTTCAGTTGTAGATTCTGATTCAGTAGTTCTGAGGTGGGCATTCAGCATTTCTGAAAATCTGCTAGGTGATGCCGTTGTTAATCTTTTGACTATTCACAATATGAAAATGCTAAAATGTCAGTTTCATTTCAAAGCAGTCAAATGTATTTAAGTTTGTGTTTCAAAAACACAAGTGAAAAATCTATCCTTAATATACTTTTATATGTTATATAAATACAAATATAACAAAGTATATCTATATATCCAGTATATCTATCTATCACATACATCTAATAGATGTTACTATATAACATAATAAATATTTAACTATCTAATATAATATCACAGAGATACATATATCTCCAACAAAACAATTACAGTTTTAATGTTAATAGAAATAATATACAGAACCCAATATTCAATATTAGAATCAGTTGTAGTCACCTTTCTTTACTCAGTTTTCCCCTATGTCATATTTAGATTTTTTATAACATTGATTTTATGTGTTTTGGGTTAGGTTCTTCAGTAAGATACCCTGAAGTAAAGAAGTAGATAAAAGGTAGTTTTATATTAGTCCCTCTGTTAAAGAGCTTCTAGAGATATACTAGAAATGTATTTATAATAATCAGCTGAGTGTCGCTGTGATGCAATATGAAGGTGCTAATAGCTTAGAGTTCCTTTAGAATTCCCTGGACTACCTTTTCTTCAGTTATTAATTCATTCTAGTGATTATTCTTTCCTTTGTTGTGTTCCCTGCAGTCAAATAGTAATAGTAATTCCTGGCTCAGTAAGAAACCAGAGCTCCACCTAGGGGTAGAGTCCCAGGTTGAGATCTGAAGAATGAGTGCTGCAGCCTGTGCCATGCATTTCTTGTAATCTACAGATAGAAACGGTTTAGGGAAAAGAGACTTGTATATAAAAAATCACCTTTTACCATTTTACTTCCTTTGCCTCTACAAAATAATCACTGAGGTGATACACTGCTTAGAAAAACTTATGAGTAAAATTTTCAACAGAAGTACTATTCAAAATAATTAACACACCAGAAATGGATAATTAGCTTGTGATTTCTCATTATCAACAATGACAAAGTTATACAATTCTAGGATCATGGAATTTACTAACATATAAATTCTACTGAAATTAATGTTATCATGAAATAAAAATTCTGGAACTAAGTGTTATCTACACTACCTAAAGTGTGATTTACAGTTTATGTCTTTACTGGACTGCCTTGATAAAGCAAATTGTGTCCTGCTTTGTATTTGAGAATTGACCTAAAATGCTGCACATTTTTAGCCCAATAGGATTCAGTATTTGTGTATACTGTAAAATGATCACCAAAATAAGTCTAGTCGGCATCCATCGCCATACATATGTACACTATTTTTCTTGTAATGAGCACTTTTAAACTCTCAGCAACTACATCCTTAGAATCTACTTTGTTTTACAGATAAGTTGTATCTGGCCAAATTATATTCAGGGAACAAATTGTCTTTGATTCTCTTCTGTTCAGTTCAGTTCAGTCACTCAGTCATGTCTGACTCTTTGCCACCCCACGGACGGCAGTGCCCCAGGCCTCCCTGTCCGTCACCAACTACCAAGTTTACCCAAACTCATGTCCATTGAGTCGGTGATGCCATCCAACCATCTTATTCTCTGTCATCCCCTTCTCCTCCTGCCCTCAATCTTTCCCAGCATTAAGGTCTTTTCAAATGAGTCAGTTCTTTGTATCAGGTGGCCAAAATACTGGAGTTTCAACTTCAACATCAGTCCTTCCAATGAACAGCCAGGACTGATCTCCTTTAGGATGGACTGGTTGGATCTCCTTGCTGTCCAAGGGACTCTCAAGAGTCTTCTCCAACACTACAGTTCAAAAGCATCAATCCTTTGGTGCTCAGCTTTCTTCACAGTCCAACTCTCACATCCATACAGGACCATTGGAAAAACCATAGCCTTGACTAGACAGACCTTTGTTGACAAAGTAATGTCTCTGCTTTTTAATATGCTGTCTAGGTTGGTCATAACTTTCCTTCCAAGCAGTAAGCATCTTTTAATTTCATGACTGCAGTCACCATCTGCAGTGATTTTGGAACCCCCCAAAATAAAGTCAGCCACTGTTTCCACTGTTTCCCCCTCTGTTTGCTCCCCATGAAGTGATGGGACCAGATGCCATGATCTTAGTTTTCTGAATGTTGAGTTTTAAGCCAACTTTTTCACTCTTTTTTTTCACTTTCATCAAGGGGCTCTTTAGTTCTTTTTCAGTTTCTGCCGTAAGTATAAACCAAACAACAAAAACACCAAAAACAAAATAACTGACCTGTAAACCTCAGGCCCAGGCTTCTCATTTCCTCCTTTTAGCTACACAGAAAAATTCCAATGGATGATTCACACACTAGCATGCTACATCTTTCTTGTGGAGATCATATCGCTCACTTGTATATTACAGACTCCGAGATATCTGGAGTCAGGAAACCTGTTCAACCCTTTCTAGCCCATATTTTATAGACTCATTTCACAAAGGAATCCATACTTTGTCACACCTACTAATGTTCTTTAAAAAGAGTGTATAGTATACCATTTTAAAACTGGAGTAGAACGGAAACATAAAAACCATTACATAATGAAGAGATGAATCACTGGAAAGGAACAGGAAATAAAATAGGCTTGAGAGTGCTGCTTTAAGCAATGTTACGTTGCTTTATATCCTCAGGGAATAAGATCTAAGTACAGAACAGATTATTAAAGTAATATAAAAAATACAGGGGGGTGGGCTTTATCATTAAATGCGTTTATTTCATCACTAATTCTAACGTCAGAAATGCAAACATTTCCATACTCACTTTTAAGTGCTGAAACTACAAAGTTAATTGTAAGCTATTGTGTCTTTGATGCAGAGAAGAGAAACGAAGAGAAAATACAAAGGCCTTCTATTTTTTTAAAGACAGATTTAGAATTGGGTGACTTATTGCTTAATATTTTTGACTTTAGGTATGAGGTGTGAATGGTAATGCAGTTCAGATATACACTTGTAAAGTTCTATTTATATGATTTGACTGTAATTTGTAGCTTTCAATACTTCCCCAAAATCAACATTTGACCATATATTACCACTGAGAAATAATGTCTTCAGGCCATAATTCAGTATGGATACTTGATGCTGTAGTCCCAAGAAAGGTAGACATTTAGAATAGGATGAAGCCACTTAAAGTTCTAGCTCTTCACAGGTGCAATTTTCAGTGCATTTCCCTTAATATACAAGTGTGGTTTATTTTAAAATATAGACTCATACTTGACTTAGCTCAAATAGAATCATTTCTTTTTATATTTTTATAAAATTCTTTTATAGCACAGGATTCTTTTCAAGTCAATAATATCTATCATCTTATGCTAGTCAAGCATATTCTTTTAGAAGACTGTGGAGCAGCTGGAAAAATCTGTGAAAAAATCAAACCATTTGAAAATATTTTAATGAGAATGATTATTTGTGTGGTCCTCTGAAGACTGCTGAGCGCCGAAGAATTGACGCTTTTCAACTGTGGTGTTGAAGAAGACTCTTGAGAGTCCCTTGGGCTGCAAGGAGATCCAACCAGTCCATTCTGAAGGAGATCAGCCTTGGGTGTTCTTTGGAAGGAATGATGCTAAAGCTGAAACTCAAGTACTTTGGCCACCTCATGTGAAGAGTTGACTCACTGGAAACGACTGATGCTGGGAGGGATTGGGGGTAGGAGGAAAAGGGGACGACAGAGGATGAGATGGCTGGATGGCATCACCGACTCGGTGGACTTGAGTTTGAGTGAGCTCCGGGAGTTGGTGATGGACAGGGAGGCCTGGGGTGCTGCAATTTATGGGGTCGCAAAGAGTCGGACACGACTGAGCAACTGAACTGAACTGAACCGAATTGAAGTGAAGAATGCTGAAAAGAAAATTTCTTCTTTCTCCCTCCTGATTCTCTGCCAACTGACTAACCAGACCTTTCCCTGCCCACATCCCCTCTGTGTTTTCCTGCTTGACTTTGTTTTAGACTTTGATCTGATCAAGGGAGTTACCAAGAGAAGAATCACCTTCAGCAACTGCCTTCATACTTTTTAAAAATATTAGTAGAAATCTCCAAAATGTGTGCAAAAAAATATTCAAAAGCCTAGGGGACTCTAGGGGCACGTGTGTGCAAGTTTCTTTGTTGAATTACTAATTCCATTTGGAATTTTGTAGGCCCTGAGGAAAGAAGATATGGGGGAAGGAAGTATGTAAGAATAGGAACGCTAAAATGGCTCAGCTTCAGCCCTCGTCTTCTCTCAGTACTTTGTTTATTCCTGAACAGTGAACAGACTGAATGCCCCAAACGGCTGTTTTCCTGAGACAAATACCAAAGGGGCTCTACAAACCACAATAGTTAACGACAGAACACCATGCAGCCCACCTGCTAATTTGTCCCTTTTTAGTTCATTTTTCCTTCCTGCTTCAACTGCCAATTTCGTTTCCGGCGATCTTGTCCTTCAGGCCCATGTTTCTTGCTTTTCCAGTGTATACATAATCTGAAGACTTTAATGGTGTTTCTCTTGAGTCATATTATGTTCCCCAAATACTCACTTTTAATTTACTTAGGTAAAAATGGCAAAGTAATGACATAATTTAAATGTATAATAAAACAAATATGTCTAAAAGACCATAACACCAGAAGTCAATTGCAGGTTCTGAGAGGAGCTGTGCTTGGCAAGAGCAGTTAGATATCTGTGTTAAAAACAACAAACTATGTTAAATATATGAATTTGTTGGTCCCTACATTTGCTAAAAATTGGTGTTAAATCATAGAAAGCAGAACCTTCTATGATAATCGAAATATTTTTATTTTAGATTTTGAGAAATACAATTCTTTATCTATGGTCAAGTGCAAGAGCGCCACACTTTTTTCCTAGGAAAACGAATAGTACAGTGAAAGGATAATGACAACTGGACTCAGTACCCACAGATTTGTGTTTTAGTTCTATCACTTAACAGCTATGTGATTTCACTGAAGATTTCTACTCTCTGTGAGCGTGGGTTTTGTTCAACTATAAAAAGGAACCAATAACAATATTTTCCCTATCCACATTCATAAAGTCCATGCAAGTTAATGGATGTATATACATGAAACAAACTTTGAAATGGCATATCAAAATATAAAACTGATGGGAATGTAGTTAGGATCTAGACAGAAGTTGATAGATGGAAGGAGATAATTTTGAAATCACGGAGCAGAAAAAGAATGGGGTAGAACTGCAACTTATCTCTCATGTAGGAAAGTTTGGTTTGGCGGCTGGTTAACAGACTTAGCTCTGGGTCTTCAATCATGGCCGAGTTGCTGTCAGACTTAGGACTAGGTTTTCAATCATGGCCAAGCTGTTAGTCAGGCCTAGATAACAACGTCCTATGTGGTAGAATAATAAAGAATTATGTATCCATCTTTCTGATGGTCTGGGTTTGTAGTGGCCATTGATTATCTGACAATATTTTTCAGCCTTATAAAACTTGCTTCAAGAAATTTCCATGTTAGTTTCACAAACTTTTTTGAAGTGGTTACCAATGTTGACCAGTTAGTCAAGTATGATACAGTTAGAACATATCCAATCTGTCCTTAAACTTTTATATTTTTGCTCTGCACATGAGCTAGCTAGAACAAGTTTGCTTTGATCACAGGATTACTGTCTAAAATTTAGGAGAGATAGTAAAACATCATCAGGATCATTGTTCAGAAAAGGGAAATCATAAATCAATGTCCTGGTGCATTTTTTTGTTTGCCTATGATTTTTTAAGGTCTCTTTGACCTAGAAGCAGAATATGTCTGAGGTTTCCATGCCTACTCACCTCTCATGGTCAGTTAGTACACAATACTGATAATCAAGAACTATAATATTGCTGATCAAATTGGTACAGACGTTTGCCTCATTTTTCTAGTTACTGATTGGTTATAACAAACACTGTTAAAATCCTTCCTCTATATTATGTACTTCTCATACTTTTTAAAAATATGGCTACTTCATGAGCTCAAGGTGATCTCTTTTGGTCTATATGTATTTAATAGGGGAGACTTAAATTTATTATACACTTAGAACCCCATTCCTCTTCTTGTTACAAAAATCTACAGATAAAATTATAAATATGGCTCAATAAGTAAGATCTATGTAAAATTTCATTAACATAAAAGATTTCAAGTTGTTGTAAAACTGATTCTCATTCTCAAATTTTAGAAAGCCAATGTAGATATTTCTTAAACATCATCAAACAGTAATCGTGGCACTGAAATGTATTTTTCAGTAGAACTGGCAGAGGACAAAAGGCCTTTGAACTTACTTTGTTGGAAATGACTGAAATTGTATTGGGAACAAAATAGTTTAAAATAGTTTACCTATGCTATTCAATTTACAACAGCTCTAAACTTTTTGTCAGTTTTGCCATCTGTTTTTTTTCTATTTATCATCACTCAAAAATCCACTGGCTTATTCATGCACACTTGTTCATGTGAACAAAACAATAGCAGAGCAATATGCTAATTAAAACTTACAGAAAGAAAAACCATCTATAAGTCCATGTACATGAGCATAGTGATGTATTTGTAAAGATCATAAAAAATATATTACCTATTATTAATATTTTGGAATAACTGAGTCTAAAAACCAGGTAAATTGAATTTTATTCATACCACTTGAAAGACTTCTAATATTCGGATCTTTCTCTCATATGTTCAAATGGAGAAAGCAATGGCAACCCACTCTAGTACTCTTGCCTGGAGAATCCCATGGACGGAGGAGCCCGGTGGGCTGCAGTCCATGGGGTCACTAAGAGTCGGACATGACTGAGCGACTTCACTTTTTCACTTTCATGCCCTGGAGAAGGAAATGGCAACCCACTCCAGTGTCTTGTCTGGAGAATCCCAAGGACAGGAGAGCCTGGTGGACTGCCATTTATGGGGTCGCACAGAGTCGGACATGACTGATGTGACTTAGCAGCAGCAGCTCATATGTTCAAAAGAGAAGAGCTCCATGATGCCACATACTCTATTATCCCAACTTTTGGTTGCTATATCTTAACAGAAAAAAATGGCAAGCATAGCCTAAGGTCTAAAATTCAAGTAGAGCAGAGAAACCACGTGCTGGATTTCAGAATAGTGTGTGCGTGCGTGCTAAGTCGCTTCAGTCGTGTCCGACCCTTTGCGACGCCATGTAGCCCGGCAGGCTCCTCTGTCCACGGGATTCTCCAGGCAAGCGTATTGGAGTGGGTTGCCATTTCCTTCTCCACCAGCGTAGTACACGCTATTACAATTACTATAGAACAGCAGCCCCAGATTCCCACAAATTTTCCCATTGGTGTACCAAAAACATCATGGCTGCCATTTAAAACCGGGCACCAAGGGATGGAAGAAGGTATATAGAATATGGCAGTCTGCAGAGTGTGGTCATGCAGAGTGTGACCTCCTGATGTTCCTAGTTTTCTCCCCCTGGTTCTTGGCTGAGAAAGGAGAAAAAAGATGAACAGAGGAGGAAAAAGGAAAGACAAAGGGGAAAAAAAGAACAAATTTTAATAATAATAATT
>NW_011495082.1:14926145-14934458 GCF_000754665.1 Bison bison bison
AATAATAATTTCTTGCATATTTTCCTCATTTTCTCTAGATGCAATAATACATATGTAATCTTATGGCTGGAAGCAACCTTGATATGCAGCTAGTCCAAATACATCAAAGTCTTTGCATATTGTGTATTTTTTTTAAAAAAAGTTGTCAGATTTGGTCGAAAGGCAAGCACACTAGAGGCGGACTAACAATATCTCATTCGAACTATATGAAGCTATGGCTATGTCACCTAATCCTTCCAGGCCTTGCTTACAGCACAACATTGGTAAAGCCATAAGGGAAATGGTATAAATTATATACACTTCTATCCAGATTGTTTTGAAGGTGTCAGGAAAAATATTTTGAAATTCCACAGTACTATCCAAATGTGAAATGTAATTATTATTTCCCTACACTTGTAGCAGAACTCAGAATGAAAACATCTGGATGTCAACTATAAATATAGTTAGCTAAAGCAAAAAAGCTTTCTTGCTTTTTTAGATTCAGAAAGGACCTAAAGAAAGAAAGGACACTATCAAAAAGAAATAATGAAAGCAACATTGCTTAAGCAGATACAAAGAGAAAATAGCTTAAATAATAAGATATTCTGGCCAATTACAGAACCTTTGTGGGGGCTGAAAAATAAATCATTCAGGATGAAATAAACACAAGAATGTTTTTAAAAAACAATGAAAATGGAGGTGAAGTTTAAAAAGCATTCTAACTGCTGGAAATAAAGAACCAACGCTGTACTCAACACTGAGCACTAAAATGAGAACACCTAGAACTTTTTAGAAACATAGATAATGCCCTTGGAAAGCATAATGTCATGATGCATCAGCAAACATTTATATAAGAATGTTTTCTTTCTTTGTGGAAAATTAGTCAAAAAATCAGACATTTTTAAGACAAACAAGGAGTTTCACTGCAGACCTGAGCAGACATTCTGAGAATATAACTGGAGAAATATGAGAGAATACAGCCTTGGCATGGTTAAGCATGGCTGAATGAAGACAGCTGATGAAAAAGGTAGGTAAAATTAAGACTGACATTAATTGGAATAAAAAATATTACTACAGTAAAGGCAGTGCAAAGACAAGTTGGGATTTCATTTAAAAATATTTTATAAAAAGCCTTATTTATATTGGGCAATAAGCTATGCTATGAGGAATTTACGTTATTTTATTTTTCTTAATTGAGATGCAAATACTTGACTTGCAACACTGTGATCATTTAAGGTGTAAAATATGCCTTATCTGATACATTTATATATTGCAATACAATTACCACTGTAGACTTAGCTAATACCTCTATCAAGTCACAATATTACTTCTTTTACAGTGAAAACAAATTTCTCTGCAGCACCTACAACACTTAAATTTCCATAAGTATTCCACTGTTTTCCAAGTTTCCAAGTTTTCACCATTTTTTCCAGAATTTCCATTTTATTAATATGTTTCTGACTATTAAGTCTAACTGGCAACAGGGTACCTCTGAAAGTTATTTCTGTTGTTGTTGTTGGCTTGCCATGATTCAATTCAGGTCTTCAGACTATTCTAAATGAAAAGTTCTTTCCTTTTACTTCAAAGCCACCTTCGATTTCATACTAACTTTATAACCTTGGTTATACAACTTAATCTCTCTTTATGCAAGATCTTTGTCTACATAATAGGATAACTCATCATATAAACTTATGTAAATTTGTTTTAATAATTTCATGGATATATGTAATAACAATATCATATGGCATTTACAAATCATTTTTTAAAATTTCTTTACTTATTAGATTTTTAAAGACTTTCCCCCAAATTATTACATTTTTATTAAAATTAGAGATTAGTAGACATTTTCATAAAATGAAAGAAATAAAATGATTTTAAATTATTAAAAGTTAGTATTGTTCTGGCAAGATAGCAATTAATTCTTGTTACTTTTTAAAGCTAATATTAGTTTTCCACATTTCTTATATAGACATTTTACTTTTACAATCAAATAAAAAGCAAATAATTGCTACTATGTAAGTTCCCTATATATGAGCGTGTTCCATTTCAAGAGTGTTGTTCGTAAGTCTAATCTGTTCAAAAGTCCGATAAAGTTAGCCGAGGTACCCAACTAACACAATTGGCTATATAGTATTGTACTATAATAGGTTTATAATACTTTCACGCAACTACTACATAAAAGGCAAATGCATAAAAAAAAATAAAGCAAACTTTTTAATCCCACAGTACAGTATCTTGGAAAGTACAGTATACTGTACAACAGCTGGCATAGAGGACAGGCATTGAGTGAACAGAAAAGAAGAGTTACTGATGGAGGAGTTGGGGGGGGGTGAGTGGGAGAAGGCAAAACCAAAAGATCCTGTGAAATAGGAGATGAACAGCAAGCTGCAACTTTATTCATGCCTAACGCTGATGGTACAGATTCTTGTTCCTTGCTGGATTCAATTCTGTCTACCCTCTTGAAAAAATATCCAATGATGTCTGGGTCAGTTCAGCTCAGTTCAGAGCTCAGTCGTGTCCGACTCTCTGCGACCCCATGGACTGCAGCATGCCAGGCCTCTCTGTCCATCACCAACTCCTGGAGTCCAACCAAACCCATGTCCATTGAGTCAGTAATGCCATCCAACCATCTCATCCTCTGTCGTCCCCTTCTCCTCCTGCCTTTAATCTTTCCCAGCATCAGGGTCTTTTCAAATGAGTCAGTTCTTCCCATCAGGTGGCCAAAGTATTGGAGTTTCAGCTTCAACATCAGTCCCTCCAATGAGCACCCAGGACTGATCTCCTTTAGGATGGACTGGTTGCATCTCCTTGCAGACCAAGGGACTCTCAAGAGTCTTCTCCAACACCACAAAAGCATCAATTCTTTGGCTATTGGTTTTGCTTTTTTTTTTTTTTTAATGTGTTTGCCTTTTACGTAGTAGTTGTGTGAAAGTATTATAAACCTATTACAGTACAATACTATATAGACAATCAATTCAAAAGCATCAATTCTTCAGCACTCAGCTTTCTTTAGAGTCAACTCTCATGTCCATACATGACTAATGGAAAAACCATAACATTGACTAGACGGACCTTTGTTGTCAAAGTAATGTCTCTGCTTTTTAATATGCTGTCTAGGTAGACATGGGTGATGTCTGGGTAGTATCTCTTTTTTTTCTCACCACAAATGACAAGGTAGCACTGCATTCTGAAAGGCTGCCACAGCCTTCATGTACCATTCTAGGCTAAGGTCCTGTGTCTCAAAAACTAACAGAGCCTCCTCAAATCAAGTGCCTCCTCAAAATTAGTCAAAAAAATCAGACATTTTTAGAATAATTAGGAGTTTCATGCAGACCTGAGCAGACATTTTGAGAATACAACTGGAGCAAATAAAAGAGAATACAGCCTTGGCATGGTTAAGCATGGCTGAGTGAAGACAGCTGATGAAAAGGGTAGGTAAAATTAATTATGGTATTTATTGGAATAAAAAATATTACTACAGTTAAGGTGGTGCAAAGGCAGGTTGGGATTTTGTCTTGAGTCTCTTCAGTCTTTCAGTTGCTTCTTCCGCTTATCTCTCTTCATCCTTACCTGGGCCTCTTTCTTTGTCCATTCTCCATGTCTTCATTGGTAAGCTCCTGGTGTTACACAGTAAGGAGACCAGTGAAGCCATCCTCTTGCAGATGTGGCTTGAAATAAGGATAGTGCACGTGAGTACTCTATACACTACTGTTCGGTACACAAAAGCACAACCATTTGTGGAGGGTGCATGCACACAACAGTGTCAGAAGTGAAAGTGAAGTGGCTCAGTCGTGTCCGACTCTTTGCAACTCCATGGACTGTAGCCCACTAGCCTTCTCTGTCCATGGCATTTTCCAGGCAAGAGTACTGGAGTGGATCGCCATTTCCTTCTCCAGGGGATCTTCCTGACCCAGGGATCAAACCCAGGTGTGCTGCATTGCAGGCAGATGCTTTACCGTCTGAACCACCAGGGAATCCTGACAGTGTACAACAGACATTCGAACTAACTTATATGATTAGACATAAGAACACACCTTCCCATCTTTGAAAGTTTGAAACTTGAAGGTTGGCATGTAGGGGACTTACTGTATATTCAAAGTTACAGCTGTTGTATGAATAGCCTTTTGCTGCAAGAACTTCAATAATCAGTATGAGAATATTTCCTTATAAATTAACCTTGTCTGTATGCTTTTTTTCCCCTCAAACTTTCAGACATTTTTAAGACATTAATAATCATCTTATTATTTATATATTCAGAACGTTCTTGAATATCCTCTTCAGTAAGAGAAATGAAAAGTTTCTGTGAGGTGATAGATTCAGCAATTATGGTACCCTTTTTGATTTCAAAAATTCATGTGATAAATTCAATGTAAATCTCATTCTTAGGCAATGCTTTAAACTGGTTTAAACCTTGGTTATAAGGAGAATTATGACTGAATATTCATAAAATGAGTGAATGAAATTAGAGAATGAAGAAATCATACATAGAGCCAAATATTAGGCTACCTTTTCTCTGAGATTTGTGAAGTGCTCATCACTTCAGATATTTAGAGCTATAGTATGTGAAAACCAGAACTGTTCTTTTTTTCAGAGTGAAACATACTGCTATTAAAGAAGTAATCAGAAATTTATGGAAAGTATTGCCATTTTGAGTAAAGCAGAAATATTTTGCTTTTAAGCAAACGTCAAGGGAAAGTGAGGAGCATATTTTTCAAAGCAATGGCTAATTATTTGCTTAATGCAAACTGCATTATAGTTTTTGTCATTTTACCTCCCTTTTATCCCATTTAGGATGAATGCAAGGACTATTCCGATTGACATCCCTGTCTTTATTTTAGATTTTTGGCCACCTCATGCAAAGAGTCGACTCTTTGGAAAAGACTCTGATGCTGGGAGGGATTGGGGGCAGGAGGAGAAGGGGACGACAGAGGATGAGATGGCTGGATGGCATCACCGACTCGATGCACATGAGTTTGAGTGAACTCTGGGAGTTGGTGATGGACAGGGAGGCCTGGCGTGCTGTGATTCATGGGGTCGCAAAGAGTCGGACATGACTGAGCGACTGAACTGAACTGAACTGAACCTATTTAGAGGACACATCTGTTCCAAATAGCCCTCACTAAAATCATAGCATTCCACCCATTTAGGTATTATAAAACTAGAAAATTTTCTTTGATTATACTAAAATATAAACTAAGTTATAGTGATAGGCATATTTTCACAGTTAAGCCTGTTTTATACCTGTTATATTAGAAAGGAATCCATCTTTCTATCCAGAATAAATATAGTCATTAATTAAAAGGTTGTCATTTCATCAAAATTATTAATAAATATTAAGATTTTAAGGGGAAAATCTGCAGACGGCATGCCGTTCTAACACTGGTATGAAGCCACCCCTTACAAATATTTTTAATACTTAAAATAGTAGGATTTTTTGTTTGTTTCTTGTAATTTAAAATTGGGGAAATATATATCCAAGAATTATAAAACAAGCCATGGTTACAAGGACATGATTAATCTAGTGTGATTAAAGTGTCACTTTAATATCTGCAGCACTGAACATGAAAATCTGATCCTTTTTGTATATATGATGCAGAAATAAATTCTAAGGATGATCCAAACAATTATTAGCAGGAACACATTTCAAAGACAGCCGTGCCACCTTCTGTTCTTAATGTTTCTTATCTGGTTTTAAAGTCAAATCAGTAGTATTAAATCACTAATTTAAGCACATTATAGGATTAATAGCTTAACCAATGGCTTTACTTACAGAAGAACATTAACCCTAATTTCCCTATATTCATTAATTCAGCCATGCAGAACCATTTATTTCATTAGTCAATTCTAATACTTTTCAAAAAGTGAACTTATGGATTGTATAGCATACATCTTAGAGTTTGCATGTGTGTGTTTATTATGTTATTCAGTCATTTAAATATTTGATTTTTTTAAGCTTTGCTTTTTACAGTATATGTAAGCTATGACTGGAAATGAAATTCTTATCATATGAAATACAATTTCAGGAAATTGAATTAGTAGAGGGCACTGTGAGTCTGGATGCAATAGAGAATGAAAGTTGAAATTTTTAGACCTTGGCAAATTCTCTTCCATTTTAAAAAAACTTTCTTCTGCTGTATTCTCTGCTTTTCTTCTGGGATTCTGATTTCACAGAAGTCAGATCATGTAATATTGTCACATAGATCTCAGGTGTTCTGCACAGGTATACCTTGCTGCTTTTCCCTTTATTGTACTTATAGATATTGTGCTTTTTGCAAATCGAAGGTTTATGGAAACGCTTGCATTGAGAACGTCTATTTTGCTAATAGCTTTTTCTCACTTTGTGTTCTCTGTGTCACATTGTAGTTATACTCACACTCTTTCAAGCTTTTCATTGTTATTATCTTTGTTACAGTGTTCTGTGATCTCAGATCTTTGATGTTACCACTGCAACAAGATTACATCTTGCTGAAAGCTCAGATTGTGATAAACATTTTTTACCAATAAAGTATTTTTTTTATTTTATTTTTAAACTTTACAATATTGTATTAGTTTTGCCAAATATCGAAATGAATCCGCCACAGGTATACCTGTGTTCCCCATCCTGAACCCTCTTCCCTCCTCCCTCCCCATACCCTCCCTCTGGGTCGTCCCAGTGCACCAGCCCCAAGCATCCAGTATCATGCATCGAACCTGGACTGGTGACTCGTTTCATACATGATATTCTACATGTTTCAATGCCATTCTCCCAAATCTCCCCACCCTCTCCCCCTCCCACAGAGTCCATAAAACTGATCTATACATCAGTGTCTCTTTTGCTGTCTCGCACACAGGGTTATTGTTACCATCTTTCTAAATTTCATATATATGCGTTAGTATACTGTATTGGTGTTTTTCTTTCTGGCTTACTACACTCTGTATAATAGGTTCCAGTTTCATACACCTCATTAGAACTGATTCAAATGTATTCTTTTTAATGACTGAGTAATACTCCATTGTGTATATGTACCACAGCTTTCTTATCCATTCGTCTGCTGATGGGCATCTAGGTTGCTTCCATGTCCTGGCTATTATAAACAGTGCTGCGATGAACATTGGGGTACACGTGTCTCTTTCCCTTCTGGTTTCCTCAGTGTGTATGCCCAGCAGTGGGATTGCTGGATCATAAGGCAGTTCTATTTCCAGTTTTTTAAGGAATCTCCACACTGTTCTCCATAGTGGCTGTACTAGTTTGCATTCCCACCAACAGTGTAAGAGAGTTCCCTTTTCTCCACACCCTCTCCAGCATTTATTGCTTGTAGACTTATGGATTGCAGCCATTCTGACTGGCGTGAAATGGTACCTCATAGTGGTTTTGATTTGCATTTCTCTGATAATGAGTGATGTTGAGCATCTTTTCATGTGTTTGTTAGTCATCTGTATGTCTTCTTTGGAGAAATGTCTATTTAGTTCTTTGGCCCATTTTTTGATTGGGTCATTTATTTTTCTGGAGTTGAGCTATAGGAGTTGCTTGTATATTTTTGAGATTAGTTGTTTGTCCGTTGTTTCATTTGCTATTATTTTCTCCCATTCTGAAGGCTGCTTTTTCACCTTGCTAATAGTTTCCTTTGCAACGGAAAGAATAAAATACTTAGGAATATATCTACCTAAAGACACTAAAGACCTATATATAGAAAACTATAAAACACTGGTGAAAGAAATCAAAGAGGACACTAATAGATGGAGGAATATACCATGTTCATGGATTGGAAGAATCAGTGGGGTGAAAATGAGTATACTACCCAAGGCAATTTATACATTCAATGCAATCCCTATCAAGCTACCAATGGTATTCTTCACAGAGCTAGAACAAATAATTTCACAATTTGTATGGAAATACAAAAAACCTCGAATAGCCAAAGCTATCTTGAGAAAGAAGAATGGAACTGGAGGAATCAACCTACCTGACTTCAGGCTCTACTACAAAGCCACCGTTATCAAGACAGTATGGTACTGGCACAAAGACAGAAATATAGATCAATGGAACAAAATAGAAAGCCCAGAGATAAATCCACGCACATATGGACACCTTATCTTTGACAAAGGAGGCAAGAATATACAATGGATTAAAGACAATCTCTTTAACAAGTGGTGCTGGGGAAACTGGTCAACCACTTGTAAAAGAATGAAACTAGAACACTTTCTAACACCATACACAAAAATAAACTCAAAATGGATTAAAGATCTCAATGTAAGACCAGAAACTATAAAACTCCTACAGGAGAACATAGGCAAAACACTCTCTGACATACATCACAGCAGGATCCTCTATGACCCACCTCCCAGAATATTGGAAAT
>NW_011495082.1:14934558-14955853 GCF_000754665.1 Bison bison bison
TTTAAGTATTTTTTTTTAATTGAGGAATTTACCTTATTTTTTTTAGATATAAACCATTGCACACTTAATAGGCTACAGTATAGTAAATATAAAGAAGTAGGAAATCAAGAGATACCTGGAATAAGAGGCAAGTTTGGCCTTGGAGTACAAAATGAAGCAAGGCAAAGGCAAATAGAGTTTTGCCAAGAGAATGCACTGGTTATAGGAAACACCCTTTTCCACCAACCCAAGAGGCTACTGGACACATGGACATCACCAGATAGTCAATACTGAAATCAGATTGATTATATGCCTTATAGCCAATGTGGAGATGCTCTATGTGCTGTGCTAAGTCACTCTAGTTGTGTATGACACTATGCGACCCCACAGACTGTATGTAGCCTGCCAGGCTCCTTTGTCAATGGAGATTTCCAGATCAGAATACTGGATTGGGTGGCCATTACTTTCTCCAAGAAAAGTTATATACAGTCAGTAAAAACAAGACCTGGAGCTAACTGTGGCTTATCTCATGACCACCTTATTGCAAAATTTGGACTTAAATTGAAGAAAGTAGGAAAAACCACTAGGCCATTTAGGTATGACCCAAATCAAATCCTTTTAAGTATACATTGGAGGTGATGAATAGATTCAAGGGATTAGATATAGTAAACAGAATGCCTGAAGAATTAGAAATGGAGGTTCCTGACACTGTACAGGAGGTGGTGACCAAAACCACCCCAAAGAAAAAGAAATGGAAGAAGGCAAAATGGTTGTCTGAGGAGACCTTACAAGTAGCTGTGAAAAGAAGAGAAACAAAAGACAAAGGGGAAAGGAAAAGATATATCCAATGGTAAGCAGAGTTCTAGGGAAGAGCAAGGAGATATAAAAAGGCCTTCTTAAATGGATCAATGCAAAGAAATAGAAGAAAAGAGAAGAATGATAAGACTAGAGATCTCTTAACAAAAATTGGAGATATCAAGGAAACATTTTATATAAGGATAGGCAATATAAAGGACAGAAATGACAAGGACCTAAAGAAACTGAAGAGATTAAGAAGAGGTAGCAAGAATACACAGAAGAACTGTACAAAAAAGGCTTTATGACCCAAACAACCATGATGATGTGGTCACTTACCTGGAGCCAACATCCTTGAGTCCAAATTCAAGTGGGACTTTGGAAGCAGTACTTTCAAAAAAGCTAGTGGACATGATTGAATTACAGCCGAGCTACTTAAAATCCTAGAAAATTATGGCATTAAAGTGCTGTACTTGATATGCCAGCAAATTTGGAAAACTCAGCAGTTGCCACAGGATGGGAAAACATCATTTTTTATTCCGAAGAAGGGCAGTGTCCTTCAGAACAAGACCCAGTTTCCCCCTCAGTCAGTCTCTCCCATCAGGAAGCTTGCATAAGCCTGTTACCTTATTTATCAGAGGGTAGACAGAACAAAAACTACAGTCACAGAAAGTTAACTGAACTGATCACATGGACCACAGTGTTCTTTAACTAAATGAGACTATGAGCCATGCTGTGTAGAGCCACCCAAGACAGGTGGGTCATGGTGGAGAATTCTGAAAAAACATGGTCCATTGGAGAAAGGAATAGCAAACCACTTCAGTATTCTTGCTTCGAGAACCCCATGAACTGTATGAAAAGGCAAAAATATATGACACTGAAGAAGAACTCCCCAGGTCGGTAGGTGCCCAATATGTTACTGGAGAAGAGTGGAGAAATAACTCCAGAAAGAATGAAGAGATGGAGTCAAAGCAAAAACAACACCAATTGTGGATATAAGTGGTGATGGAAAAAGCTTGATGCTGTAAGAACAATATTGCATAGGAACCTGGAATGTTAGGTCCATGAACCAAGGCAAATTGGAAGTGGTCAAACAGGAGATGGCAAGAATGAACACTGACATTTTAGGCATGAGTAAACTAAAATGGACTGAAATAGGCAAGTTGAATTCAGATGACAATTATATCTATGATCATGGGAAAGAATCCTTTGGAAGAAATGTATTCTTTTTAATGGCTGGGTAGAATAACCTTCATAGTCAACAAGAGTCCAAAATGCAGTACTTAGGTGCAGTCTCAAAAATGACATAATGATCTCTGTCTGTTTCCAAGGCAAACCACTCAATATCACTGTAATCCAAGTCTATGCCCCGATCAGTAATGACAAAGAAACTGAAGTTGAACGGTTCTATGATGACCTACAAGACCCTCTGCTGCTGCTAATTTGCTTCAGTCATGTCCGACTCTGTGCGACCCCATAGACGGAAGCTCACCAGGCCCCACCGTCCCTGGGATTCTCCAGGCAAGAACACTGGAGTGGGTTGCCATTTCCTCCTTCAATGCATGAAAGTGAAAAGTGAAAGTGAAGTCGCCCAGTCGTGTCCTACTCTTAGCGACTCCATGAACTGCAGCCTACCAGGCTCCTCCATCCATAGGATTTTCCAGGCAAGAGTACTGGAGTGGGTTGCCATTGCCTTCTCCACAAGACCTTCTAGAACTAGCAAAAACAAAAAAGGATGTACTTTTCATCACAGAGGACTCAAATGCAAAAATAGGAAATCAAGAGAAACCAGGAGTAACAAGCAGGTTGGCCTTGGAGTACAAAATGAAACAGGGAAATGGCTAAAAGAGTTTTGCCAAGAGAATGCAATGGTCATAGCAAACACCCTCTTCCAACAACGTAATAGACAACTCTGCACATGGCCATACCAGATGGTCACTATCAAAATAGTATTGAGTATATTGTTTGCAGCAGAAGATGGAGAAGTTCTATACAGTCATCAAAAATGAGACAAAGAGCTGACTGTGGCTCAGATCATGAACTCCATATTGCCAAATTCAGACTATATTGAGGAAAGTAGGAAAACCACTAGGCAATTCAGTCAGTTCAGTTCAGTTGCTCAGTGTCTGACTCTTTGCAACCCCATGAACCACAGCACACCAGGCCTCCCTGTCCATCACCAACTCCCGAAGTCCACCCAAACCCATGTCCATCCAGTCAGTGATGCCATCCAACCATCTCATCCTCTGTTGTCCCCTTCTCCTCCTGCCCTCAATCTTTCAGAGCATCAGGGTCTTTTCAAATGAGTCAGCTCTTTGCATCAGGTGGCCAAAGTATTGGAGTTTCAGCTTCAACATCAGTCTTTCCAATGAACACCCAGGACTGATCTTCTTTAGGATGGACTGGTTGGATCTTCTTGCTGTCCAAGGGACTCTCAAGAGTCTTCTCCAACACCACAGTTCAAAAGCATCAATTCTTCGGCCCTCGGCTTTCTTTATATTCTAACTCTCACATCCATATATGACCACTGGAAAAACCATAGCCTTGACTAGACGGACCTTTGTTAGCAAAGTAATGTCTCTGCTTTTTAATATGCTGTCTAGGTCGGTCATAACTTTCCTTCCAAGGGGTAAGCATCTTTTAATGTAATGCCTGCAGTCACCATCTGCAGTGATTTTGGAACCCCCCAAAATAAAGTCAGCCACTGTTTCCCCATCTATTTCCCATGAAGTGATGGGACTGGATGCCATGATTTTAGTTTTCTGAATGTTGAGCTTTAAGCCAACTTTTTCACTCTCCTCTTTCACTTTCATCAAGAGGCTTTTAGTACTTCTTCATTTTCTGCCATAAGGGTGGTGTCATCTGCATATCTGAGGTTATTGATGTTTCTCCCAGCACTCTTGATTCCAGCTTGTGCTTCTTCCAGCCCAGCGTTTCTCATGATGTACTCTGCATATAAGTTAAATAAGCAGGGTTACAATATACATCTTTGACATACTCCTTTTCCTATTTAGAACCAGTCTGTTGTTCCATGTCCAGTCCTAACTGTTGCTTCCTGACCTGCATACAGGTTTCTCAGGAGGCAGTTCAGGTGGCTTGGTATGCCCATCTCTTACAGAATTTTCCACTGTTTATTGTGAAGGCCATTCAGGTGTGACCTAAATCAAATCCCTTACAATTATACAGTAGAAATGACAGATAGATTCAAGGGATTAGATCTGATAGAAAGAGTGCCTGAAGAACTATGGAGGAGCTTCATGATATTGTACAGGAGGCAGTGATCAAGACTATCCCCAAGAAAAAGAAATGCAAAAAGGCAAAATGGTTGTTTGAGGAGGCCTTACAAACAGCTGAGAAAAGAAGAGAAGCCAATGGCAAAGGAGAAAAGGAAAAATAAAATATACTCATCTGAATGCAGAGTTCCAAAGAATAGCAAGGAGAGATAAGAAAGCCTTCCTCAGTGATCAATGCACAGAAATAGAGGAAAACAATAGAATGGGAAAGACTAGGGCTCTCTTCAGGAAAATTAGAGATACCAAGGGAACAGACTACAAAGAAAAACTATACATAAAAGATCTTCATGACCCAGATAATCACGATGGTGTGATTACTCACCTAGAGCCAGACATCCTGAAATGCAAAGTCAAATGGGCTTTAGGAAGCATCACCATGAACAGAGCTGGTGGAGGTAGTGGAATTCCAGTTGAGCTATTTAAAATCTTAAATGATGATACTGTGAAAGTGCTGCACTCTATATGCCAGCAAATTTGGAAAATTATGCAGTGGCTACAGGACTGGAAAAGTTCAGTTTTAATTCCAATCCCAAAGAAAGGCAATGTCAAAGAATGCTCAAAGAACCACACAATTGCACTCATCTCACACGCTAGCAAAGTAATGCTCAAAATTCTACAAGACTGGCTTCAATAGTACATGAACTGTGAATTTCCAGATAATCAAGCTGGATTTAGAAAAGGCAGAGGAACAAGAGATCAAATTGCCAACATATGTTGGATCATCAAAAAAGCAAGAGCGTTCCAGGAAAAACATCTACTCTGCTTTATTGATTATGCCAAAGCCTTCTACTGGTGGATCACAACAAACTGTGGAAAATCTTCAAGACATAGGAATACCAGATCACCTGAACTGCCTCCTGAGAAATCTATATGCAGGTCAAGAAGCAACAAGTAGAAGTGTACATGGAAAAACAAACTGGTTCCAAATTGGGAAAGGAGTATGTCAAGGCTGCATATTGTCACCCTGCTTATTTAACTTCTGTGCAGAGTACCTCATGTGAAATGCCAGGCTGGATGAAGCATAAGCTGGAATCAAGATTGCTGGGAGAAATATCAATAACCTCAGATATGCATGTGACACCAACCTTATGGCAGAATGCAAAGAACTGAAGAGCCTCTTGATGAAAGTCAAAGAGGAGAGTGAAAAGTTGGCTTTGCAATTAGGCTCCAATTAAAATAAAATAAATTAATTTAAAAAAGAAAAAACCTCACCATTCAGAAAACTAAGATCATGGCATCTAGTCCCATCACTTCATAGAAAATAGATGGGGAAGCAATGGAAACAGTGAGAGACTATTTTCTTGGGCTTCAAAATCACTACAGATGGTATCAGCAGCCACAAAACTAAAAGACGTTTACTCCTTGGAAGAAAAGTTATGACCAACATAGACAGCATATTAAAAAGCAGAGACGTTACTTTGCCAACAAAGGTCCATCTAGTCAAAGCTATGGTTTTCCAGTAGTCATGTATGGATGTGAGAGTTGGACTATAAAGAAAGCTGAGGGCCGAAGAATTGATGCTTTTGAACTGTGGTGTTGGAGAAGACTCTTGAGAGTCCCTGGGACTGCAAGGAGATCCAACCAGTCCATCCTAAAGGAGATCAGTCCTGGGTGGTCATTGGAAGGACAGATGTTGAAGCTGAAACTCCAATATTTTGGTCACCTGATGTGAAGAGCTGACTCATTGGAAAAGACCCTGATGCTGGGAAAGATTGAAGGCAGCAGAAGGGGACGACAGAGGATGAGATGGTTGGAGTTTTGGGTAAACTCCGGGAGTTGGTCATGGACAGGGAGGCCTGGAGTGTCTGGAGTCCATGGGGTCGCAAAGAGTGGCACACGTCTGAGTGACTGAACTGAACAGTTATTCATCTAAGTAGAATAGAGGGCTTCCCTGCTGGCTCGGAGGGTAAAGCATCTGCCTGCAATGCGCTAGACCAGGGTTCGATCCCAGGGTTGGGAAGATCCCCTGGAGAAGGAAATGGCAACCCACTCTGGTACTCTTTTGCCTGGAGAATCCCATGGACGGAGAAGCCTGTAGCCTACAGTCAATGGGATCACAAAGGGTCAGACAGGACTCAGTGACTTCACTTTCTTTCACTTTCATAAAAACACTAATTGGCTATTGATTGTCTTTTGTAGGCTCCCCTAAAATTATATCAAATTTATTTTTTAAAATGTTTTTGGTAAAAACTAGACAAATTATTATTTTTTGTTTTGTTTTGCTGTGGATAAGGATATGTTTCCATGACAGAGTCCTGGAAACAACTGAGGCCATTTTGAAGCACTTAAACAAGGAGAGAAAAATCAATGTGAACCAGGCTGTGACAATTCTCTGGATATTGTAGCACCATCAATAGAGGTCTCCTCTGGTCCCTTGCTAAATTACATGCATTTAGAGAAACCTTATAAATTATTTTCCAAACCATAGGAATAAAATTGAGAACTGCAAATAATTATGCTGGAACAAAATGCACAAATTAGAACTGCCCTGGGCAGGCTAAGATTTAGGAAGAACTAAATTATCATTTTAGTTCTCATAATATGAATCAGTCTCTCTAGTCCTAAGTGACTTTATGATGATAATTAACACTGTTGTGCTTCATTTTAGATATTTACTGTTGTAAGTAAAGAGGAAATGCTTGAAGGTGTCTACCAGCCAACAGAAAAACATCCTTAATTCTCTTTCATAAAGATAAGGCAGGAAAAGGAAAAGCAGAAGTGACAGAAAAAGGGAAAAGTCTTTTTTTTTTTTAAATTTTTTTATTAATTATTTTTTTCTAAATTTTTAAAAGAAAATCCATCCTGAACCCTCCTCCCTCCTAGTGAGAAGTTTGGTTCAGAAAAGGACAAACTTCCAGCCTGGTCAGTCTATCTCATGTTAAATATAGAGATCTTAATATCAGTAAGCGCAAGTGTAAATTTTTACTTGTCTGCTAACAATATCAACTGTGAGTCTGAAATAATTAAGATAAGGACAATGAACAATGTAGTTAAAATAAGCACAAACATACACATTACATATATATGCTCAAATATTTTGCCATGTTGTTGAATTGTATATTGATAAGCACTATTACCAAAATAACCATAAGGTTTAAGGACCCACAGGGTTTCAGTTATAACATAAAGTATGGAAATACACACTACCATTCTTGTACATCCATTTTTCTCGCAAGTAAGGAATCAACAGCTCTCTAGGTTCTTATTTCCATAGGTGACCCAGAAGGTAAGCAGTGAAACCTATGCTAAAAGTCCACCTTACCTCAGTCACTGTTCCTCCATGATCTTCTGAGTTACAGCAAGAAATTCCTACAGCTGCTGCTTTTGGATTTATATCAAATGCCCAAATAATCACTGCTCAGCTTTAAGTTATTAATTATAAGGGCATCATATTCTTACACATTCAGAGGCTGAATCAATCCTACATGTTAAGTAGTCCAGATGGAGAAAGAAGACTGTGTAAACTTTAAAGCAACTTTGTAAGACCGAGTACTGTTGATCAAATCACAAAGGCAGCACAATATGTGATGAAGAAGAGACCTTTTTTCCTAGCCTTGAGTCTTTCATTAATTAAAGAGAGGGTCACCCCTGTGAACTTGCACAAAGGTATGTCGTATCGGTGCTTTGCTTTCCTTAAGTAAGCAAAGATGAGATGGATATCTAAGTTCCTTTCAACTTAAAGAAATTCATCCAAGTGCCTTAGATTAGCTGTTTTTTTTTTGTTTCTTTGTTTGTTTGTTTTTAAGATATGTTTATACCAGTTGGAAAAGTGTGCTCATCCTTGTCATAAGTAGTGTCTGTATTACCTTCTTTCCAACTGGTTACTAAGAACATATGACTTTCTTTGAAGTCTAAAGCCCCACACTTCTAGAAAACAACTTGTGTATTTATTTTTGAATACTTCTCTCATACTTGTGAGCACCCATATTTGCAGTAATTTCAAATTAGTGGTTTTCTAAATCCGAGGTGCCATGAAAGTATCTAAGACCACTGTGAAGGGTCATGTGACCCACCTCCTATATTCAAACAACATATACTAAAAACTTTCTCAAAGTTTTTTTTTTTTTTGTGGCATTTTGTCTTTCCAATTTGTCTCTCCAAGGATGACTTAATTCAAGGTCTTGTCACTGAGGCTATTGAAATAGCTCTCTATCTCAATTTCTAACTTAATGACTTGAAACCTGTTTGACAATGGGTGTGATACTGAATCTTTAAAATCTTACTTTCCTCATCATAGAGCCTTTTGTCAGGAGTAAATGTATAATGTATATGTAAGTGGTTTATTTGCTGATCTAATTTGATAAGGTATAAGAAAGTAACTTCATTTTTTGTCATCACTGTACTTTGAAATACTTGTATATAATATTTCATTCCTTTTTATGGATAAATTCTTGGTTGGAATCCACACTTTTTTGCAATATTCAAAAATATTGACCAATTTCATTTTGTAGCTGTTAATAGTCAAACCCACCTCGTATTTCATTCTGTTTCCACTGTATTCTGTTTATCAACTATCTTGCCACTAGATTTTAACCTTTTTAAACAGGGATTACAATGACAACTTTAGCATTTTCACAGGTTCTGTTGCTTCTAGTTAGTAATACAGAAAATATAAATAGTTTAGGAGTAGGCACAAGAGTGGAGAGGCATGTAATATAATAGTGAAGAGCCAAAGCTCTATAAACTGGTTAAAATTATATAGAACTAGTTACAATTCCAGTTCTAATGTATATTAGCTATGTGGCCTTCAACAGTGACCTAATGAACCTGTACTTTAGATTTTAATCTGCACTTTGGAGATGATAACAGCACCAGCCTCATAAAGTCATAGAATATAATAGTCATTATAAATGAAGTGTAAAGAATAACAAGTGGTACTTAGTAAACCTTTTAGAAGTTCTTTTTAGAGTATTTATTACTATCAACATTACAGTTATTGGTTGAGTTGTGAGTATGCTGTGCAGAACATTTTCCTGATCTTTTAAATTTGAATTTCTTCAAATATATAAGCTAGAATTATCATTATACTCATTTTTATAAGGAAACCAAGTGGTAAGTACTTCACAAACAACCCTCAGATTCAGAACCAGAGTCTGAATTTGAACATAAACCTGTCTCACACCAAGTTCATATTTTTAACTTACTGCTATAGTAGGCAGGCTTTCCTTGTGGCTCAGCTGGTAAATATTTTACTATATGAGACTTCTATTGGAGAAGGCAATGGCACCCCACTCCAGTACTCTTGCCTGGAAAATCCCATGGACGGAGGAGCCTGGTAGGCTGCAGTCCATGGGGTCGCTAAGAGTTGGACACGACTGAGTGACTTCACTTTCCCTTTTCACTTTCATGCCTTGGAGAAGGAAATGGCGACCCACTCCAGTGTTCTTGCCTAGAGAATCCCAGGGATGGGGGAGCCTGGTGGGCTGCCGTCTATGGGGTCGCACAGAGTCGGACATGACTGAAGCGACTTAGCAGAAGCAGCAGCATGAGACCTCTATAGCTTTAAAGGAACTAGGTTAATGAATGAAAGAAAACCAAGTTGAAAATAGCTTATTTTAAAGGATTTATCGGAGGTGAAGACAAAAACTTGTGAGGGCTGAATTCAGGCGTTTGCCTACCAGTTCGTGATATCTGATCAGTAAGTGCTATAGAGAAACCAATAATAACATTTAGAAAGAAAATAGAACCATAAATCTCAAGACACATAGTTTAATTTGTTGCTTTATAATCTTCAGATGGTTAAAGGGGATAATCTTTTGTTAGTCAACTCCAAAATCTCAAGAAAATGATCGTTGTTCTAGACACATTCTGGTTTTGGACTGCAAAGGTAGTAAGGTTGCCTTCCCCTAGATATTCTCAAAATGTAAAAATGGAAAAAATGACTTAAGAGGGTTGTTGTAATGATGCTGTTATTATGACTGGTTGACATGTTTTAGTATGTGAGTACCACTCCTTTTTCTCTTTCATCAATCAGATTAATTCTCTGAAGTTAGAGAGAGAGGGAAAAAAAAAAAAAAAACCTCTTAATCTCACTGTAACTCTGAAGTCACAGCAGATAAACTTTTCAGGATTTGCTTGGAAAATTCTATGATTGAGTTCTAAGACACATTGATGGACTGCCTATGTTAACCTCACCGGGACAAACAGAAAAACAAGTTCTCATACAAGCACCCATTCCTGTGTACTGGGGTCATTACCAATGCGTTTGTGCCTGAACAGCTGTGCCCTCTCAAGGAACTGATTTCTTTACCAAAGACAAATTTAAATCTTGTGTGTGCATGCCAAATTGCTTCCATTGCGTCCGACTCTGTGACCCTGGTCTAGCCCTCCAGGCTCCTCTGCCCATGGGATTCTCCAGGCAAGAATACTGGACTGGTTTGCCATGACCTTCTCCAGGGGATCTTTCTGACCTAGGATTGAACCTAAGTCTCTTATGTCTCCTGCACTGGCAGACAGGTTCTTTACCATTAGCACCACCTGGAAAGCCCCGTTAAATCTTGTGCAAATCACCAGAGAGGATATCTCATTTCTCAGCGCAATATCTCACATTGGTTACTGAAACTTAATAGTTGATGACAATGCCATACAGGCTTTGACATCTGAAGTAACATAGTCTTTGATGTGAATAAGATTTCTCTCACCCTGGAACTGTCATTTCCCCCGAAACATCTCAGAGATGTGCTGTCTTGATATATAAATATCAGCACCATGTGTCTGATGTTACAATAGAGTATTTTAAAATCAGGTTTCTATGTTCTTTATCTGTGTCCCACTCTACATGATGAAATGTTATTTGTTTTGGTCAATTTATAAATGTCTAAAACCTGACACTTGAAATACAGAAAGCAACTACACTAATGGAGATTTCTGTACAAAGGCAAACACATTAGAACTGCAAGAAAGCACAGTTTGAGTCAGTCTGCTGCACAGAAGACATCATTTTCCTGAAAACAAATGGTGTGTTAAGTTCAGCTGCTATCACAGTGACAGTAGAGACAGCTAAAAGACAGAATTATTGCTAAGAGTTCCACTTTACATGTTAATGACAGAAAGGAAATTTATTGTGATACCACTGAGAAACATACTGCTGATGGAAGTAATGTTCGACATTGTTAAGAACAATATTGCACAGAAACCTGGAATGTTAGGTCCATGAATCAAGGTAAATTGGAAGTGGTCAAACAGGAGATGGCAAGAGTGAACATCAACATTTTGAAACCAGGGAACTAAAATGGACTGGAATAGGCATTTTGAACTCAGATGACCATTATATCTATGACTGTGGGTAAGAATCCTTTAGAAGAAATGGAATAGCCCTCATTAGTCAACAAAAGAGTCTGAAATGCAGTATTTGGATGCAATCTCAAAAACGACAGAATGATCTCTGTTTGTTTCCAAGGCAAACCATTCAATATCAAACTAATCCAAAACTATGCCCCAACAACTAAGGCAGAAGAAACTGAAGTTAAGTGGTTCTATGATGACCTTCTAGAACTAACACTAAAAAAAGATGTCCTTTTCATCATAGAGGATTTGAATGCAAACGTAGGAAGTCAAGGGATAGCTGGAGTAACAGACAAGTTTTGCTTGGAGTACAAAATGAAATAGGGCAAAGGTTAACAGAGTTTTGCCAAGAGGTCATAGTGAACACCCTTTTCCAGCAACACAAGAGATGACTCTACTCGTGGACATCACCAGATGGTCAACACCAAAATCAGATTGATTATATTCTTTGCAACTGAAGATGGAGAAGTTCTATACAGTCAGCAAAAACAAGATCAGGAGCTGACTGTGGCTCAGATCATGAACTCCATATTGCCAAATTCAGACTTACATTGAAGAAAGTGGGGAAAACTACTAGGCCATTCAGGTAAGACCTAAATCAAATCCCTTATGATTATACAGTGGAAGTGACAACGATTCAAGGGATTAGACCTGATAGACATAGTGCCTGAAGAACTATGGACAGTGGTTCATAACATTGTACTGGAGGTGGTGATCAAACCATCCCCAAGAAAAATCAATGTAAAAAGGCAAAACAGTTGTCTGAGGAGGCCTTACATATAGCTGAGAAAAGAAGAGAAGCTAAAGGCAAAAGAGAAAAGGAAAAATACATCCCCATCTGAATGTGGAGTTCCAAGGAATAGCAAGGAGAAACAAGAAAGACTTCCTAATTGAACAATGCAAATAAATACAGGAAAATAATAGCATGGGAAAGATGTTAGAGCTCTTCAAGAAACTTTGAGATACCATGGGGTCATGGTATGGACCTAACACAAGCAGAAGATATCAAGAAGAGGTGGCAAGAATATACAGAAGAAATATACAAAAAGATCTTAAAGACCAGATAACTACAATGATGTGATCACTCACCTCAAGCCAGACATCCTGCACTGCAAAGTCAGGTGGGCTTTGGGAAGCATCACTATGAACAAATTCAGTGGAGGTGATGGATTCCAGCTGAGTTATTTCAAATCCAAAAAGATGATCAAAATTCTCCAAGCCAGGCTTCAGCAATATGTGAACTGTGAACTTACAGATGTTCAAGCTGGTTTTAGAAATGGCAGAGGAACCAGAGATCAAATTGCCAATATCTGCTGGATCATGGAAAAAGCAAGAGAGTTCCAGAAAAACATCTATTTCTGCTTTATTGACTATGCCAAAGCCTTTGACTGTGTGGATCACAATAAACTGTGGAAAATTCTGAAAGAGATCAGAATACCAGACCACCTGAGCTGCCTCTTGAGAAACCTATATGCAGGTCAAGAAGCAACAGTTAGAACTGGACATGGAACAACAGACTGGTTCCAAATAGGAAAAGGAGTACGCCAAGGTTGTATATTGTCACCCTGCATATTTAAGTTATATGCAGAGTACATCATGAGAAACTCGGGGCTGGATAAAACACAAGCTGAAATCAAACTTGCCGGGAGAAATATTAATAACCTCAGAAATGCAGATGACACAACCCATATGGCAGAAAGGGAAGAAGAACTAAAGAACCTCTTGATGAAAATGAAAGAGGAGAGTTAAAAAATTGCCTTAAAACTCAACATCCAGAAAACTAAAATCATCGCCTTCAGTCCTATCACTTCATGGCAAATAGATGGAGAAATAATGGAAAAAGTGAGAGACTTTATTTTCTTGGGCTCCAAAAATCACTGCAGTGAATGACTGCAGCCACAAAATCAAAAGACACTTGCTCTTTGGATGAAAAGTTATGACCAACCTAGACAGCATGTTGAAAAGCAGAGACATTACTTTGCCTATAAAGGTCAGTATAGTGAAAGCTACGATTTTCCCAGTGGTCATGTATGGATGTGAGAGTTGGACCATAAAGAAGGCTGAGCGCTGAAGAATTGATGCTTTTGAACTGTGTTGCTGGAAGACTCTTGAGAGTCCCTGGGCCTGCAAGGAGAACAAACCAGTCCATCCTAAAGGAGATCAGTCCTGTGTGTTCATTGGAGGGACTGATACTGAAACTAAAGCTTCAGTACGTTGGCCGCCAGATGTGAAGAACTAACTCATTTGAAAAGACCCTGGTGCTGAGAAAGATTGAGGGTGGGAGGAGAAGGGGATCACAGAGGATAAAATGATTGGATGGCATCACTGACTCGATGGACATGAGTTTGAACACCCTCTGGTAATTGGTGATGGACAGGGAATCCTGGCATGCTGCAGTCCATGGGGTTGCAAAGAGTCAGACATGATTGAGTGACTGAACTGAACTGAGTTGATTGAAAATGTAGGTTTCTAGAGTTTTTATTTCCTAAAAGAAACAACCACATAAAACAGTAATGTGCATTTATGCTCTCAGTAGTAATTTTATTAGGTAGAAAAATAAATTACAAAACCAACAATAATTTGTATTTCATTTTATTCATGAATCTTTCAACTTGGGAAAAAAGTATTTTCCTAGGTACATGAAAGTCAAATATACGAACTTTTTCTTCTCAGCCACACAGCTTAAGAAAGACTAAAAAAATAATTTTCCTGGTCATCTGCTGTTTTGTTCTCTATCCACCCGGATGTAAAATATCTTGGGAGGAGTTAAGATGTGCCATGGTTGAGGAAAATGCATAGAGTAATGGTTTTCCCTGGCTTTTTTTTTTTGAGCATGCTGTTCAATGTATAAAAGCAGCAGATTTATTTATTATCATTCCTATTTTTAGCCCATAAGGCTTGGAATTATTTTTCTAGTTTATTTCTTGCTACTGCTCTTTTAAAATGAAATATTTCTAAAATGTTTTAGGATATTTTCTCTTACTTTTTTGTTCTACTTAATAAAAATTCTTGAATCTGAATTTATTAAAAAAAATTAGTATGTAACTGTTCCTAATAACACACGTGTATTTACATACAATACAGTAAACTGAGTGAAGAAGGAGTGTTGTTCAACCTATGTCTTGGTCCATGGTTTGGAGGTTATTGTACCACAGCCTTGCAAAGGTTAAGCTATTACTTCAGGTAATACAGCTTAACTTTATGTAAAATCAAGAGATGAAGCTGAAACAGATGAGCTTTGCCTCCTCCAATGTATAACAACAGCCAAACACATACACATATATAGTTATATAGTTACATATAACATTTTCGCATGTATTTTTTTTTTTTTAGTACAGATTTGTTTTCTCGTATTACTAAGGCCACTAGTATTTTCAGAGAGACATTCTAAGGTGTAATATTCATTAGTCAGTCTCTTTCTAAGGGATTTAAAGGTTAATTGGAGCTAGCTCTCCAGCTAAAGAAATAAATCGCAAGTTTCAGGCAACAATGACAGATGCTCAGTATAATCTATTTTGACAGAGAGTTCTCCTGAGAATCTTTTAAATTCAAATTCTCTTATGTGGGGGGTTAGTTATCTTTCTGTGCACAATGCCAACTAAGAATCATTATCCAGTATACTTTTCTTCCAGAGTTTCTGCTTCTCCTCTCTCAGTTTCATTATCTGTGTAGAAGCTTTTCAAGTGCAAGGGCAAAGCAGACATTTAAAATTTAAGGAATAAGACATAAATGCCGAAATCAACTCCATAGGAGTCGATTGCTTAGGACAGCTATTCAGGAAACAGAGCAAAAATGAATCCTGAGATAAAATACAATACATGTGGGAAAAGTTGCGGGGGCGGGGGCTTAAAGAGTTCTTTTTATTTCCTATAGGAATACTTGTCATTTCTGTGATAGAGTCTTTTGAGGGACTTTCCTAGGGGTTCAGTAGCTAAGACTCCATTCTTCCAGTACAGGGGCCCTGGGTTCGAGCCCTGGTGGAATACTGGACTGGATTCCATATGCCACAACTAAGAGTGTACGTGCTGCAATCAAGAGCTGGCACAGGTAAGTTTCTAAAAAAGATGTCTTTTGAATTTGTAATACATCTAGTACAGTACTCTTTTCCTTCTCCCACACAATGCCTGTCAACATGTTGAAAATATTTATCAGGGTGCTCCATCAGTTCCATAGCTACTGGTAATGGACATCTTCCCTGTTACTTTCTGTTGAGGAAAAATTTACCTAATCACAGAACCAAATGTTTTCACCAGCCACAACCTTTAAGCGCTTAGATGAAGTTCCATTATATTCCGCTGTTATCTGCCAGGTCATTATGCTCAATATTTTGAGAGAGATAATAAAATTCATTTAATCCATCCATGACTCAAGAACATTTCCAAGTCTTTTTTTTTTTTTGTTAGCTGCAGCGTTGTAAGTAGGCAAGTACAAGTATTAAGGCAATTTCAGTAAATATAAATTTTCAACATATATAGCATCTGGTATTTAGGCATGAACAGATGGCTCAAGTGCAGATGTTTTTAGATACTGGCTACTGTTCCATTGTAGATCATAAATCATGGTTACATCCAAAAGTTCTTAAGCTAAAGAAGATGGATGTAAAGGGCTTCAATGGTAAGGTAAAAAAACAAAGCAAAGAAACTCATCGACTAAATCTCCATTTAATTAACTAGCTAGTTCCCTCATACTATTTGATTACACATAAAAGGGTATTAAGGGACAAATTAACTAAAAAAAAAGTCCTTAAAAAGATGAATATACTCATAATAAATATAACTAATGTTTATTATGTGTGCAAGTCACTTCTTTAATATATACATAATATATATACACACAAACACAAATATATGTCATTCTTTCATATATATGTGTGTGTATATACATGCATATATATATATATATATATATATATTCATTCCAGAGCTCACTCCACCATGTTATAAAGATACTGTGTATGTGACTTCCAAAAAAAAAGGCTTATAAGTTGTAATTGGCATGTTTCATTACATGACAGCCACTGCAGAGACAAGAACAAAAGATAGATGGATAGCAGAGATGTTCTGATGGTAGACAGTGGCTTAAGAATGTCTTTAAGTTCTACTAAGACCTTCAGGTTGCAAATGATTCACATATGATTTATATAATGTGACATTATTATTCAATTTTCATAGTATTCTGATGATCTCAATGCTGTTCCCCCTCTCACATTTCTAACCATTATAACCTGAAATATCTTAAGGACAGTTTAAGGATCTGTTAACATCAAATCTTTGTCATTCATAAGGCAAATTTCCAAAAACCTTTTATGAATAAGAAGTCAATGAGAATGGTGTAGAAACCATGTTAGATGGCGCAGTGCTACCACCTCCTTAGCCCTTCCTTCATTTTCATTACAAGCTTGGGTACATTACCTGCCACACAAGAAAGGTTCAAGAAAGCTTCACTGATTGAAGGGCAAGCTGACAAAACTCTCAGGAAGTTGATACATGCGTCACTCATCCCACAAACTTTCGAAGTACACAAAAGGTGAAATTATGAATTTGAGGGGCGCTGGGAAGGAGGGTCTCAAGCATGGGTAGCATAAGGTGGCAAACTGGAAGCCGCTAGTCCAAAACAACATCACAGGCAGGTTTTCCTTAGATTCCATAACTTAAAAAGCGTTAATTGTGAGGTTTGAATAAAAAAGAACTCTAGATTTCTGGTTTCCCAGGAAAAATCAAGAGATCTGGACACATAGCTATGCTTTTCCATAGTTAATTGGAAGTACGCAACCTCTGCACTCTTTAGAATGGTTTCCATGTTTGTGAACACAGGAAGATTTTGAGAGAGTGCTGTGCTCAGGAGAGGACATGGAAACTCCTCAACCCTTTTCCCATACCTGGTCCTGAACATCTCTTCCATCTGGCTGTTTCTGAGTTATTATCCTTTCTAGTAAACCTGTGATCAAGAAAGTAAAATGCTTCTCCAATTCTGTGAACTATTCTAGCAAATTAATCAAACCCAAGGAACAACAGACTGGTTCCAAATAGGAAAAGGAGTACGTCAAGGCTGTATATTGTCACCCTACTTATTTAACTCATATGCAGAGTGCATCATGAGAAACACTGGGCTGGAAGAAGCACAAGCTGGAATCAAGATTACTGGGAGAAATATCTATAACCTCCGATATGCAGATGACACCACCCTTATGGCAGAAAGTGAAGACGAACTAAAAAGCCTCTTGATGAAAGTGAAAGAGGAGAGTAAAAAAGTTGGGTTAAAGCTCAACATTCAGAAAATGAAGATCATGGCATTTTGTCCCATCCCTTCACGGGAAATATATGGGGAAACAGTGGAAACAGTGTCAGACTTTATTTTTTTGGGCTCCAACACCACTGCAGATGGTGATTGCAACCATGAAATTAAAAGATGCTTACTACTTGGAAGGAAAGTTATAACCAACCTAGATAGCATATTCAAAAGCAGAGACATTACTTTGCCAAAAAAGGTCCATCTAGTCAAGGCTATATTTTTTCCAGAGGTCACGTATGGATGTGAGAGTTGGACTGTGAATAAAGCTGAGCACTGAAGAATTGATGCTTTTGAACTGTGGTGTTGGAGAAGACTCTTGAGAGTCCCTTGGACTGCAAGGAGATTCAACCAGTTCATCCTAAAGGAGATCAGTCCTGGGTGTTCATTGGAAGGACTGATGCTGGAGCTGAAACTCCAATACTTTGACCACCTCATGCGAAGAGTTGACTCATTGGAAAAGACCCTGATGCTGGAAGGGATTGGAGGCAGGAGGAGAAGGGGACAACAGGGGATGAAATGGCTGGATAGCATCACCGACTCGATGGACATGAGTTTAAGTGAACTCAAGGAGTTGGTGATGGACAGGGAGGCCTGGCATGCTGTGATTCATGGGGTCACAAAGAGTCAGACACAACTGAGTGACTGAACTGAACTGAAGGAAGGACGGAATTGTGGAAACCTCTGATTTATAGGCAGCTGCTCAAAAGTACAGGTAACAGCCTTGATTTGGGCATAGCATCTGAAATCTCAAGAGGAGCTTATGGAAGCCTGCATGTATAGCTAGTGATTCAGAAGCATAGTGACAAGTTAGACTTGTGACTGACTTTGAATGTAGGGGGTGAGGGGTCCAATCCCACAGGTTAAGGGTTCACCTAGCAGATAGTGAACCCTTATCTTATGTCTCTAGCAGATAGTGTCAGAATTGAGTTGAATTGTAGGACATCCTGCTGGTGTCCAAAGAGGTTGAAGGTACTCCTCCCCCCCAGGGTTGGAATTGGGTTCCGGACCCCAGAAGAGGCCCATTCTAATGATCCCTGTTAAGATTTTACCTCCAAATAAGGTCACACTTTGAGGTACTGAAGGTTAGGACCTCAACATATGAATTTTGGGGGAAACACAGTTCAACTCAAGATACCTACCCCTGTGCATTACACAATCAAAGATTTCCTCACTCCCCTAGTTTATTTGCGTGTGTGTGATACACTATTTAAGATATTTCAGGAGAGGATAGGTGAACACAAAGCCGAACCAGGCAGACAATGTGGTCCTAACATGTTCTGTCCCTTAACAGTTACTTTTAAGAAGTCAATAGCCTGAAATTTGGCTAAAACAAATCTCTGAAATCTTATAAAATGCATTAGACTGGAAGGCAACTGAAATCTCTCTTTATGAGAGCATAATTCCATTCGATTATGTCATTAGATTTTATCAAAGACAGACTTAGGCACAAAAATCTCCCACTTTCTATTCTGGCAGTGATTCAGCATACTACCATTTATAATAGAGGCAAACTCCCTACCAATTCCATATATTATACATAGTCATACAAGACTGAAAGCAAAGTTTGTCTTCCTGTTCCATTATAATAAAAATTCATTTCCATCTGTGTCCCAGCAAGGCAGAGATTTCGCTGTTTTATGCTAAGTTTTGACAACACTTATACTAGGGATCAATGGATAAAATAACACAGTGCCATATAATTATCATATATTTCACAGATAGAAATATCAATTTCCATGCATTGGAAAGGAAGAACACCTGAAAACAAATGCAGGAAAGGAAATACATATATGCAAAATCATACTGGATCTACTGCATTTAAAATATTCAGGACATCTGTTATTAATCTTCTTCTGCTATGCAAAAAAATATATTAGCTACTGAAGAATCAGAAAAAAATAGAATCAGGATCCAGAGGGATATTGTAATATTCCATAAATATTCAGACTAGCTAGGCCAATTTTACAGGCTTTGGGAAAAGCAAAATTTTATGTCGACTGTGTGTTTGGTTCTATTCTCCTGATAAGTGACCAATTAATGGGTGAGTTAAGTAAAAGTTAAGTAAAAGAACAGAACATATAATCCACTTTTAATCTGGAGGCCAGAACTTCTATATGCTAATACTTCCAGGAAACTTGGCAAAGAATCAGGAATATAATGGCTCCCTGCTCCCAAATTGTCTGAGCTATTATAAAAGACAGACCAAGGATCATGGAAATGAAGTTCCTACTAGAGATAAATGTTTAATTTTTGTATATACATATATTAAGACAAATAAGCTATATTCTAGGGGTAAATAAGTCTCCAATAAGAAACTCTAATTTATGATTGTTTTCAATTTTGGAAAGCAAGTGTGTTGACAGAAATAATTAAAAGTCTTTAATAATAAATAAATAAACAAAACACAAATAAAACAAAAGCAACATGCATACTTTTCCAGCTTCCAGAATTTCAAGTCAAATTTTTATGCCTTTCAAAACACTTGTAAAATAAATTGATTATAATATCTTTAACCTTCAAAATTACTTAAATACGTCTCCTGATCTTTTGTGTACATAGAATGACATGCTGAATGTGCTTTGCAGTATGCAGTTTTGCAGGTGCGAGTTCATTAGGAATTTCTGCTAGCAAAACAAAAATCACAAGATCATGGTGCTACCAACACTCTCAAATTTAAAATTGCTTAATTTGGACTGTTTTTTTTTTTTTTTTTTCCTTTTCCAGAATCATATGGGAAGATTATACACCTCATGGATGCCATTTGTAAAGAAGCTTCATAATTACATCTGTATTCCTTCCTTTTTTCATGTGATGAAGATTCTCTGTTTGACCAAATCCTAATCAGCCTCTTCTGAGCTTTTTGTCAATGAGGTCATGACTTTCAGACTTCTGTGTTCATCTCTCTATTGTCCAATTTAACAGAAGTCTTGTGATGTCAGTTTAGCCAGAATGCCGTACCCTGGATACCTTCTCACCCTTGATATCTGAGCAGGTTTCTCATCCTCCACTGTCTCCTAGATGATAGTTGATCGCCCTAACCTGCCTTCAGCAAGTATCCTTTAAAATCTCTTTTGCTAGAATCCTCCCCTTGTCCTCAATGTTTCATCTTAATTAATTTTCTATCCACTGCATGTCCCAACCCCACTCCCAGCTCCTTGACTATGAATTCCCATTTTTCCTTGTTGTATTCAGAGTTGAGTCCAATCTCTCTCCCCGACTGCAAAACCTCATTAAAATGGTCTCTACAACTACCCTGATAGTTTCCTGCCTAAAGTCTGCCTCAAACAAGTGTCATGAATAAATTATTTAACAACTCTTCTCTCCTTTCCTCCTCCAATTTAGCCTTCATTTGATCTCTCCTTTCTTCTTATTTTTTTCTCTTCCTTACCATTAAAATGGAGAAGGCAATGGCACCCCGCTCCAGTACTCTTGCTTGGAAAATCCCATGGATGGAGGAGCCTGTTAGGCTGCAATCCATGGGGTCGCTAAGAGTCGGACACTACTGAGCGACTTCACTTTCACTTTTCACTTTCATGCATTGGAGAAGGAAATGGCAACCCCACTCCAGTGTTCTTGCCTGGAGAATCCCAGGGACGGGGGAGCCTGATGGGCTGCTGTCTCTGGGGTCGCACAGAGTCAGACATGACTGAAGT
>NW_011495082.1:14955953-14977490 GCF_000754665.1 Bison bison bison
AATGTTTATTAAAGGTTAATTTTCCACATACTAACTATGGGTTATTATGCTAGACAAGTTTTCTCTTTGTTTTTTTTTTGGGTGTGTGTGTGTGTGTGGCTGCTGCTGCTAAGGCGCTTCAGTCGTGTCCGACTCTGTGCGACCCCATAGAGGGCAGCCTACCAGGCTCCCCCGTCCCTAGGATTCTCCAGGCAAGAACACTGGAGTGGGTTGCCATTTCCTTCTCCAAGTGTGTGTGTGGTGTGGGGGCTAAATATTTCAAAATTGATGTAGTAGATTCACCAGATCATGAGAATACTGATAGATGAAGTCATATTAAGGAGATGGATTCTACTAATATTAAGGGGGCCAGTTGGCGCTAGTGGTAAGGAACCCAGCCTGCCAATGCAAGAGACATGAGAAGTGGTTTCGAACCCTGGATCAAGAAGATCCTCTGGTAGAGGGCATGGCAACCCACTCCAGTATTCTTACCTGGAGAATCCCATGGACTGAGAAGCCTGGCAGGCTATAATCCATAGGGTCGCAAAGAGGCAGATATGACTGAAGCGACTTAGCAATCACATACAGAATCTGATTACTGTGATCTAAAAATACCTTATTCCAGGGGAGTATATGTAAATTCAAAAGTTGACTCCTATTCAATATGACAAGACAATAAATGTTAAATTTATCATTTATTTGTATGCCATTTATTGTATTTATTCGTCATTTATTTAATCTAACTTCAAGGTTAAATGTTTTTTAGAAAATTAGAATAAATAACATTTATCAAAACCTACAAAGGCTCTTCCATGATACTTTAGTATCTTGGAAACTTAAAGAGGAAAAGGATTTCAAGAGTCATCAATCCTTCCAGAATTTCACACGAAGTAAGAAGAAAAGCATTTTATGTACTCATCAACCAATTACTATTTGATGTGCAAGATATAAGGTACAAACTATGATATAAATATGAAACCACGCAATTACATGGAAGTCCTCTATTGCACTGTGTAAGTGGGGACAATAAAAGGAAAACATAATGAAGGTCATTTCCAGCGTAAGGTAATTTATCACACTTACCAAATAATGATAGGGACAGTAAATACTGAAGGATTTAAAGAAAGATGAGGGCCCTATGGTCAAACTGTCTGGGAAACATAGGTAGGTCTCAAGTTAGAATTTAAGAATTCCTGATATTTTTTTCATAATTTAAGTCAGAATATATTTTAGGCAAAGTAAGAGTATGCTTACATTCTATCCTAAGCTGAAAAGCAGCAAACCACCTGCTCCCAACATCATCATCACCAGTATATTGCATGTGCATAATGGTATATGTGAAATAGTAAGAAATATATATTGACCTCCACTCCCAGTTCCTGACATAGAGTTCTTAAAGCCTTTGTAAATTACTGAGTGATAAGAGCACCAGGAGCACCTGTTGTTCTAAGAGGTGACTCTGGATGGGCTCCTGGAGGGTGGCTGGTCACCAGCAAGACAAAAGCTACAATTAGAAGCTTGGGATTTTCTCTAAATTGAGGACAGGGCTAGAAAGAGACTTAATGATCTCTTATGTCTGTGTAATAAATTCTCCACAAAAATCCCAACAGCATAAGATTCAAAGAGCTTCCAAGTTGTGGAATACACCCACACACAAGGAGGGTGTTTTATTCCCAAATTCATGGAGTCAGAAGCTCCTTGGTTCAGAAACTCCCTACCCCAGACTTTGCCCTATATATCTTCATCTCATTGGTCACTTGTATCTTTTGTAACACCCTTTGATGAACTAGTAAGTATAAGTCAGTATTTCCCCGAGTTCTGTGAGAACTGAATATAAGGGATAGGAGGGCTTGGGGACCTCTGATTGTAGAAAAGATAGACAGAAGCTGTGGGCAGTCTCTGGACCCACAGCTTGCAGCTGATTTCTGAAGAGGACACCAGTCTCCTGAGAATATGTCTTTAACCTGTGGGGTCTGGCGCTCTAAGTAGACAGTGTCAGAAGTGGGGTAAATTGTAAGATAGCCAGCTAATGTCTCAGAATCGCTTGGTGTGAGGAAAAAATCCACACATCTCAAGTTAGAAGTGTTGTGAGTGTGGCAGTAGTGAGACAGTAAAAGAGAAACATGAAAGGAGAACAGGGTTGTCCAGCTCAGCATGCAAATTAGGGGCGGTGACTCTTACTCAGTCCCTCCCTCAGAGTCAAACAAACTAAAACAAAAATATTTTGTCCTTGTATGTCCATCATCTCTATCATCTTCATCTCAATAAATTGTTTTCTCAAAGCAACCTAGAGTGTTTCAGCTTGGTCAAATGTTTCCTGGGACAAATGTGTATTGTATGCATATAGGGTTTATTTATTATTATTATGCTCTAGCTTGGCTCAAGGTAGATTACATGACAAGAAAATGAAGCGTAACAGCATTGAAAATATGCTGAATTATTTTTATTTTATTAATTTCAAAGAACTCCTCTAACCTCTGATGCTTTTATTTCTTGAAACATCCTTTTAAGTATTGAGCATGATTTTTCTTTCATGATGCCTTTATAAGAATAGAATATATTACTAGACAAAATGTACTTCCATATAGAAGACCAGTATTTTATTATATGGATTGGCACAGCTTCCTGTCACAAGAAAAATCTGTATCGGACAGGTATTAAATAAATAGCTGATGGAGAAAACTGAATATCCCTCTTTTAAACAAAAAGTCATCAAGGAAGTGAAAAAACTTGTTCTTCTCCACTGACTGCTTATTTATCTGTTAGATATTCCACATATATCCCCCCAAATCACTCTATTAGGCATGCCAAATCATATGTATTAAGGTGATACTATCATACTGCTTTGGCTCCACATATTGATTTCTCTCAGTTCTGTAACCAGAGATCCAAACTTTCATCTCCAGTCTCTCAATTCCTCCCATTTACTTCACCACATTTCACTTTGAAGCCCAATTTAATAACTGAGCTTTGAAACTGAAAGCTGGGGCAGGCCTTATCTTTAACAACATGAATAATGTCATAATTCTCAAAAAAAAAAATGCCTTTAACCCAGACAGCAAGATTAAATTATATATTTACTCGAGCTTCTGGGCATAGAAAAAGTCAATGGGCTATTTCAAATCATCTTTATTAGCCACGCTGTAAAGATGTCATCCAGTGCCATGTAGTGTTGATGTCTTTATTGCTTTCTTTTCATACTGTGATCAATAACAGTAGTATGAAATTCCCTGCTAGTTACTTGGTCACCTTATAGCCCTATGGCATGACATAGAAAACTCAAGAAGATATGTAATTGAAATACTATATACAAGAATGTATCATTTAAATGCTGAGCCAACACAGTACTCTTCTTGATTTACTAATAAGATAAAAGTCAGTGAAAGAGGAATACACACTCAGAGTGTATTTCCGTAGTTTTTCTTTTCCCTTGGCGCATCATTTTATTACTGAACTGGACAGCAAAGACTAAATAGCCTTTGAGTCTGCATCAGCAATTCTATAGCTACTCAAAATACATGTTGTCCTGCTGTTATTTTATTTTTGATCATAACGCTTTTTTAGGTCCTGAAATAAATCTGAGGTTTTCACACTGTTGATCATTCAAAGGAGCTGAATCTTCCTGGTAGAAGAGAGTGCCCCAGAAACAGGAGAGTCAAACCACAGAGCCCACAGATAAGCAAGACTTTCTTGAGATAGTCCTACTTTATTACTTGAAAAGTACAGTATATTATTAAGATGCTCTTGGTTACAAATTAGAGGAACATATTGAACTGGTTTAAATTAAAACCATGGGAGTTACTACATGAACAGAGAGGTATCTTGTGGAATACAAGGGAAGAGATGAATCATTACTAAGATATATTGAATCTAGATGGAAAGTAATCATGAACATTAGATGTACTTTCTCTCTGCCTTTTGGCATTTTTCTTGCTTTCTGCACATTATCTTCTGCTTCTTGGTGATCTCAGCCAAAGTTTGCTACCAGACCACTCCTGAATTTACATACTTCTGTTCCAAAGAAACCAACTAGCTTGCTCTCAAACCTGTTCTTAATGTCACAGTGTAAATGTTCTCTCCTATGAATATAGAGAATTCATCCAGTTTAACTTATTTGAAGGCAACTTATTTAACTTTTTTTGCTTTTATGACTACTGTATTATTTTATTTCATCATATACTTTTTAAATTAGTAAAACAAGTGCAAAGAAAATGTGATTGAGGTATTTGAATTGGTTTTAGTTTGAAAGTGATTGCTAAGTTACTTCACTCATGTGTGACTCTTTGTGAACCTTAGACTGTAGCCCACCAGGCTCCTCTGTCCGTGGGATTCTACAGGCAGGAATACTGAAGCTGGTTGCCATGCCCTTCTCTACGGGATCTTTCCAACCCAGAGATTGAACCTGTGTCTCTTATATCTCCTGGACTGACAGGAGGGTTATTTACCACTTAGTGTGGACAGTATGTATATTTAATATAGCTACATTTCTTTGTATATTCATTATTATCTTACATATATATGTGAACATATATGTAATCTTATGTTTTTATTTATATATGTTAAATATTCAGAAAAATAGTTTAAAAAAAGTATATTATATGCATGGTATTGGCCATGTAAATGAACTTGAATCTATGAACAGGTGGATTAAAACAAGATAAGATACACTGAATTTGTTTTTATGAGAAAGTTAGATCATTAATCTCTTCAGAAATGTGGTATTAAACTATACTTTGTCAACATGACATTTATTACACTATCTACTATATAATGAAATAAAAAGACATCTATCTTTTAGACATCTAAATACAACTCTATATATTTGAACAAAGATACAGCCATTTCCCTAACATTAGCATAATTCATATAATTTAAGTTAAATTAACACTTTTGGAGTCTCAACTCCTTTAAACAAAGAGTTTTAGGAATTCTATTAATCCAGAAATTCTTATGAATTAATATATTTGTTTAATAATTAATATAAGAGAAGTCATGAATTACAGCTGTAAAATTATAAAAAGGAAGATAAATAATATTGGTGGTATTTCAGCATTGACTATTTAAAAAATATATTTAGGTTGTTCAGTATAAATCTTAATGCAGAGAAAAATCTAAGTTCAAGATTACTCACAATCAAAATGTTAATGCTGCTACCTTCAACTTAGTTATGTAAAGAACCGGAATTCATGTGTAGAAAAGTCCAGAGAAGACCCTAAGCATTCACTTCTGGCTGATATATAGGATCAACGATATAACTGATCATTGTGAAAACACTAGCTGAACATAGCTAAAGGAGCAGATAACTCAGAGATCACACATGACAAAAAATACAGACTTAAAAAAAAATACTTCATAAAAGTTACACAACAAAGAAACAGCAACAGCCTACAGCAACCAACAAACAGTGAAAGAGGAAATCTCTATGGTCACCATTTTATAATACTCAAATGTCAAGTTAAAAAATACAGGAATTAACAAAAAAATGAAAAATATACAACCCATTCACAGAATAAAGTAATGAAAACTACCCGAAGAAGAATAGGTTGAAATTGCTAGGCAGAGACTTAAAATCAACTGTCTTAAATATGCTCAAAGAGTTAAGAAGACCATAAACAAGGGCATACAGACAACCAGGAGAAAAATGTATAAACAAACAGGGAATATCAACAAAGAGAAAGAAATTATATGAGACCCAAACAGAAATTTTATGGCTGAAAATTTTGATAATTCAAATGAAAAAGTCACTAGTCACTAGAGGATTTCAACTGTAGGTCTGAGCATACAAAAAATCAGTGACTTGAAGATGGTCCATTTGAAATCATCCAGTCTTGGAAATAGAATAAATGAAAATAATAAGTAGAATCTAAAACTTGTGAAATACCATCAGTGAATCAACAGAAACAGTCAGAATCTTGAAAGAAGAGGAGAGAAACAGTGGCCAGAAAGAATACTTGAAGAAACAAGGACTGAAAATATCCCAAATTTGTCCAAAGATATGTATCTATTCTTTAAGGAAGAACTCTAAAAAAGATAAACACACAAAAAAATCTGTATAGTAGTGAGGCACAGTATAATTAAACTGTTGAATGTCAAGAACAAAAGGAGAATCTTGAAAGAAGGATGAGAACAATGACTCATTGGTACAGTAAGTCTTCAATAAGATAAACAGCAGATTTCTCATCAGAAGCCATGGAGCCTAAAAAGAGGTGAGATGGCATTTTTAAAGAGTTGAAAGCAAAGAGGGAAACTCCTATCAAAGAGGAGTTTTGTATGTAGCCAATCTATCTTTCAAAAATGAAGGACAAATTAAGACATCATGAGATTAAAAAAAAAAAGAAAGAAGGCTAAAGGAGTTCTTGACAAGTAGGCCTGTTCTAGAAGAAATGCTAAATGGAGTCCTTCAGGTTGAAATAAAAGGATACTAATCTGTAACTTGAAATTAGATGAAGAAGTAAAGAACTCTGTAAAGGTAAGTATTTAGTAAATATAAAGTCTGGTATTTTACTTCTGGTTTATAACTTTTTATTTTCTGCATGATTTAAAAGATAAATACATAAACCAACAAGTATATATCTATGACAACATGAAAGTAATGCAAAAAGATGCAATTTGTGACAGTAACTACACAGTGAGGTAAAACTAGAAAGACAGGGATAAAACTTAAATGCATATTTCTAAGTGAAAGAAGATAATCTGAAAAGGGCTTCTGATTGACTCCAATATTATGGAAAAGACAAAACTATTGAGAAAATAAAAATATTAATGTTTGCCATGTATTAAGGAGGATGAAGAGGAAATAGGTGGAGCATAAAACATTTTATGCACTGGTCCTATTCCGTATGATACCATGTGTGTGCTGTGGGCTAAGTTGCTTCTGTCAGGTCCGACTCTACAATCCTATGAACCACAGTCCCCCAGGCTCCTCTGTCCATGGGGATTCTCCAGGCAAGAATACTGGAGTGGGTTGCCATGCCCTCCTCCAGTGGATCTTCCCAACCCAGGGATTGAAACTTCATCTCCTTACGTCTCCTGCACTGGCAGGCAGGTTCTTTACCACTGGTGCCGCCTGGGAAGCCGCTTTATGATACTGTGGACATATACCATTATGCATTTCTGAAAAGCCACAGAATCTACACCACCAAGAGAAAACACTAATGTAAAATATGGGTTTTGGATTATAGCATTGTGTCAAGGTAGGTTGATCAATTATAATAAATGTTTGACTCTGGTTGGGGACTTTGATAACAGGAGAGTCTATACTTTTGTGGGGGCAGAAAAAAAAATTATCTCTTCTGCTCAAATTTTGCTGTAAACTTAATACTACTCTAAAATAGAAAATCTATTTAAAAATATGCCACATAAACACAAAACAATTTTTTATGAAGTTGAAGTAAAACTACAGAGACCAATAACTGTTACAGTTTACTTAGTATTTTGTGACTTTTTTTTTTGGTAGCAAAAAGAGAGGAATTTCAAGTAGGCAAAAGGTAGAAGTAGAAAAATGATTCAAAGCAAGTGAAGCCCTCTCATGGAAGAAGATGATGGATTATACTCAACTTCAGGGCAACAAAGGGAGAGGGTTAAACTGCAGGTTCCCTAGTTTCAACTCTGAAAGCCAAACACAGATACCCTATCGTGAGAGAAATGAAACAATCTTGTCTCTTACTGCTGTCAGCTTCCTTTTATAAAACCAATATCAAGTTGGAATTAGAAGTGTGCTAGGTTGGAAGACTGTAGGAACAGATTTCCTCTTCCCCAGCAAGACAAAGGGCTTTGTTTCTACTGTGTTTACCTTGGAAACAGCATATTCTCAGTAAGCATCACAGTGCATGCACCTTGTCCTTATGCCCAAGAAATTCAATAATTTCTCAGAGGCCACCAAGCCAGTGATGAATTTTTCTGTCAAGTATCATGGCAGAGTGGAGGGATTTGAAGATACAGCCTTTGTTGTTTAAGCAGTGAATTCTTTTCTAGATACAAGTGCCTATTGGGTCACTATAACAGCAGTATGCTTAAGGAAATGTAAAAATGCATCATTAAGGGAAAAGCTGACAGTTCTCTTTCTCTTAGATTTACACAGCTGGCTTTTGGAGCAGCAGTGGACCTCTTGCATCAATTTGCAGTTGATTTCAATCAACACTGATTGCCCAGTCTGGACCATTAAGCGCATAAGCTGACTTCAGAGAAATGAAATATGATGGGTGTAGAAATCAGTGCAGGGAAGCTAAAGAACAACAGGATGAAATCAAGGGTTCCTGAAGTAAATAAACCCATTTACAACTGTTTGCTAATTAGCTTTTTTTTTAAGTTCAGCAGTTTTGTTGAATGTTCTTTTCTTTACAGAGTCTGATTCTAGTGAATCTGAAATGCTTTTCATCCTCAGAAGTATATAATGGTAAATAAATTCATCCTAGTAGGATTCCCCAAGTTAACGACAGTTCTACATACACAGGGGCATGGAAGAGTGGATACTTCTGAAATTCCTCAAACACATAAACTAGGATATGAGGAAGGGGTCACCTAGAGATTTGGGAGCTACTGAGATTTTTCTTTTTTAACTTTAGAATAATTGTTCTATTTTCCTCATAACTTGAAATCTGAATACCTTCTTTAAAGCCAGTCAAGTTTTTCCTACTTGTACACTTACTGCTTTCTTCAAAAAATACAGTGTGACTGAAACCCATCATCCTTTTATTAATAATCAATAACAGCAAAAATAGAAAATGAGAAGCTTAGGAGTTTGGAGCTTCTTAAGTAACTTTCCTCTGAAATTACAGGCACACAAATCATTTTGGTTACCTTCAGTTCAGTTCAGTTCAGTTCAGTCACTCAGTTGTGTCCGACTCTTTGTGACTCCATGAATTGCAGCATGCCAGGCCTCCCTGTCCATCACCAACTCCCGGAGTTCACTCAGACTCATGTCCATCGAGTCAATGATGCCATCCAGCCATCTCATCCTCTGTCGTCCCCTTCTCCTCCTGCCCCCAATCCCTCCAAGCATCAGAGTCTTTTCCAATATTTTCCCTTTTTAAAATGATCTTAAAGCAACAATGAAGTAAAAAAAAGAGAGTTCACAATTAGGTAAAAGGCAGGAAAGAAAGGGAGAATCACTGATATTAAAAACGGGAGACTGTTTCAATGGCAAGCTTCATACTGTCAACTGAACAATAAACTATCTAGCATTTTAACATATACAAGAAGTTGGGGATTCATTTTTTTTTCTTCTTTTTCTCTTCTGTCAAAGAGCTTACAAACTCTTCAGTGGTTTACAGGAAGCAATTTCAGGAATTAATAAAATTTCCTTTTAGTTCTAGTCTCTTATAGCCTCCACTTCATTAGAAAAGATAGTGATTCTTCATTTGCATGCTAATATTGTGTTCTTAATACCTTATTTATATTCCTCAGATCAATAAATCTTCTTAGCCTTTGATTCCTTATTTATGCAATGTAGAGCATATGTATTTAACTAAAGCCACAATCTTAATATTTATGTTGCATAATTATAACACAATTTTGGCTTAATGAACCATAAGATCTCGAATAGCAGAAGGTATAGGTACATTTTTGAAAAATATATTTGTGACTCTTCAATGAATATTCAAATATGGATTCAAAAACTGCAGTGGGATTGCAGCTCTATTGAAATAATCTCAGATATACGCAGAAAAAGATTATTTTCTTTTCTCCAGAAATGAGCTGATCATTTTTGTAAGCCATCACCATGCTCTGGAAGTGGAGATATATGCCCTTGACATTTAAAATAATCTTTTGTCTGAAATAGTCTTCTTTTACTACAAATAATTCTTTTCGATAACTGGTTATGTAATCAGTTTCTCAAGTTCCATCCTTTCCATTTCTCCAAAACGGCAGACAGTATGCGATGTGAATCACAGGATTGCTGATTGGCACTGACTGTCGTCTGGGAACTTAAGTGGAGGGCGTGCCAGTCAAAACTCCTACATCTGGATTCACCACATTGCCATGACTTCCTTAAAACGTCATGGGTGGGTCCAAAGTTCAAATATTCCACGAGGGAGAGGAGAAGATAGAAATGATGTTGCACCTGAAGGCAAATGTGACATTTACAAATCATTTCCATGACGTTGATTAATCAGAAGCAAGTCATTCAGAACAGGTCATATTCAAAAGGAGGGAAGTTAGAATCCACCTTTTGATGAGAAGTGCCAATGTGTTTGCAGACATATTTTTTTTAATTACCACAGTCTGCAAACTACTTATATATTCCTCTCACATGTAAAATACACTTCCCTCTTCCATGACCCTAAGAAAGTCTCATATGTTATGGAATCATGTTCAGCTTAAAGTTCACCATTTCATTACCTAAATTAGGTCCAGATGTGGAGGAGTCTTTTCGGATAGAGTTCCTCCACGATAGCCATTCCCGGACAATTCCCTTGAATCTGAAGACTTGTGAGCTATAGAAACAAATTATCCATTCATCCCCTACTCAAAACACAAATAACACATTATGGTGATAATGGCCTAGGATAACTGCTATAGGCCATCTTATTCAAAAAGGAAGAGAAGAGAGGAACATAAACAACACATGTATTAGCAAACTGATATCCAGCCAAGACCACGCTGCCAACTTCTTGATCAGGTGATTAATCCTGTGACCTGGGCATGACCCTGGATGGCTCTGGGATTCTACTATTTGAATTCTCATTTCTTTTCCATTAAATAGTATTTGAAGCTGGACCGTTTTCTCAGCATGCACCTTGCCCATTTTGTTTTGCCTCTGTCCCTCTTGGTTCAAGCTGGCAATGTTTCTATCAATATACACTTAAAATTTTTGCAGATTTTCCATGAGTATGAACAGTGTTTATTCCTCTAGACAAAACCATACTCACAAATCTCAAGATAAGTCTATTGTTAAAATGTAAACTGAGACACATTATAAAGTTTATTTGAATAAGAATGATTTTGAACTGGGAAGCAACAGAGGGAAAGTGGTTAGGAGCACTCCACTGACAGGGATTAGGGGAAAATTTTTAATAGAGAAGATACAGAAGCAAAGTAAAGCAGTTATTTGATTCACTATAACTTAAGCAGTTGCCTTAAAACCTAGTTGGCTGTGATCGATTGTTCTTAATTTCCACTTTTCTGGATTTGAACAGATTGTCTCTAACTTTTAGATTTTGCTTTGCCCAATGGGGCTACCAAGGCGTTAGAACTGGCTTCCTGTAAGGTTGTAAGGAGAAAGTCCTCAGGATTTTTAGAGGTTCTATCATTTAATAAAGAGGATCAGTGGGGCATGACATTACGATGTTTAGAACTCCTGTCTGTTTGAAGTACCAAAACATATTTCTGTGGATGTAACAGACGGTTTTACAGTCACAGCTTTAGTCTTCTTGAGACTATATTTTCCTGACAATGCCATGAATTTGATCTCAGCTCAAAAAATATTTTTAATTTTTCAGAATCATTTGCTAATAGCAGATTGTGTGGGTGACGAATGGCTTTATTGTCAAGCCCTGAAAGTTCTGGTTCATTTATGCCAAAATAAAACCTGTGCTTTTCAAAAATACTGTCTCACTTCTTTCATGTTTTAAAATGAGCAACCAGGAGAAGCCAGATGGCCACTTTAACACTGTGTTTGGAACATTCATAACTAGATCATCAAGTTCATTTTCCTTGTTTTTCATGTTAACAAAGGTAAGAGTATTATTAATAGTATTCCACCTTCTGAAAACATTTTTCTCATGTTCTTCTCACCTCCCACCAACCACTAAGTTGTCTATATATCACAATAGGCAAAGCCTGTGTTTATAAAAGTTAAAAATTAACAATTACACATCACCACAAATTATGAACTGTTTAATGCTAACGCTGTATGGAAAAATCTGAATGAATTTTTTGGCTAACTCAATATCAATAGTAATCTCAGTTTGTATTCTGGCAGATGGTATATACTAGTTGGCTATAAATTCATGCGACTACAAAAAAAAAAAAAATCCCACTGCTATTCTCCCTTCAAATAATCACCTTGGACAGTTCCACAAAGTCAGGAAAGAAATCAGTCTGGACTCCCGGTGTCATCCTGCCCTGTGCACCTTCCTGGTTGGCCCTAAATGCCCTTGCTCCTCAGTAGTTTGTTCTGCTTCTTAGTCACTCAGTCGTGTCCGACTCTGTGTGGCCCCACTGACTGTAGCCCGCCAGGCTCCTCTGTCTGTGGGATTTTTCATGCAAGAATACTAGAGTGGGTTGCCATGATCTCTTCCAGTGGATCTTCCTGACCCAGGGATTGAGTCCGAGTCTCCTGCATTGCAGGGAGATTCTTTACTGCTGAGCAACCAGGGAAGAGGCTGGGTTTTTTCTCTCCTCATGACCCATCCTGACTCTTCTCACTGAGGCTATCCCTGGGCCAGACTCTGGTAAAATTCTACTACCCTCAAGTAAGTTATAGCCTGCTCATCATTCAAAACGTTTTTTCCAAGAAGGTATATTGGATCAATCAAAATATATAATTGCCTTTGTGCCAATATACCCATGCATTCCTAAATTTTTATACAGTTACAATCAGCTACCAGATATTAAAATGCCTCATTTGTATAGTATCACAGGTTTCAAATGTATTTCCTCATGTATATCTCACAATACATCGAGAGTTTGTTTTGGAATTTCCACTTCAGTAGACAAAGACATTGAGGATCTGAAAAGGAAGTAAACTACTTTGGGTCAGAAAGCTTCTATTTAGATATTTTACCTCGAAATCCTGATGCTTTGACTTCTGCAGATCTTTGTTTTCTGTGACATCTTTACATTGCAAAATTACATTAGGACTTATTTCCTGTTCAGTTAGATAAAAGGATATTTCCATGGAATGTAAGAGGTAATCCATGAAAAGACTCTGGTGCTTTACATATTTTGTACCACCTATTACTGCAGATTGTTACAATATTGGCAAATACATACCTGAATAGTTTACTCCAGAAATTCCTTATTAAATCACTACGCAGATAACCTTCAGCAATATAATTGCTGTATTTAGTTGGTGTGAATTAGTTATTAATATAGTAATGACCTGGACATGTATGTCAAGGTAGAGGGGAATAATGATAGGTCAGGATTTGGGGAAAGTAGTATCAGTGGCACGTCAAACCAAAGTATTTTGAAAGTGGCGCCTGGAAAATATTGAGTTCTGGCTGGTAGGAGATGAATGAAAGGCATGGAAAGAAAGAAGGTTGATGATAATATATACAGAACTTAAAGCTCTTTCTAGGAGTTCCATGCAGACACAGATATGTTTAATTATATATTTAATATATATAATTAATACATTTATATAATTAATAGTACATTTATATAAATTAATATTTAGTTATATACCATGCATTATATATTTTTATAAGAATTAAAGGGACAATATTTACTCTGTGGTAGAACTTTTAATCAACAATTTAAAATTAATAAGAGCATGAAAAATTAGAACTGGAAGAAACTCTAACTCCTGATCATCTTCCAGAGAAGAATGTGAGTATGCTGAATAAACTAAGTAAATTTTTAAGGTCAAATGCAGAATAGGAACTAAGGAGAATTCTATTGCCATTTGCCCTCTATATGCTAGTCACGTTATTTTTTAACTTGCTTTGCCCTCAAATGGCTGGTTCTCATGGGGTATTTATTTGTCCTTCAATATTTAGCTCAAATATCACCTGCAAGAAGCTTTTCTGAGCCCTGTTCCTTCTGTCTGAATTTGAGTCCCTTCAATGTCTGATTTTGACAGTATATTACTTATTTATCTACCTCTGTCATCCACCTATATTTATTTGATACCTATATCAATATTTGACTCTTTACTTTTCTGTTCTTCTTAACCTGGTAGAATTCTTCAAGAAATGGAGCCGTATCCCAGTTATTTTTGATTGCTTGATGTCTCCTTCAGAGGCTAACTCACGTGCTGTGCTGTGCTTAGTCGCTCAGTCATGTCCCATGCTTTACGACCCCCCTAGACTGTAGCCCACCAGGCTCCTCTGTCCTTGGGGATTCTCCGGGCAAGAATATGGAGTGGTTTGCTATGCTCTCCTTCAGGGATCTTCCCAACCCAGGGATCGAACCCAGGTCTCCCGCATTGCAGGCGGATTTTTACCATCTGAGCCACTAGGGAAGCCAGGCTAACTCTAGTTTGGGTGCTTAATAAACATTTGTTGAAGAAGCAATTGAATGAATGTCGGCTAGAACTATCACTTGATACACTATAATTTTTGCTCCTTATTATCTCTTTCAAATGACAAAGATACATTTTCTTCTATATATTATGGAATTTAAAATGAACTACAGCATTTCTCACTACCTGCTATATTTTAAGTATCATAATACATACCACAATTTCTCATATGGTATTCAATAATTTTTCTCTTGAGCATCTGTTATTGAACCAGTTTTATAGCTACAATTTCACTGTTTACTTTTCACAGTTATTGGAGTGCTTCCATTTTCATGCCCAGTAAAATATCCAAAAGGAGACATATTTATTTAGAAGGATGCATTATACTTTTCAACTGTCATACTCCATTCCTTTATTCCAGCAGCCAAATAGCCTCCAACTCTGTATTTTGACAGCTTCAATTACACAGAAAATACCTGGCTTCATCCATCGTTTTTTAGACATTTCTGTAATTCAGAGCACAAAAGGAGCATCAGGCCTTTTAGGTTATTTCAGCTATTTTGCATTGAACAAAAAACACATTTATCAAATTAAGTGGACAACGTCAGAGACAACAGAAGGCTATGCCAAAAAAATAAGACTGATTAAAATCTCATATGAAAAGAAATATTTTATGAAAATTTATCTTGCTAATTTACCAAGCAGGACAGTAGATATAAATAGTTTATCCCAGTGAATGACAGCTGTTGTAAGTTTCTAATATCTCAACTGCGTTACATAACCAATTGCATTTGGCTACTCTACATTTATTTTTTGTATCTGAATAATCAACAGTTTTGATTGTTGTAATATGCTATAAATCTGCCTAAATATTGAGAAAAAAACTGCAGTATAAAAATGGCATTCTCCCATTTTCATTACATATATTCTTATCTTGTGAGACCATTATATACTTCAGATTAGATTTATGTTGTTTCATCCATTCAGAGTCATCATTTTGATTTCTATTCGTTTATCCCTTATTTATCAAGAAAATATGCTCAGAAGTGTCTAAAATTGTATTCGTATGTTGTTGTTCGATTGCTAAGTCATGTCTGACTCTTTGCTACGCTGTGAACTGCAGCACCTCAGGCTTCCCTGTCCTTCATCATTTCCCAGAGTGTGCCCAGACTCATGTCCAATGAGTCAGTGGGCTGGTACTCTCATCTCTAGAATTTTCCAGTTTGCTGTGATCCACATAGTCGAAGGCTTCAGGGTGGTCAATGAAGCAGAAGTAGATGTTTTTCTGGGACTCCGTTGCTTTCTCCATGATTCAACAAATGTTGGCAACTTGATTTATATATGTATGTGTTTATATATGTACATATCAGATCAGTCGCTCAGTTGTGTCCAACTCTTTGCGACCCCTTGAATCGCAGCACGCCAGGCCTCCCTGTCTATCACCAACTCCTGGAGTTCACTCAGACTCACGTCCATCGAGTCAGTGATCCCATCCAGCCATCTCATCCTCTGTCGTCCCCTTCTCCTCTTGCCCCTATCCCTCCCAGCATCAGAGTCTTTTCCAATGAGTCAACTCTTCTCATGGGTGGCCAAAGTACTGGAGTTTCAGCTTCAGCATCATTCCTTCCAAAGAAATCCCAGGGCTGATCTCCTTCAGAATGGACTGGTTGGATCTGCTTGCAGTCCAAGGGACTCTCAAGAGTCTTCTCCAACACCACAGTTCAAAAGCTTCAATTCTTCGGCGCTCAGCCTTCTTCACAGTCCAACTCTCACATCCATACATGACCACAGGAAGAACCATAGCCTTGACTAGACGAACCTTTGTTGGCAAAGTAATGATATAAACTATATAGTGTATAAGAATACCTTTTTTTTCTTTGACATAAGCACATCTTTCCCTGGGACTAGATGATGTTATGAAGATCCCTCTTTGTTCTTAATTCAAAGGACCAAGTTGAACTAATTCGAATACAAGTTTTAAAGCATTACTCATAATAGACTGAGATATAGGGATCGTACACATGCACATGTGCTAAGTTGCCTCAGTCGTGTCCGACTCTTTGTGACTCTGGATGGTAGCCCACAAGGCTCCTCTGTCCATGGAATTTTCCAGGTGAGAATACTGAAGTGGGTTGCAATGCCCTCTTCCAGGGAATCTTCCTGACCCAGGGATTGAACTCGTGTCTCTTACATATCTTGCATTGGCAGATGGGTTCTTTACCACTAGGAGGATCATAATTGCTAGGGATATATCCTGAATTAGAATTTTAACAGATACCACAGGAAAAATTTATGTACTACTAATTTAAATGAGGGTCACTGGTATAAAGGGTGGGTCAAATATACAAGTGGCAACATGGTGACAGTAGAGGTAAAAGCAAGTACTAGATGAGGATTCCTAAAGTAAAGAGAAGAGTCAATATGGATATTTAACTGAGTAAAATATAAAAGGAACTTAGTATAAATGCAAAATTCTGATTTATCCTGTGGCTTTAAAATATCTTCTTCCTATGGTGTAAGCCAACTTTATGAGTCTGTTAAGGACCTTGGCCAGAGGACAGAAGAAAGAAGAGACATAGGAAGGAAATGTGGAAAAAAAAAAAAAAAAAAAGGAAAGGTAATCTGCAGTGTACTGCAAGGTACTCTGAGAGCAGGGAAGAGGGGAATTCTGAGCATTACAGATGAAAAGATGCATGTCTATTTCTATCTCTATTTATTCATATCATCTGAATGAAGTGGTAGAAAGCAAAGGAGTGAGAGAGGGAGTGAGAGAGGGTGGGTGAGAGAAGTGATTTAAATGCTCTTTATGGAGTGGATAACATGATTATTTGATCAGTGAGGCATTACAGTTGGGAGTAATAATTAAGTTGTGGAAATTGCTTCTAGGATCACATCACTTTTTTAGAAAGAGTTTTCTACTGTATTAAACTCTAATGCAAAGTCTGTTCACATTCATGCTGTGTTTATTGGACCTTCATAGTTCTGAATTTTCTAATCAATTGGGCAATTAGCAAAAGTAGATGTAACAGCAGCGAGAAGATTCCTTTAGCAGCAGATGGCTGGCCGTAACTCTACTTCATACAGTAAAGGAGCATTAAACATCGCCAACTCTTAACATCCTGTCAAAGTGCATTTTATTTTCCCTTTTCCTTTTTTTTCAGCTAGCACATGTTCTTCTTACATAGTTGAGCTCTCACCTGTGTTTGATTAAAATAATGTATCAGGGCAGCCATGTTATTATGGCAAAACAATGTCTCTGTAACATGCCCTCCCATCAAAAACAAAAACAAAAACTCTCTTATAGGTCAGTTAAATTCTCAGTGAGGTCAACAATTAATTAAGGGCAGGAGTCTCAAACCAAATTAGGTATTACCATGCAATATAACACTCTTAACCTTGTCTTGGTGTAATGGGCTGATAATGCTGCATTTTGGAAATGCAGCATTAATAAATTACTTGATGGAAGCTAAAATAATCCAATATGCTTAAAGATGAATACATCACCTTAAGAAACTACCTGTACACATACAACATAATATATTACTGCCTTTTCAAACTTTCATTATAGATGTGCCTCTTAAGAAGTAAAAAACTGAAAGTGTTTAATTTTATTAATTGTGTGTTCCTATATTTCTTTGTATAACATTACCTATAATGTATTTTCATCACTGAGTAAGATTAGGGAAGTGAGGAATAATGCAAATTAACAACAGTCATCAGACCTGCCTGAATTTATTAGAAATTAAATACTGAACATGTTGATTCACTTTAAGTTTGGAAAATTGTTCAAAAATAAAATCCTGTGTCAAATATCATTTTTATTTAGATTATCTTCCTTGAACGTACAAAATATTATGTCTGATACTTCTATGCTGACTACATTTTTAAAATTAAAAATACCAGATAGCTTACAAATACAAGTTTTAAGATTCAATATTATTCTATATCTAAAATGAAAAAAACATATGTAACAATTTTACTTTTAATCTTGGGAAGGAGTAACTAAGTGGTTATGAGCTAACATCTCCCATTAAATTAATGGCTTTACATAATTTTTCTGTCTGCTGAATGCAGTTCATTAAGCTTTATGTTCTTCTATATTCATCACAATAGCACTTTGTGAAATTTGTGATATATTTTCTTTATGATCCTCCTGTAAATCATTTGATAGGTGAGGAGGCTTAACCTAGTTTCCCAATGATAAAAATCTCTTCAAATCACTAGTCCAACATAATCTTGAAATCACTGTCCCCTAGAGTCTAGAAGATTTGCATGGACATAAGGTAGTATTTTAGTCAGCTTGGGCTGCCGTAACAAAATGCTACAGACTGAGCAGCTTAAACAACAGAACTTTATTTTCTCACGGTTCTGAAGGCTATAAATCTGAGATCAGAGTGCCAGCATGCCTGGATTCTGGTGAGAGCTCTCTTCCTGATTTGCAGATTACCGTCTAGATATGGTCTTTCCTTGATGTGTGTATGAAGAGGTGGAGAGAGAAAACTCCCTGGTGTCTCTTCTTCAGTTCAGTTCAGTTCAGTCGCTCAGTCGTGTCTGACTCTTTGCGACCCCATGAATTGCAGCACTCCAGGCCTCCCTGTCCATCACCAACTCCCAGAGTTCACTCAGACTCACGTCCATCGAGTCAGTGATGCCATCCAGCCATCTCATCCTCTGTTGTCCCCTTCTCCTCCTGCCCTCAATCCCTCCCAGCAACAGAGTCTTTTCCAATGAGTCAACTCTTCGCATGAGGTGGCCAAAGTACTGGAGTTTCAGCTTTAGCATCATTCCTTCCAAAGAACACCCAGGGCTGATCTCCTTCAGAATGGACTGGTTGGATCTCCTTGCAGTCTAAGGGACTCTCAAGAGTCTTCTCCAACACCACAGTTCAAAAGCATCATTTCTTTGGCGCTCAGCCTTCTTCACAGTCCAACTCTCACATCCATACATGACCACAGGAAAAACCATAGCCTTGACTAGACAGACCTTTGGTGGCAATGTAATGTCTCTGCTTTTGAATATGCTATCTAGGTTGGTCATAACTTTCCTTCCAAGGAGTAAGCGTCTTTTAATTTCATGGCTGCGGTCACCATCTGCAGTGATTTTGGAGCCCCCCAAAATAAAGTCTGACACTGTTTCCACTGTTTCCCCATCTATTTCCCATGAAGTGATGGGACCAGATGCCCTGATCGTTTTCTGAATGTTGAGCTTTAAGCCAACTTTTTCACTCTCCAGTTTCACTTTAATCAAGACGCTTTTTAGTTCCTCTTCACTTTCTGCCATAAGGGTGGTGTCATCTGCATATCTGAGGTTATTGAGATTTCTCCTGGCAATCTTGATTCCAGCTTGTGTTTAAACTGTATCAGATCAGAGCTCCATCCTTATGACCTCATTTAACTAAAATCACCCCTTTAAAGCCCTAGCTCTTATACAGTCACATAGAGGAGGATAGAGCTACAACATATGAATTGGCAGGGGAGGGGATATAATTCAGTCCATCCTAGTATGCAACATAGAGTGACTGATTTCACTGAGAAATCATCTTGAAGTGAAAGGTGAAGTTGCTCAGTCATGTCCCACTCTTTGTGACCCCATGGACTATAGCCTGCCAGGCTTCTCTGTCCATGGGGTTTTCCCGATAAGAATATTGGAGTGGGTTGCCATTTCCTTATCTAAGGAATATTCCCCACCCAGGGATCAAACCAGGTCTCCTGCATTGCAGGCAGATTCTTTACCATCTGAGCCACCAGGGAATCCCTTATATCATGGATAAATCATCCTGGGTGTCTCCTTTAAGTTGCTCAATAATTAGTGACCACAGGGTGGCTCAGATGGTAAAGCATCTGTCTGCAATGCGGGAGACCCGGGTTCAATCTCTGGGTAGAGAAGATCCCTGGAGAAGGAAATGGCAACCCACTCCAGTACTCTTGCCTGGAAAATCCCATGGATGGAGGAACCTGATGGGCTATAGTCTATGGAGTCCCAAAGAGTTGGACAGGACCGAATGACTTCACTTTCACTTTCACATCCTATTAACTCAACAAATAGTAACTGTTCCAGGTACTGTTTGGGAGCCAGATATAAAGTGACAAATAAGGACAGCTCTGCTCTTCTATGTTTGTATGATACATGCGTATAAAGGAAAAGTTCCTGATATGAAAAGATTGTGGGATGAGGGAAGGCTTCTCTGAGAACACTGAAGGTAAGACTTCAGATGAATTGGAAGGTGTTCACCATGCCCTGCTGGGCATGAGACTGGACCTAGGAGATTCTGAGCCAGGTTGTGCTGCTGCAGCCTGCAGGAGCACCACCCGCAGGGGCCTTTCTACTTGCATATCACCCCGCAGCTGGTGAAGTGCACGTACTTACCTGGTGTTTGCAGTGCCTCTTGAGAATGCCTAAATAGCTGTCATGGATTTGGGGGACACACAAACTTTCCTTCTACAGCAGCTATCTGTCTGAAACTCCATCTGACCTACATAAGAAAAAAATTATTGGATTTGACACAGTTTAAATTTCCTTTTGGACTGTGGCGGATTCATTTTGATATTTGGCAAAACTAATACAATTATGTAAAGTTTAAAAATAAAATAAAATTTAAAAATAAATAAATAAATAAATTTCCTTTTGGAGAACTGAATTCATAATCTTTGAGTGATAAACACACATTCCCAGCTGTTAAGCTTGATAATTGAATGGGGGAAAATGTAAAAATGTAGGCTTTATGGCTTTTTCCCATTACCCACAAATAAAGCAATTATTTGAAAAACATACATACTGTGTGTACACACATACACTCACGCACACAAAATATTATTGGTGTTTGATGTCTCATTTGTTTTTATTTAACCAGATATCAGAACAAACTATATACAATAGAGGGTGTTCATGAGAAATATTCATAATGCATCTGTAATATCTGAAAGACTGACAATTGTGAACACAAGTAATGGAGTTCTGTAAAATCTATATTGTGTTTAGCACTGTTTATTTGTTCAAATGAATTGACGAAAGTAACTGGATTGCTATTCACCTTTTAAAGAACAGTGGAGAATTAAAATGGATTCAGTAAATGGTCAGTTCAGTTCAGTAGCTCAGTCGTGTCTGACTCTTTGTGACCCCATGAACTGCAGCACACCAGGCCTCCCTGTCAATCACCAACTCCCAGAGCTCACTCAGACTCATGTCCATCGAGTCGGTGATGCCATCCAGCCATCTCATCCTCTGTTGCCCCTTTTCCTCCTGTCCCCAATCCCTCCCAACATCAGAGTTTTTTCCAATGAGTCAACTCTTCGCATGAGGTGGCCAAAGTACTGGAGTTTCAGCTTTAGCATCAGTCCTTCCAAAGAACACCCAGGACTGATCTCCTTTAGGATGGACTGGATGGATCTCCTTGCAGTCCAAGGGACTCTCAAGAGTCTTCTCCAACATCA
>NW_011495082.1:14977994-14978526 GCF_000754665.1 Bison bison bison
TAAGCCAACTTTTTCACTCTCCACTTTCACTTTCATCAAGAGGCTTTTTAGTTCCTCTTCACTTTCTGCCAAAAGGGTGATGTCATCTGCATATCTGAGGTTATTGATATTTCTCCCGGCAATCTTGATTCCAGCTTGTACTTTTTCCAGCCTAGCATTTCTCATGATGTACTCTGCACAGAAGTTAAATAAGCAGGGTGACAATATACAGCCTTGACGTACTCCTTTTCCTATTTGGAACCAGTCTGTTGTTCCATGTCCAGTTCTAACTGTTGCTTCCTGACCTGCATACAAATTTCTCAAGAGGCAGGTCAGGTGGTCTGGTATTCCCATCTCTTTCCACAGAATTTTCCACAGTTTATTGTGATCCACACAGTCAAAGGCTTTGGCATAGTCAATGAAGCAGAAATAGATCTTTTTCTGGAACTCTCTTTCTTTTCTGATGATCCAGCAGATGTTGGCAATTTGATCTCTGGTTCCTCTGCCTTTTCTAAAACCAGCTTGACCATCAGGAAGTTCACGGTTCACATAT
>NW_011495082.1:14978626-14985681 GCF_000754665.1 Bison bison bison
TCTTTGGCATTGCCTTTCTTTGGGATTGGAATGAAAACTGACCTTTTCCAGTCTTGTGGCCACTGCTGAGTTTTTCAAATTAGCTGGCATATTGAGTACAGCACTTTCACAGCATCATCTTTCAGGATTTGAAATAGCTCAACTGGAATTCCATCACCTCCACTAGCTTTGTTCATAGTGATGCTTTCTAAGGCCCACTTGACTTCACATTCCAGGGTGTCTGGCTCTAGGTGATTGACCACACTATCATGATTATCTGGGTCATGAAGATCTTTTTTGTACAGTTCTTCTATGTATTCTTGCCACCTCTTCTTAATATCTTCTGCTTCTGTTAGGTCCATACCATTTCTGCCCTTTATTGAGCCATCTTTGCATGAAATGTTCCCTTGGTATCTCTAATTTTCTTGAAGATATCTCTAGTCTTTCCCATTCTGTTGTTTTCCTCTATTTCTTTGCATTGATCACTGAAGAAGGCTTTCTTATCTCTCCTTGCTATTCTTTGGAACTCTGCATTCAGATGCTTATATCTTTCCTTTTCTCCTTTGCTTTTTGCTTCTTTTCTTTTCACAGCTATTTGTAAGGCCTCCCTAGACAGCCATTTTGCTTTTTTGCATTTCTTTTCTATGGGGATGGTCTTGCTCCCTGTTTCCTGTACAATGTCACGAACCTCAGTCCATAGTTCATCAGGCACTCTATCTATCAGATCTAGGCCCTTAAATCTATTTCTCACTTTCACTGTATAATCATAAGGGATTTGATTTAGGTCATAACTGAATGGCTTAGTGGTTTTCCCTACTTTCTTCAATATAAGTCTGAATTTGGCAATAAGGAGTTCATGATCTGAACCACAGTCAGCTCCCAGTCTTGTTCTTGCTGCCTGTATAGAGCTTCTCCATCTTTGGCTGCAAAGAATATAATCAATCTGATTTTGGTGTTGACCATCTGGTGATGTCCATGTATAGAGTCTTTTCTTGTGTTGTTGGAAGAAGGTGTTTGTTATGACTGGTGCGTTCTCTTGGCAAAACTCTTATTAGCATTTGCCCTGCTTCATTCCTTATTCCAAGGCCAAATTTGCCAGTTACTCCAGGTGTTTCTTAACTTCCTACTTTTGCATTCCAGTCGCCTATACTGAAAAGGACATATATTTTGGGTGTTAGTTCTAAAAGTTCTTGTAGGTCTTCATAGAATCATTCAACTTCAATTTCTTCAGCAATCCTGGTTGGGACATAGAGTTGGATTACTCTGATATTGAATGGTTTGTCTTGAAAACGAACAGAGATCATTCTATCGTTTTTGAGATTGCGTCCAAGTACTGCAATTTGGATGGTTTTGATGACTAGGATGGCCATTTCTTCTAAGGTATTCTTGCCTACAGTAGTAGATATAATGGTCATCTGAGTTAAATTCACCCATTCTGGTCCATTTTAGTTCGCTGATTCCTAGAATGTCGACGTTCACTCTTGCCATCTCCTGTTTGACGACTTCCAATTTGCCTTGATTCATGGACCTAACATTCCAGGTTCCTATGTAATATTGCTCTTTATAGCATTAGACCTTGCTTCTATCACCAGTCACATCCACAGCTGGGTATTGCTTTTGCTTTGGGTCCATCCCTTCATTCTTTCTGGAGTTATTTCTCCACTGATCTCCAGTGCATATTGGGCACCTACTGATCTGGGGAGTTCCTCTTCAGTATCCTATCATTTTGCTTTTTCAAGACCTCTTTTAATCACTTCTCTCCACTCATCTGATAGTGAAGTATTGAAACCTGCCAGTTTTTGCCTGGGTTCCTTTATTTTAAAAGATAAGTTTGAAATATCACAAATCTATCATTCAGAGAATAAGTCTGGGACACTGACAAAAGTTAATATTTGGAAGTAAACAAATATGTTAGCAAAACAAAGTATGTTAGCAAAGGACCCTTTTAGCATCTTGTGGTTCGTATTTCCACAGAGTGAAAGGGCCCTGGACGGTTAGTTCCAACAAAAACTTCCAAGTAAATAAAACTTTGTCTTGTTCATTTCCAAGTTTGCTCCCTGGCTAATAAATTAAAAGTATATGATCTGAAGTAGTCTGAAAGAGCAGGATACTTGTCTTAGAAACTTTCCATTAATTTGCAGGATTCACATTGGTTTTATAAATCTACTCTAAACTGTGGCTTCTGAAGCTCAACATTGAAAATAATCGGTCAAAGAAACAAGAAAGGAAGTTTTTGTCTAAACTCAGTAAACGAATTAAGAGAATGGGTTTCAAGAGATGAGTAATTTAAGGTACACTCAGTTCTGCTATAATGCTTGTCTTAAAAATGGAATTTGTTTCATTGCAATTGATATAATGGGAACAATATAAGCATAGAATGAATTTTATTTTTGCTTATAATTTTCTTCATGAGAAACATGAGGTGAACACAGAAAACTGCAAAAACTCAACCCCACAGCACAGAAATACATAAAAATACATACATCTACTAAATATTTCAGTTCACCTTATGTGTTATGAGCTTCACCCATCCACATCCAGTGTTACAACTTTTGTCCTGATTTCAGATAACTCTACTTTCAACACTTCCTAATCACTCAGGAGTTTTATCTCTTCTGATGCCCACTTTCAGAACTAAATTTCAGTTCTTTTTCAAGGCAAAGCAACATATTTATTACAGTGTCTATGTAATTCTTAAGAATTTAACAAGGGCTTCCCAGGTGATGCAATGGTAAAAAATCTGCCTGTAATGCAGCGGGTGCAGGTTTGATCCCTGGGTTGGGAAGATCCCTTAGAGAAGGAAATGGCAACCCACTCCAGTATTTCTTGCCTGGGAAATCCCATAGACAGAGGAGTCTGGCAGGCTATAGTCTGTAGGGTTACAAAGAGTGGATACTACTGAGCACACACACATATACACAAACAAGGATTTAACATATATAAAACTATGCTACCATTTTTATTGTTTCTATTTTCTTATCTGTAAATCCAGAGTATTTTATTTCTCAACTTTAGATAGCCAGTGATTTTTAGGAATACATATGTAGGGTTATACAAAAACGGATTGCATTATATTTAATTATTTAAAATAACATCAACTACATTGGATAGGAAAAGAATAAATGAAAGTAAATAGAGTTTATACTTACGGTCTCTTAAGAACAAAAGATTGATTAGCACTGTTAAAAATAGCTGCAATATATATTAAGTTCTTACACTGTACACCTTTGGAAGTAGAGTGTGCTTTACTAAAAAAGTTGATTTATAAATTTTATTTTAAAAAGTATATTTTAGACCCAGTTATCTTGTATTTATCATTTTTTTTGTTTTTACTTGTTTTATGAGTTAAATTTAAAATAAATGTGATATATATTAATAAAGTAGTGTTTTAAAATATATTATTTATGTAAAATTCTTCATGCATTAACATCTAACTAAATTGTTCATATGCAGATGTATATGTGAGTCCATTAAGTTCACAAATGTCATATCTTCTTTTGAGTTGTTGTTATATTGTGTTTAGTATTTCTGTTTCAAGTATTAGCAGTTGTATAGCTGGCCATGAAATTAAAAGACGCTTATTCCTTGGAAGGAAAGTTATGACCAACCTAGATAGTATATTGAAAAGCAGAGACATTACTTTGCCAACAAAGTCTAGTCAAGGCTATGGTTTTTCCAGTGGTCATGTATGGATGTGAGAGTTGGACTGTGAAGAAAGCTGAGCACAGAAGAATTGATGCTTTTGAACTGTGGTGTTGGAGAAGACTCTTGAGAGTCCCTTGGACTGCAAGGAGATCCAACCAGTCCATTCTGAAGGAGATCAGCCCTGGGATTCTTTGGAAGGAATGATGCTGAAGCTGAAACTCCAGTATTTTGGCCACCTCATGTTAAGAGTTGACTCATTGGAAAAGATGCTGATGTTGGGAGGGATTGGGGGCAGGAGGAAAAGGGGACGACAGAGGATGAGATGGCTGGATGGCATCACCGACCCGATGGACATGAATTTGAATGAACTCCCGGAGTAGGTGATGGACAGGGAGGCCTGGTGTGCTGCAATTCATGGGGTCACAAAGAGTCAGACACGACTGAGCAACTGAACTGAACTGAACTGAGCTTACCATTAAAATGGCTGATTTAAAATAAAAATAATTTGCTGTGTCTCATGATTCTGAAGGTTACTTGCATGATTTCTCTTCTGTTTTACCTGCATTTATCAGGGGATCCCCTGGGCTGGACAAGGTGTCTGACCGTCTTATTCATTTGCCTGCTAACCATTTCTGGTTATCAGATGGTGAGGCTTGGTTCTGCCTCATGTGGCCTGTTATTCAATTTTACCTCTTTTATATATTGATTTTATCATGGTAATTATTTCTTTTATGGTCACAAATGGATGCTCATAACAATCAGAATTGTATAGTCCTTGTATCCATTTGGTGAGTATCTTAATCAACTTGGCTACTATAATAAAACACCATAAACTGGGTAGCTTAAATAGCAGACATTTATTTATCACAGTTCTTGAGTCTGGGAAGTTCCAGACCAAGGGGCTTGCAGAAAGAGGGCTTGTGGGGGTCCTCTTTCCGGACTGCAGGTAGCAGCTACCTCACTGTGTGTTCACATAATCTTTGTGTGTGCATCTAGAAAAAGAGAGCTCTGTATCTGTCTCTTCTAAGAATACCAGAATCTCATCATACTGGGACCAACTCATGATGTCATCTAAACCTAATTACCTCCCAAAGGCACCACCTCCAAATCCCGTCATATTGGGGGTTAGACTGACACCAGGATTAAACTTTACAAATATCATGTTCAGATGTGGATTTTTAAAATATGCACAATTTTTCTATTCTATAATTATATTTACTGTAATATTTATATAAATACACATTTTCTTAAATAATTATGATAAAATCAGTTTTCTTATTTTTCTTTTCTTGAGCCAATCTACTTAAGCTTAAAACAAAGGGAGAAGCTGGTCACAAAGATAGTTTTATCTTTAGAGTTAATAAAACATTTTAAAATTTTGCTGCAATTCTTGGTAACTCATATTGAGCTTAACTTTCTTAAGTTATCTCCTTTTTTTATGATTTACACTACATTATAATGCATTTAGTGAATTTAGTCTTTACCTATTCATTATTGTAGGTCAAGCATCAGTGTCTCAAATGTGATAGAAGAGATATACATGTATGCTAGATACTTGAAATTAATCTATTCACAAGTGATCCCATTATTGGGAAACTGATTCAAGATAAACCAATATCAAAAAATAATAAAATAATAATATAAAAGAAAAAATGAAATGCCTAATTTGGCATTTTCATGAAAGACTTTTAAAAAATAGAATCGATGGACATATTCTGTTTTCAATAATCTGTGCATTCTCTCTGCATCAGACAATCTCTAAGGGGTTTTCTTCCTTTAGAAGACATTTGTTACATCATTTCTGTGAAGCCTGGAATAATTCCACTATCCACAACAATTTTTTTGAATCCTTGAAAACACCCTACCATTTCTCATTCCACTATAAGAATAACCAATCTTATTCTGCAGATCCAGGATTGAGTCCCTGACCTAGGCTTGAACAACTTTTAACCTTTTTTTTATTCTTTATAATAACTTTTATGGAGTACCTATACTATGACAAACAGTGTTTTATGATGGTGGGAATACAATGATGTACTAAGATAGGTAAGATCACTCATCTCATGAAGAATACACTGTACTAGAATAAATGTGCATTTTACACTTCTCTGTCTACCCGCAGCTCTAGCCATGGTGTTCAAGGATGGACAGATGGACAATTTAGCCAAATGAGAATAAGCCCTGGGATTGCTGGTAGAAATGTGGGAAAGCAAAATGACCTCAGCCATTCCATTCAGTATTTAAATGACCAAACGCAAGTTAGTGTTCCTGCTGCCACATAGTGTGGGGCCAATTAAAGTACAGTCCACTGGATCTGGATGTTCCTGAAGCCTATCACTCAAATTTTCTGTTATCTGAAACACTGTTCCCTTCTATTTTGTCTTTATAAGGCTGAAAACTATTTTGACTTTAATTTATTTCCCCTGCAGCTGATGATGCAGTGAACAAAGAATCAGAATAAAAGGATTTAGTGGGGTAATCTTAATGTAGACTAAGATGTGTGTGTGCTCACTCATCCATGTCTGACTCTTGTGATTCCATGCAAGGTAGCCCACTAGGCTCCTCCATTCATGGAATTTTCCAGACAAGAATACTAGAATTGGTTTCCATTTCCTTCTCCAGGGGGTCTTCTTGACCCAGGGATCAAACCCATGACTCATGCATATCCTGCACTGGCAGGTGAATTCTTTTCCACTAGTACCACCTGGTATACAACCACCAAATGCCTTCAATTAAAGCCATATTAGCTGCAAAGACCCATACACTTCTACTCCTCTGCACAGTGCTGGGAGCAGTGACACAGACTCTTATGCTTTGTTCACTGACCAAGCCCTTTGAATCTCTCAATAACTTAATTTTCATTCAGCTATGTGAATCATATTAAAGTTATTTAAAGTTACTTCTAATGTGACCCTGTAATTTATGCTCTAGTCCACACTACTTACTTCCTAATTTAACTCTCATAAAATCAGTCTAGTACATTTATTTCCAGAGATTTTAGGCCCTTGCAAGGGGCAACATTTCCTATAGCCCTTACACAAACTTAGCCCTTTTTTATTGACTTGACTCAGAGATTCCTGGATAAGAGAATATTTAATAGAAATAAGCAGCAATTCATATGTAGAAATACCAAGAATTAAGAGACCAATTCCTAGTGAAGAGTGTCTAGGGGATATCTGCAAAGCTGGAATAAATAGTAAAAGAGAAAGAAATCTTAAGAGTTATTTGCGGGTTGTGTCCAACTCTTTGCAACACCATTAACTGTAGCCTGCCAGTCTCCCCTGTCTATGGGGATTCTCCAGGCAAGAATACTGGAGTGTGTTGCCATGCCCTCCTCAGGGGATCTTCCCAACCCAGGAATCAAATCCAGGTCTCCTGCACTGAGGTGGATTCTTTACCATCTGAGCTACCAGGGAAACCAATTTGTGGGT
>NW_011495082.1:14985781-14987293 GCF_000754665.1 Bison bison bison
ATTCTTTCCAATGAGTCAACTATTCGCATGAGGTGGCCAAAGTACTGGAGTTTCAGCTTTAGCATCATTCCTTCCAAAGAAATCCCAGGGCTGATCTCCTTCGGAATGGACTGGTTGGATCTCCTTGCAGTCCAAGGGACTCTCAAGAGTCTTCTCCAACACCACAGTTCAAAAGCATCAATTCTTTGGGGCTCAGCTTTCTTCACAGTCCAACTCTCACATCCATACATGACCACAGGAAAAACCATAGCCTTGTATAGACAGGCCTTTGTTGGCAAAGTAATGTCTGCGTGTGTGTGTATATATATATATATATATGTATATATGTTGGCTCTGTTAGGGGAAAAAAAGAAAACTTTTCCATTTAGCATACTAGTTTAAGAAGAGTATTCTACCAAAAATTATTTTCTTTTTTTATTAGGTCATGAAAATATATTCCTCTAAATGGAAATGGTAAGATAGATGTTTCTGAATTCAATTACTAGTTTAGGTGGGTTATGTTTGTTTATATATATATGTATATATACACACATATATATATGGATGTGTGTGCATATTTTATTAGTATATACATATATATATGATTAAGAATTTTAAATCAGTAAGATGATTTCTTACATATACATATACACATACATATGTATATATACATATATATGTACACGTGTGCATATACATATATGTGTACATGTGTAGTATGTTATGTCTATATACATATATATGTGTGTGTGTGTATATATATATATATATGATTAACAATTTAAATCAGTAAGATGATTTCCCTTTACTTTTTATACAGTGACAGTACTCACTTGTCTGAGGGGGAAAAAGTATATTATGAAGTGAAGAATGAAAACAGTTTTATTATACAGAGTTGGAATCTAATTATATTAGAAATAAGGATAATTTAATTAAGAATCAGGTTCTCATTATTGACTTTAATTAAAATGTGAAGTTAAAATATATATCATTATTAGAGAAAAATGAACTAAAATTGTTAAAAATTAACTTTCCTGAATTAATATATAGCCTTCCAAAAAAGTGAACTCTCGTTGTTTACTTATTCTATAGTAATATACTAATATGGGCTTCCCCAGTGGTTCAGTGGACAAAGAATTCACCTGCAATGCAGGAAATACAGGAGACACGGGTTCAATCCCTGGGTCAGGAAGATCCCTTGAAGGAAGAATGGCAATCCACCCCAGTATTTTAGCCTAAAATATCCCATTGACAGAGGAGCCTAACAGGCTACAGTCCAAGGGGTCACGAAGAGTTGGACATGACTGAATATGCAAGCATATACATAGTAATATGGCTCATGAAGAGTAACAGGCAGAGTGATCTTTCTCTTAAATGTACAAAATTGAATATTGTAAGGTCCATATCTTGCTGATATATTATTTACATATTAGTTATTGAAAATATATATGTGAATAAATATTTGTAGAAAATCCCAAATTGAATTATTTTAATGGTCTACTGGACTTAAAAAAAAAAAAAAAACACACGCTT
>NW_011495082.1:14987393-14998189 GCF_000754665.1 Bison bison bison
AGATTTTCATTTTCATTTGCTTTTAAGTACAGTTCACAGTACGCCAGGCCTCCCTGTCCATCACCAACTCCCAGAGTTTACCTAAACTCATGTCCGTCAAGTCAGTGATGCCACCCAGCCATCTTATTCTCTGTTATCCCCTTCTCCTCCTACCCCCAATCCCTCCCAGCATCAGGGTCTTTTCAAATGAATCAACTCTTTGCATGAGGTGGCCAAAGTATTGGAGTTTCAGCTCCAGCATCAGTCCTTCCAATGAACACCCAGGACTGATCTCCTTTAGGATGGACTGGTTGGATCTCCTTGCAGTCCAAGGGACTCTCAAGAGTCTTCTCCAACGCCACAGTTCAAAAGCATCAATTCTTCAGTGCTCAGCTTTCTTAACAGTCCAAATCTCACATCCATATGTGATCACTGGAAAAACCATAGCCTTGACTAGACAGACCTTTGTTGGCAAAGTAATGTCTTTCCTTTTTAATATGCTATCTAGGTTGGTCATAACTTTCCTTCCAAGGAGTAAGTGTCTTTTAATGTCATGGCTGCAATCACCATCTGCAGTGATTTTGGAGCCCCCCAAAATAAAGTCTGACACTGTTTCCACTGTTTCCCCATCTATTTCCCATGAAGTGGTGGGACCAGATGCCGTGATCTTAGTTTCCTGAATGTTGAGCTTTAAGCCAACTTTTTCACTCTCCTCTTTCACTTTCATCAAGAGACTTTTGAGTTCCTCTTCACTTTCTGCCATAATGGTGGTGTCATCTGCATATCTGAGGTTATTGATATTTCTCCTGGAATTCTTGATTCCAGCTTGTGCTTCTTCCAGCCCAGCATTTCTCATGATGTACTCTGCATATGAGTTAAATAAGCAGGATAACAATATACAGCTTTGGTGTACTCTTTTTCCTATTTGGGAAAGTTATGACCAAACTAGATAGCATATTCAAAAGCAGAGACATTACTTTGCCAACAAAGGTCCGTCTAGTCAAGGCTATGGTTTTCCCAGTAGTCGTGTATGGATGTGAGAATTGGACTGTGAAGAAAGCTGAGCACCGAAGAATTGATGCTTTTGAACTGTGGTGTTGGAGAAGACTCTTGAGAGTCCCTTGGACTGCAAGGAGATCCAAACAGTCCATTCTAAAGGAGATCAGCCCTGGGATTTCTTTGGATGGAATGACGCTAAAGCTGAAACTCCAGTACTTTGGCCACCTCATGCGAAGAGTTGACTCATTGGAAAAGACTCTGATGCTGGGAGGGATTGGGGGTAGGAGGAGAAGGGGGTGACAGAGGATGAGATGGTTGGATGGCATCACCGACTTGATGGACGTGAGTTTGAGTGAACTCCTGGAGTTGGTGATGGACAGGGAGGCCTGGGGTGCTGCAATTTATGGGGTCGCAAATAGTCAGACATGACTGAGTGACTGAACTGAACTGAACACAGTCAAAGGCTTTGGCATGGAGCAGAAATAGATATTTTTCTGGAACTTTCTTGCTTTTTCGATGATCCAGCGGATGTTGGCAAGTTCATCTCTGGTTCCTCTGCCTTTTCTAAAACCAGCTTGAACATCTGGAAGTTCACGGTTCACATATTGCTGAAGCCTGGCTTGGAGAATTTTGAGCATTACTTTACTAGTGTGCGAGATGAGTGCAATTGTGCAGTAGTTTGAACATTCTTTGGCTTTGCCTTTCTTTAGGATTGGAATGAAAACTGACCTTTTCCAGTCCTGTGGCCACTGCTGAGTTTTCCAAATTTGCTGGTATATTGAGTGCATTAGACACACTCAAAATCAAGCAGGTTATCACTTTTGCAAATCCTTCTAGTATCTAGAGAATATTTCAGCATTTCTTTTTGGTAATCATTTGAGAAACAGATCCACATCAAAAAAATTCTCATGAACACTTATAAATAGTGAATATGATTTTTGTTAGAATTTATCTTGCCCTGACTGATTGCTTCTTTTTGTCTATCTCGAATCACTGGAATATCCTAAGTTCTTGATGAATGTAGGAATAAGTATCTCTTCTTAGAGCTAAGTTAGTTTATAATTTGATTTAAAAATAAGATTATTTTTGCTAAACTTAATATTTATATCCTTTTCCATTCCTCTACCTTGTTTTTCATATTTAATTTTTCTGCTATTTTTATTTTTCTTCATAATATTTGGTTTGAAAATTCAAGACCCTACTTGAAACTGATGGAATGAATACACATATTTACACTTATTTCCTCCCAATGTTAACACAAATAAAAATCCAGAAGGAAAAAAAAAAAGTATTAGAGATGTTGATAACATTAAATAGTGGAAGACAGATTGCAGAAAAATTACTGAAAATTACTGCTGCTGCTGCTGCTAAGTCTCTTCAGTCGTGTTCGGCTCTGTGCAACCCCAGAGACGGCAGCCCACCAGGCTTCCCCGTCCCTGTGATTCTCCAGGCAAGAACACTGGAGTGGGTTGCCATTTCCTTCTCCAATGCATGAAAGTGAAAAATCAAAATGAAGTCGCTCAGTCGTGTCCGACTCCTAGCGACCCCATGGACTGCAGCCTACCAGGCTCCTCCGTCCATGGGATTTTCCAGGCAAGAGTACTGGAGTGGGGTGCCATTGCCTTCTCCTATGCCTGAAAGTGAAAAGTGAAAGTGAAATCGCTTGTGAAATCGAAAGTGAAATCGTCATGTCCCACTCCTAGGCAGAGTAAAACAAAGGGTCAATTTCCTACTAGACATCATAAAACTTTGAGGGCAGTCTTATAATACAAAAGAATGAAATGAAAGGAACCTGTGTGTTAAATCCTCAATCCCCCTTATACCACAGCTAACAAAATCCTTGCTGTCTGACATATAGTCAGGTAATGTGTGGATTCTTCCATGTGAGTGCTAACCACTAAAGAAAAGCTCCTCCAATGTTAAATCAGTCTTTTCAATTTGTGCACACCCCCTATTGTGCAGAGAAATTAAGACACATGTACCATGATCTTAAAATGAGCACAAATGCAAGATCACCAAGGAATCTGAGAGAAATCTCTAACACTGACAGAGACCAAAGCAAAAAGTAAGAAAGTAAAATTGGAAGACATCATAGACTACATAGGAAACAACTTCCTGCTAAAATACTATTAAACATTTGTCCAGGAAGATTTTAAAAAGATCCTGCATTCATTAAACAGAAACTAGAAGTTACAGAAAAAGGGATAATTTGAGAACATGAAAAATATTTTGTAAATTATATAAAAAAATAATCCAAAGAAAGGTTGAGGAAGTTCTCTTTAAAAAAAAAAAGAGAGAGAATAGGGAAAAGGAAAACAATAGAGAAAACAGTAGCAAAAGACAATTACTCAATAAATCGGACTAATGGGAAATTGGGAAAGAACAGATTAAATCAAAAGGAAGAATTAATTGAAGACATATTCAAAAATGTTTTCCAAATGTGAAGGACATGCATTTCTGGACACAAAGGCTCAATTTAATCCATCACAATATATGAAAATACACCCACATCAATTCATGACAGTAATGTTCGTGAACACAAATGAATATCCTAACAATTTCCAGCAAAAGTGGGGGTGGGGGTGGGAATCACATGTACAGTAGTCCTCTCTTGTCGCAGTTTTATTTTCTGCAATTTCAGCTACTCAGGGTCAACTATGGTTTGAAAATATTAGGTGGGAAATATCGGAAATGAACTGTCGAGGTTTTAAATCGCACAGCTGTTTTGAGCAGCGTGATGAAATCTCGCGTTGTCTCGCTTGCTATCGCTCTCTGGTCAGTTGCTCAGCAGCCATCTTCGCTCAGATCTACTGCTGAGGTATCGCTCTGACAGCCCTATGTTCAGGTAACTCTTATTTGACTTAGAAAGATGGTAACAATAACCCTGTATACGAGACAACAAAAGAGACACTAATGTATAGAACAGTCTTTTGGACTCTGGGAGAGGGAGAGGGTGGGATAATTTGGGAGAATGGCATTGAAACATGTATAATATCATATATGAAACGAGCCGCCAGTCCAGGTTCGATGCACGATACTGGACGCTTGGGGCTGGTGCGCTGGGATGACCCAGAGGGATGGTATGGAAGGGAGGAGGGAGGTGGGTTCAGGATGGGGAACACGTGTATACCTGTGGCGGATTCATGTTGATATATGGCAAAACCAATACAATATTGTAAAATTAAAAAAAAAAAAATGGCCCCGAAGTGCAAGAATAGTGATGCTGACAATTCGCATATGCCAAAGAGAAGCTGTAAAGCACTTTCTTTAAGTGAAAAGTGAAAGCTGTTGACTTAATAAGGAGAGGGGAAAAAGAATCATATGCTGAGGTGCTAAGATCTATGGTAAGAATGAATCGTCTATGCCTGAAATTGTGAAGAAGGAAAAAGAAAGTCGTGCTAGTTATGTTATGGCACCTCAAGCTGAAAGTCAAGGTCACGGTGTGTGTTAAAGGCTTAGTTAAGATGAGAAAGGCATTACATTTGATCTTTTGAGAGAAACTATATTTGCATAACTGTTATTGAAATATGTTATAATTATTTCATTTTATTATTATTGTTGTTAATCTTGTGTGTGTGTGTTAGTCAGTCGTGCCGGACTCTTTGTGGGCTATAGCCCGCCAGACTCCTCTGTCCATAGAATTCTCCAGGCAAGAATACTGGACGGGGGTGCCATTCCCTTCTCTAGGGTTTCTTCCCAACTCAGAGATGGAACCCAGGTCTCCTGCATTGTAGGCAGATCCTTTACCATCTGAGCCACCAGGGAAGCCCTAATCTCATACTGTGCCTAATCTATACGTTAAACTTTATTGTGTGTACAGGAAATGTATAGGTATGTGTATATAGGAAAAACAGTATGTATAGGGTTTGGTACAGTGTGGTTTCAGGCATCCAGTGGGAGTCTTAGAAGGCGGTGCTACTGCACTTTGAACTTTTCATCCATATATCTGGAACACAGAGGACTTGTGGACTGTGAAGAAGGCTGAGCGCCGAAGAATTGATGCTTTTGAACTGTGGTGTTGGAGAAGACTCTTGAGAGTCCCTTGGACTGCAAGGAGATCCAACCAGTCCATTCTGAAGGAGATCAGCCCTGGGATTTCTTTGGAAGGAATGATGCTGAAGCTGAAACTCCAGTACTTTGGCCACCTCATGCGAAGAGTTGACTCCTTGGAAAAGACTCTGATGCTGGGAGGGATTGGGGGCAGGAGGAGAAGGGGATGACAGAGGATGAGATGGCTGGATGGCATCACTGACTCGATGGACGTGAGTCTCAGTGAACTCCAGGAGTTGGTGATGGATAGGGAGGCCTGGCGTGCTGCAATTCATGGGGTTGCAAAGAGTCGGACACGACTGAGCGACTGATCTGATCTGATCTCATTAACAATTTTTTGCCTTTCTCGGGGTTAGACATCTTTTTCCTATGTTTCATTCTAGAAGTTTTATTACTTTAGATTCTACATTTAAACTAATGATCTTCAAGTTGATGTTTGCATACATATGAGGAAAATTCTTACAAGGTTTTTTTCTGATGCTGTGTTTCATCTTCTATAAGATTATTTGTTCATTTTCTTTAAGGAACTGATCTATTTTATGTTTTTTTTTGATTTGCATAAAATTGTTCATAATATTCCTTTATTATTCTGACCAGTTTCTTCTGTATCCTCACCTGAAATTGCTTTGTCAGGTTTTTTTTTTTTTTTTCCCTCATTTTTAGCCATTCTCTTAGGAGTATAATGATATCTCTCTATTGTTCTAATTTGCAATTTCCTATTAGTGAAATATTTAAGCACCTTTTTATATGATTATTTATTGTCTCTACATCTTGTTTGGTGAAGCAGTCCACGAAAAACTTTCATCCATTTTCTTTTTTTCTCTGTTTTGGAAATTCACCCATTTTCTAAGTTGATTGTTTTCTTATTTTTGAGCTTTCCATTTTTAAAAAATATTTATTTTGCTTATAAGTTCTTTAACATGTTTTCCAAATATTTTCTCTCATTCTGTGGCTTGTCTTTCATTTTATTAATGCTGTCTATCATAGTGCAGAAATTTTAATTTTAACTAAGTCCAACTCATTATTTTTTCTCCTCATGAATCATACTTTTCATATTGTATTTATAAATGCAATGGCATACCTAAGATAACTTAGAGTTTTTCCAGCACTTCTATAGGCAAAAACAAAACAAAAACAGGTTAAGAAAGCTATTCACCTGGAAACATGGGTCATTTCTTTTGGAGAATGAAGGATCATTCCGAGGTTAGACCTGGGAACCTTGAAGAACAATTCCATTGCAGCAGAATTTGTTCTGAATTAAAAAAATATGGTTGACCGGCTGCTTTTCAGAATCCTAATGGAGCAATAACTGCTATATACCTCGTATTATCTGCCATTTTGTGTGAAAATAGCTATTTTGTTGTCTTTGTCATTGTTTTAGCACTATGTTTTGGGCTTCTTGAAAGCGTTTATTTGCCTCTTAGATTTACTGGGCATTAGATCAAGAGAATTTGTACCTGAGGAGCTTCATTTGTATACCTAGACCTGATCTAGATGACACAATTACCAGCTTCATGTCTGAGCTGATGCCAGAATGGGTTGGTGCTTTGGTGATACTGGAAAGAAGGTAAATGAAACATGAATCATTAAGGGCTGTATCTCAATCTACAGCAAAATGCTGGTTTGTTGACCTCCAGGAGACATGCTTCTGGGTATGCACACAATGGTGTAGACCTTGATTACGGCCTGGCACAATGATTTGTTTAACTAACAGGAAGTAGTCCCAGAAATACTGGTGCTATTAAATTAAGTCTTAAGAAAGAAGGTCTATGAGCTTCTGTTTTTGCTTGCTGGGGGAAAGCAGCCAACATATATTAATAATAAATATGTTACCTAGGAACACTGTGCTATGAAAACTTATTTACCAAAATTGATAGTCCTTTTACAAGAGGACTGAAACCCAGATCCAAATCCCAGGTGAGGTGTCACCCATCCCCAGAACCAATTTTCCAACTCTATGAGTGAATTCATTTTGTGGGTGGATTTTTCAGTTCTACCTGAGGCATCCCTATTACTGCCAAATAGAGGAAAGACAGGATATCTCCATGTAACCCTGAAAAGTTTGCATAATCATGAACAAACAACTAATATGGTTGTGTTAATAAGCAACTGAGCATTGGTATAGTTTATAACACAGCAAGAGATAATCAAAACATTATTCTTAATTCTTTTTCTGTTCTATGTCTGTTTACCCATTTGGTGCTTGTAGAAAAGATTTCAAACTAGATAATTTCTCACTAAAATGTCATGTTACAAACAACTGAACACCTTATCCCTATCACTATTTATGATTAACAGATTATCTTACTCTGACACATATACATACATCAAATGTAGATAAAGATATCTACATTTGGTGTAGATATATTTTGACAATTAAATATCTAATATTTACAAAATTACTTGTTGATTCAGTAGCAAATATGTAGGATAAAGTTAGGATGCTATGAGATTTTTTTTAGAAAATAACAAATGACATTCAAAAGAATACAGAAGTGACAAAACAATCAGTTTTGCTACTTAAGAGTCAACCCATATTTATGCATGGTGGTTTGCTGGAAATAATTTGTCACCAGTATTTTTCAAAACAAAGCATCACATTACAGATTCATAGAGCTGACAGAGGTCTTTGAGAGTCCTTTTACATATCTATGCCTTTCTGAAGAACTATATATAACAGTCTCACCTTCTGCCAACCCAAGCAATTAAAATCCTTTAATAATCTCATTATGCAGAAGCTTACTGCTGTAATTTAAAATGACCTCATAGATTACTAACAGGTATTTTGAACATATTTATCATATATAATAAAAATTATTTGTGATTTTAGCAATATACTTTTTCATGGCAAGACACTGAAATGAAGAATTTGATTCTGTGTTATCTTTTCTATTTGTTCAATTTCTATATTATTAATTATTGGTTCCTCTGTGCTTATTAGGTTATGAAATAATAGAATCATTTACCTAAATTCAATACATATGGTGAACATTAGTTGAAGATATCTTTTTATAAAACAATGGGAAAAATATTCTCCTAGGTAAATAATGAATCCATGAGTGATGTCCTATTTAAAGTGCAATTCTAGATATCTCAGGCTTCCCTGGTGGCTTAGATGGATAAAAATGTACCTGGAATGCAAAGGCCCAGGCTGGACCCCTGGGTTCTCTAGAGAAGGGAATGGCAACCCACTCCAGTATTCTTGATTGGAGAATCCTATGGACAGAGAAGCTGGCTGGTGGGCTATAGTTCATGGGATCTCAAAGAGTCAGAAACAACTGAGCAACTAATACTCCTCCTCTTCCTCCTCCTCTTGATAGCTCAGAAGCACTATTTTTGGACTTTTTCTATGGGAATATAAATACTTCTATTAACTTTACTCAACAAATCTCTGCCTAAATCTATTCCCAAATGTGCTTTTTTGTAATTTCTTTATAGACCAGAAAGTGCACATCTCATAAATATTCAAATTAGCAAATTTTTAAAACGAGAATAGAACTATGTAGCCACCAATGAGATTAAGAACAAGAATGTGGCCTACTCCATTCACCTATTGTGCCCCCTTCTTAACATGACCACCAACCCCATCTTCAAAAAGAAATCACTAGCTTAGTTTCTAACACTGTTATGGGCTATAAAATGCACCAAAGTAGAATCAACAATAAAGTACTCTTTTCTGTTGTGTTTCTTTTACTCAATATTATGTTTGTGAGATTCATCCATATTGTTTTATATAGTTACAATGTATTTTTTTCTGTTGCTGCATAGCATTCCATTTTGTGAATACAGCTTTTCCTTTCTATTTATTTTCTATTTTCCATTCTATGGTTAATAGTAGATTTTTTTTGCTTTTAATAGTGTCACTATTAATTTTGATATATGATATTTTGTGATAGAAACTGTGCTTTTTCCTGGCATACACCAAGGACTGAAATTGCTAGTTCTACAACTTGTTGTCTGCCGGGGTCCAGCCCTGGTTGATCCAGGGAAATTCGAAGGAGAGACAGCTTTGGCGATCAGGATATGATAGCTTTAATTAAATATTAATTAGAGATATAAAGAGTAATAGAATGAGGGTAGCTCAGTAGGAAAATTCAGTGGAGAAAAGAGGCTGAATAGCTTGTTTTACGTGGAAAGCTAATAATTCCAAGGCAAGGAATTTACGTCACCTGCGTAGGCCACAGGCGTCCTCCCGTTCTCGTGAAGGAGAGGAGACACTAAGGCCTCCCCGGTCAGATCGTAGAAGCCCAGGCATAATTAGTAGGCTTGATGAGCCTCCGCATTCCAGATAATTCAGCCAGAAGGTGAGAGAACGAGCGACATGGGGAGACCAGTCTTTCGAGGAACTGATCCCATTTTTTATTTTTCCAGGGTCTGTTTTTATACACTGAGATGTATTACAAAAGTCAAGGGGGTCAGCAGTCCTGACTTTTATTAAAGTCAGGTGCTTCATACAAATGTATACAGAGGTCTTAGGGGTGTTACGTCATCTTAAGGCCAGGGGGTCCTGCTGACAATTTATGACCCTCTCCTTATGACAGTGGTCAGTCAACCAGAACACTTATTTCTCCAGGGGTGATTATTTTTGAAACAGACACCACCTTCCGAAGGTACCAGATAAAGTTACATTCCTATAGGGTGAGGGTGTAGTGGGTTTTGATTAAGGAAAGAATTTGCTTAGCCTAAGGTCTAACGTGATTAATATCAAAGGTTAATACTTATTTCCTCTATATATTCATTAATGTGTATAAGGGCAGGGGATGTGGAGACTTAGCAGCGAACATTGGCTCAACAAATGAAAAACCCTTCACCAATACAGTTTCTAATCAGCCCACTATACTTATACTAATAGTTTTCTAACTTCTCAAAAGAACCTGTTTTTAGAAGGTTTAAAGCATCTCCTGCCTCTCATGGTTGAGAGGCTGTGAGCAATCACATGTGGCCAGACAAGCCTGTCAGGCAGGCTAGAGAACCTTCAGAGGAGTTTGTAGGTTGAAACACTCCTATCACACCCAGGAATTATTATTAACTGGAGCTCTAAGTTAACTCCTTCTCCGAAAGAGGTGGTGGGGGACAGCCCCCCATAAAGTCAGAGGTGTAGGTGAGAGCACAAAGTAGTAAAGTAGGCAGACTCTGGTTTTGGGGTAGATGCTCGAGAATTTCCAGGGGGTCTCCTGAGGCTCAATCCCGCCTTTGCGTATGTCGAGCCTCCTTCCTCATGACCTTTGCCCGGGTGGAGGTCCTCACGCAGGCTCCCAGCAGTTGTCTCTATAGTGTGGTTTTATTTATGGTAGGTTTGATATTTGGCAGTATGAGTTCTTCAACTTTGTTGTGCTTCCTAAAGACTGCCTTGACAATTTTTTGCCTTTAATATTTCCACATATATTTTAAATTAGTTTGTTAATGTCAATGAAGAAAATATGCTGAGATTTGATTAGAATGGCTTTGTATCTGAAGATCAATTTTGAGAGTGTTGATATCATATTACTAAATCTTCCAATTTATAGATCGGTATGTTCTTTCATTTATTTAATTGTCCTCTAATTTTTCTCAATATTTTGCAATTTTTAAGTATAACATCTTACGCTTGCTTGCCATACTTATTCAGAAGAATACAATGTTTTTGACATTATTATATATAGTATTTTATATGTTTTATATTTCTTATCAGATCAGATCAGATCAGTCGCTCAGTCGTGTCTGACTCTTTGTGACCCCATCAACCGCCTCACGCCAGGCCTCCCTGTCCATCACCAACTCCTGGAGTT
>NW_011495082.1:14998619-15002386 GCF_000754665.1 Bison bison bison
TGTTTCCACTGTTTCCCCATCTATTTCCCATGAAGTGGTGGGACCAGATGCCATGATCTTCGTTTTCTGAATGTTGAGCTTTAAGCCAACTTTTTCACTCTCAACTTTCACTTTCATCAAGAGGCTTTTTAGTTCCTCTTCACTTTCTGTCATAAGGGTGATGTCATCTGCATATCTGAGGTTATTGATATTTCTCCTGGCAGTCTTGATTCCAGCTTGTGTTTCTTCCAGCCCAGCATTTTTCATGATGTACTTTGCACAGAAGTTAAATAAGCAGGGTGACAATATACAGCCTTGACGTCCTCCTTTTCCTATTTGGAACCAGTCTGTTGTTCTATGTCCAGTTCTAACTGTTGCTTCCTGACCTGCATGCAGATTTCTCAAGAGGCAGGTCAGGTGGTCTGGTATTCCTATCTCTTTCAGAATTTTCCACAGTTTATTGTGATCCACACAGTGAAAGGCTTTGGCATAGTCAATAAAGCAGAAATAGATGTTTTTCTGGAACTCTCTTGCTATTTCCATGATCCAACGGATGTTGGCAATTTGATCTCTGGTTCCTCTGCCTTTTCTAAAACCAGCTTGAACATCTGGAAGTTCACGGTTCACATATTGCTGAAGCCTGGCTTGGAAAATTTTAAGCATTACTTTAGTAGCGTGTGAGATGAGTGCAATTGTGCGGTAGTTTGAGCATTCTTTGGCATTGCCTTTCTTTGGGATTGGAATGAAAACTGACCTTTTCCAGTCCTGTGGCCACTGCTGAGTTTTCCAAATTTGCTGGTATATTGAGTGCCGCACTTTCACAGCATTCTTATACATATATGGAAATAAATTAATGATTATCCAACTTTGCTAAATTAATCCTGAACTTCATTACTGTATAGATAATTTTGTGTTTACTATGTACAAAGCCTCAAATAACAAGAGCTTTTCCTTTTACAAAATGCCTTTTTGTTTCCCTTATTTTGTTTTTTACATCTCAAATATTTATAGTCTCTTTTAGTCTAAGCTGTAACACTTCTGCAGTTCAGCTATCTCATTATTATGTGGTATTTCAGTAAATTTGATTTCTGTTTACTCTGTGTCAAAAACCACAAGTGCAATTTTCTTCTATAATCTCTCTCTCCACTCTACTAACCTTTCTGTATGGAATTACAGGTACATTGGGCATATAGCCTCTCAGTTCTTCTATAATCTCTTTGAAGAGCTTAAAGAATTGACTAGTTAGTGAAATAATTCTTTGAGAGGTTTTAACAATAAAGTTAAAAGCATTACTTGTTTTTGCTCTGAGGCTTTCTTTTTATAGCAGTACACTGGATTTCATCTTTATCCCAAAGCTGTGTTCATGACAAGTTTAATTTGATGAGAAGCATTTAAATATTTTTAATGCTAAAATTTCAGAAACTAATAAACTTTCTATTTTACACTGATTAATTTGCAGATAGAACTTATTTTTTTTCCTGTAATACTTTACACATCAGATAATAAAAGTCAAACCTCATCCAGTATTTGGCCTCAAAACTTACTTGTCCATTGGCACAAGTTTATTAAATACATTTTTATTCCTTCCAATTTGTCACAGGAAATATTTTAACTAAAAGTTTCACTACTGTCATATGTAATGGCACCAAAAAATAGCCACCAAATACAAGTAACCATTTGGCAGTTTCTCATAACAGTTTCCTTTTACTTCCTACCCAGTTGCAAAGCTAATATTTGTTTACTGAAGTATCTCATTTCTTGGTGCTAAATCTTCTTTATAAATTTGTTGCTGCAAAAGTAGCCTATAAAATAAACAACTTCATATATCACAATTACAAAACAAGTATATTTCATTCACAGGTCTGCAGAAGGCTAGGGGATCAGTCAATCAAGACAGATCATGAGATTCTATGCTTAGGCTATGTATTGATTAGACTTAGGTTAGTGCTGAAGTTTAGGGTTTAGAACTGCTCTATTAGAATTCTTATAACTCATAATAAATGCAAACTATTTTAATGAGAAAAATTATGAATGTACAGTTATACAGTTATCCAAATTTATATACAAATGGTTAATAGGCATATGAAAAGATGCTCACCATTGTTAGTCATCAAGTAAAGACAAACTACTAACATATGTAAAATAAAACAGAATCCAACAACATATTTAAAAAGATCATACATCGTGACCAAGTGGGTTTTATCCCAGTGATGCAAGGATTCTTCAATATTTGCAAATAATCAATGTGATACACCATGTTAACCAACTGAGAGATAAAAACCATATGATTATCTCAGTAGTTGCAGAGAAAGCCTTTGACAAAATTCAACACCGATTTATGATAAAAACTCTCCAGAAAGCAGGCATAAAAGGAACATACCTAAACATAATAAGCCATTTATGATAAACCCATAGCAAACATTGTCCTCAGTGATGAAAAATTGAAAGCATTTCCTCTAAAGTCAGGAACAAGACAAGGGTGCCCACCCTCACCACTACTATTCAACATAGTTTTGGAAGTTGTAGCCACACCAATAAGAGAAGAAATAGAAATAAAAGGAATCCAGATTGGAAAAAAAAAAAAAAAGAAGTAAAACACCCACTGTTTGCAGATGACATGATCCTCTAAATAGAAAACCCTAAAGACACCACCAGAAAATTATCAGAGCTAATTAATGAATATAGTAAAGTTTCAGGATATAAAATTAATACACCAAAATTCCTTGCATTACTATACATTAAAGATGAGAAAACAGAAAATTTAAGGGAACAATCCCATTCACCATTGCAATGAAAAGAATAAAATACTTAGGACTAAATTTACCTTTGCCAACAAAGGTAAGTCTAGTCAAGGCTATGGTTTTTCCTGTGGTCATGTGTGGATGTCAGAGTTGGACTGTGAAGAAGGCTGAGTGCCAAAGAATTGATGCTTTTGAACTGTGGTGTTGGAGAAGACTCTTGAGAGTCCCTTGGACTTTAAGGAGATCCAACCAGTCCATTCTGAAGGAGATCAGCCCTGGGTGTTCTTTGGAAGGAATGATGCTAAAGCTGAAACTCCAGTACTTTGGCCACCTCATGTAAAGAGTTGACTCATTGGAAAAGACTCTGATGCTGGGAAGGATGAGGGCAAGAGGAGAAGGGGATGACAGAGGATGAGATGGCTGGATGGCATCACTGACTCGATGGACGTGAGTCTGTGTGAACTCTGGGAGTTGGTGATGGACAGGGAGGCCAGGCGTGCTGCGATTCATGGGGTCACAAAGAGTCAGACACGACTGAGCGACTGATCTGATCTGAAAGAAACAGAAGTCTTATATATAGAAATCTATAAAACACTAATGAAAGAAATTGAAGATGACACAAATAGATGGACAAATATACCATGTTCATGGATTGGAAGAATCCATGTAGTAAATGAGTATACCACCCAAAGCAATCTCTAGATTCAATACAATTCCTATCAAGCTACCAATGGTATTTTTCACAGAACTAGAACAAATAATTTCACAATTTGTATGGAAACACACACAAAAAAAACCTATAATAGCCAAATCAATCTGAGGAAGAAGAATGGAACTGGAGGAATCAACCTGCCTTATATCAGACTATACTACAAAGCTACAGTCATCAAGACAGTATGGTACTGACACAAAAATAGAAATATAGATCAATGGAACAAAATAGAAAGCCCAGAGATCAGTCCATGCACCTATGGACACCTTATGTTTGACAAGGGAGCAAAAATATACAATGGAAAAAAGACAATCTCTTAACAAGTGGTGCTGGGA
>NW_011495082.1:15002551-15003206 GCF_000754665.1 Bison bison bison
AACTTCCAAAATATACAAACAGTTCATGCAGCTCAATACCAGAAAAATAAATGACCCAATCAAAAAATGGGCCAGAGAACTAAACAAACATTTCTCCAAAGAGGACATGCAGATGGCTAACAAACACATGAAAAGATGCTCAACATCATGCATTATCAGAGAAATGCAAATCAAAACCACAATGAAGTACCATCTTACACTGGTCAGAATGGCTGCCATCAAAAAGTCTACAAACAATAAATGCTGGAGAGGGTGTGGAGGAAAGGGAACCCTCTTACACTGTTGGTGGGAATGCAAACTAGTAGGGACACTATAGAGAACAAGGTGGAGATTCCTTTAAAAACTGGAAATAGAACTGCCATGTGACCCAGCAATCCTATTACTGGGCATACACACCAAGGAAACCAGAATTGAAAGAGACGCATGTACCCCAATGTTCATCACAGCACTGTTTACAGTATCTAGGACATGAAAGCAACTTAGATGTCCATCAGCAGATGAATGGATAAGAAAGCTGTGGTACATATGCACAATGGAATATTACTCAGCTATTAAAAATAACACATTTGAGTCCATTCTAATGAGGTGGATGAAACCAGAGCCTATTATACAGAGTGAAGTAAGTCAGAAAGAAAAACAATATAGTATATTAATG
>NW_011495082.1:15003753-15006712 GCF_000754665.1 Bison bison bison
AGTGGGAATTTGCTGTATTACTCAGGGAACTCAAACTGGGGCTCTGTGACAGCCTAAAGATGCGGATAGGGTGGGAGGTGGGAAGGAGACTCGAGAGAGGGGACATATATATATATATCTATAACTGATCCATGTTGACATATGGCAGAAACAACACAATATTGTAATTATCCTCAGTTTAAAATAAATTAAAAAAAAGACAAACTGAGATCACAGTGTGATACCACTATACTCTATGATGGGTAAAATTAAAAATATATATATTATCAAGTGTTAATGGAGTTCTCCAATATTGCTGGTGAAAATATTTATAAAAACAGAAAAGTACTTTAGTAAACAGTTTGACAGTTTCTTATAGCTTAATGTGCAGTTTCTCCTTAAACTAGAAGTTCTGTGATGCACGTTCTAGGGCTTGCTCACATAGGCATCACAAGAGCTTTCTGTGCATATCTATTCTTGACTCTGCCTTCAGGGTGTAATATTTGTAGTGTGAAATCATTGTGATAAAAATATTTACACTGTGGCAATCAGCAAACACTACAAATCCAGGTTTTCTCCGTGGTCTTCCAGAAAGCTAGCTATTAAACATTTACATCATGCAAATCCACTCTTAGGTATTTACATAAGAAATTAAAACATATCCACAAAGGTTGTGCACAAATATGTATAGTACATTATTAATAAAATATTAAACATATAAAGAAGCTAAATGTCCTTAAAAAGGTAAATCGATAAACAAAATGTGGCACAGTATTCTGCAATAACAAGTGTCATAGAATACTGATGTAGAATTTAGCAGTAATAATCAGTGGCTGAATGTACATGCAACAACATGGATCAACCTAAAACCATTACAAATTAGAAAACCCAGACACTAAGACTATATACTCTATTTGTCCACTTATATGGCATTCTAGAAAAGATAAAATTATAGGAATGTAAATAAGAATAGTAGTTGCTAAGGGCCAGGCCTTGGAGGAATTGACTCTAAAGAGTCCCCAAAACTTTTTGAGGCAAATGAAATTTTACAGATTTTAGTGTAATTTACATGCCTATATACACTTTGTTAAAGATCATAAAACTCTACTCTAAAATGCTATATTTTATTATGAGTAGAAAATATTTAGATTAAGAAAATATTTTAAAAATTTAGCACAGTCTAATTTTGGGAATTTAAACAATGAATTTGCCTTGCATACCTGAAAAAATTATAATTTATACACAGGTGGAAAAAATGGTAAAGAGAGGGAATTATCTAGGTAATTTACAATAAGGAATTACAGAAATAAGATAACATTTTAAAATGTAATTAAATTTTAAACTGGCCCTTAAAATATAATTATTTCTGCATATGCTTATTTATATGTGGAAAATATTTTAATTCTATCTATAAATATACACAAATGACCAAATGATCTTTTAATTTGATCTACACCAAAGCATGACTCTGTAATTTAGGAAAAAGCTTTTACTATTAATTTTTATACGGCCCTGCATATTAAAAGGGAATTAATTTGAGAAATAACACTTTCTTCTTTACATGAAAATAGTTCCAATGTCACAAAATTATGGAAAGTTCAGTCAATATTTGTATAATAAATCATGTACTTAAATGAACTCTTAAAATGTATTCCTAGGTTCATATTCTTCTTAGTAAAGATATGGAAGAACATGTAAAAAATCAATATTGAACATAAATGTATCAGTATATTTTTGAAAGCAGTTCTTATACTGTAACAGATGCAATAAGGCATAAAGAAAGTCCTCAAACCATGATGGAATTGTCTTTTGATCTATTTTCAAATTATCAACTATACAATCATTATTACATAATCAGCATAATGATATTTACTTACTTTAGCAACAGTGACTATTGGGAATCTAAGTGTTTTGTAAATTATCTTTTTCCTTTAGAAATACATAAATACTATTTTTGAAGCTATCTTTTTAGTTACACTATTGGAATTGTTATAATAATCTTAGGTTAGTGATTCAACTGTTGTATGGAGTTTGATATAGTCTAAAATAAAAATGAAATAAAAATATAGTAAGAGTCCCAGGAAAATCTAATCAACCCTTACTTTAAAACCTTCCATAACTCCTAAGCTTTGTAATAAACTTTTCCATTTGTGACACCCCATTAGCATAAGTTAATATATCATCTTCTCAATGAGATTTCTAAAAACAGCTCATTTATTTTCCATTACTGCTATTGTTGGCATATTAATACCCCTTACACTTTTTGGCTTTTCCACAGCACTTATTCCATTGGAATACAATAAATATATTTAAGTGTGTATATTTTTGTATTTATGTAACTATGTATTTATGTAACTATGTGAAAAGAAGGGAAGCGAAAAGCAAAGGGGAAAAGGAAAAATATACCCATTTGAATGCAGAGTTCCAAAGAATAGCAGGAGAGATAAGAAAGTCTTCAGCAGCGATCAATATAAAGAAATAGATGAAAACAATAGAATGAGAAAGACTAGAGACCTCTTCAAGAAAATTAGAGACCAAGGGAACATTTTATACAAAGATGTGCTCAATAAGGACAGAAATGGTAGGGAGCCTAACAGAAGCAGAAGATATTAAGAAGAGGTGGCAAGAATACACAGAACTGTACAAAAAGGATCTTCATGACCCAGATAATCACGATGGTGTGATCACTCATCTAGAGCCAGACATCCTGGAATGTGAAGTCAAATGGGCCTTAGAAAGCAGCACTACAAACAAAGCTAGTGGAGGTGATGGCGTTCCAGTTGAGCTATTTCAAATCCTGAAAGATGATGCTGTGAAAGTGATGCACTCAATAGGGCAGAAAATTTGGAAAACTCAGCAGTGGCCACAGGACTGGAAAAGGTCAGTTTTCATTCCAATCCCAAAGAAAGGCAAAGCCAAAGAATGCTCAAACTACTGCACAATTGCACTCATCTCACACGCTAGTAAAGTAATGCTCAAA
>NW_011495082.1:15006825-15015338 GCF_000754665.1 Bison bison bison
ACTGGTTCCAAATAGGAAAAGGAGTACTTCAAGGCTGTATATTGTCACCCAGCTTATTTAACTTATATACAGAGTACATCATGAGAAATGCTGGACTGGAGGAAATACAAGCTGGAATCAAGATTGCTGGGAGAAATATCAATAACCTCAGATATGCAGATGACACCACCCTTGTGGCAGAAAGTGAAGAAGAACTAAAGAGCCTCTCGATGAAAGTGAAAGAGGAGAGTGAAAAATTTGGCTTAAAGCTCAACATTCAGAAACGAAGATCATGGCATCTGGTCCCATCACTTCATGGGAAATAGATGGGGAAACAGTGGAAACACGGGCTGACTTTATTTTTCTGGACTCCAAAATCACTGCAGATGGTCATTGCAGCCATGAAATTAAAAGATGCTTACTCCTTGGAAGGAAAGTTATGACCAACCTAAAGAGCATATTAAAAAGCAGAGACATTATTTTGCCAACAAAGTTCCCTCTAGTCAAGGCTATGGTTTTTCCAGTGGCTGTATGGATGTGAGAGTTGGACTATAAAGAAAGCTGAGTGCCAAAGAATTGATGCTTTTGAACTGCGGTGTTGGAGAAGACTCTTGAGAGTCCTTTAGACTGCAAGGAGATCCAGTCAGTCCATCCTAAAGGAGATCAGTCCTGACTGTTCATTGGATCTACTGATGTTGAAGCTGAAACTCCAATACTTTGGCTACCTGATGGGAAGAGTTTACTCAATGAAAATTACCCTGATTCTGGGAAAGACTGAGGGCAGGAGGATAAGGGGCCAACAGAGGATGAAATGGTTGGATGGCATCACCAACTCAATGGACATGGCTTTAGGTGGACTCTGGGATTTGGTGATGGACAGGGAGGCCTGCCGTGCTGCGGTTCACGGGGTTGCAAAGAGTCAGACACGACTGAATGACTGAACTGAACTAAATTATGTAAGCATATGTCTGTATATAGGTATATAGGTAGGTATTTATTTGGATTACTTTTTTATCTGGACACTTTCACTAGAATTCAAACTAATACAATGCAAATATTTTGTCTCTTTTCCTCACTAATAATTCTTCAGTTCCCAAAACAGTTTATAACATATAGTTGGTGTATAAGAAATAATAGTAAAATGAATGAATGAAGAATGTACATAAGTCTTTTCTTTTATGTATGTCCCAAAATTACCTGATAATAACCTCTATGTCTTTTCTTTTAATTCACCTTCACATCAATAAAATTAAATTCCTCACAAAGGTAAAATTACTTAAGATAGTCACCATTTCATAACGGGCCACATAAAAATCTTAAAAATACAGTGGGGTTAGACTATTGGTGTTTAATGGTAATATACAGAGAAGATGAGAAATGAGATGAAGGGTGTATTAAGAATAAATTTCAGAATCTGTAGCAATTTGGGGAAGGTGGCACACTAGGAGAGAGCATGGAAGCTCCAAGCCCTTTCCCCTCACCTTGCCCAGTGTGTCTCTATCTGGATGTTCCTGAGTTACATGCTTTTAAAATAGATCAGTAACCTTGTGACTAAATGGATTTCTTGAGTTCTGTGAACCACTCTAGAAAATTAATCAAACCTGAAGAGACTGTGGCAAGAACCTCCAATCTAAAATCAGTCAGAGAACTAATAAATGAATTAAGCAAGGTAGCAGGATACAAGATTAACATACAGAAATCAGTTGCATCTCATTATACTAACAATGGAATATCAAAAAGTGAATGTAAAAAAAAATCCATTAAAAAATTGCATCAAAAAAAATATCAGTATAAAAGTGCCAAACCTGCCCTCTTTTAAATAAAAAATCAAAAAGGCCACTCCCAGGTAAAATCCAGGGGAAAAAGTCATCTAAGTTTACCATGCAGTTGTTTACCAAAAATAAAGGAGGAGAGTCTTAACTTTTACTCTTGGATTTAAGTCAAGGTACTGTATAGACATTATATAAAATCAGTATGGAAGTTCAATGTTGCTTTTCTTGCTCAGTGGTTTTGAAGAAATTAAGTAGTTCCAGTGTGATTTTTTTCCTCTCATTTTTTAAACTGCATTCCTGTGGCCACCTAAGGCATGCCTGTATGTATTGGCTATTACAGTATTTCGAAAAGTGTTCAGGACATTTCTTTAAATTGTGTACAACCCAAAATGTTGGTGTTTTGTATGGATCACAAGTGCAACATTCCTTAATAATTTCTGTTATTTGTCACAATTGTTATTTAAAGAACGAAGTATGTATTGCATGAAAACATTATGACCTATTTCTCTTAGTTTAAATAAACTCCAAGGTAACCGGACTTATAAAAAAATAAAATAAAATAAAATAAACTTAAGAACCAACCAAACCAAGGAAGTGAAGGACTTACATGTTAAGAACTATAAATCACTGATGAAGGAAATTGAAGATGATTGAAAGAAATGGAAAGATACTCCGTGCTCTTGGATTGTAAGAGTTAATATTGTTAAAATGGCTATACTACTCAAAGCAATCTACAGTTTTAAATGTGATCCCTATCAAATTACCCTTGACATTTTTCACAGAACTAGAACAAATTGTCCTAAAATTTATCTGGAGCAGTAGAAAACCCAGGATTCACAACAGCAACCCTGAGGAAAAAGAATGAAGCTGAAAGTATAACCCTTTAAGACTTCAACAACTACCAAGCTACAGGAATTAAAACAGTGTGGTATTGGCACAAAAACAGACATATGGTTCAATGGGACAGAACAGAGACCCCAGAAATAAACCCACACACAATCAATTAATCTTCAAAAAAGGAGGCAAGAATTTATAGTGGAGAAAAGACAGTCTCTTCAGCCAAGTGGTGTTGGAAAAGCTGGACAGCCACAAATAAATCAGTGAAGTTAGAACATACCTTCACACTGTACACAAAAATAAACTCAAAGTGGCTTAAAGACTTAAACACAAGACATGATACCATAAAACTTCTAGAAGAGAACATAGGCAAAGCATTCTCTAACATAAGTTGTACTAATGTTTTCAAAGGTCAGTCTCCCAAGGCAATAGACATAAAAGCAAAACTAAACAAAAGGGACCTAATCAAACTCACAAGCTTTTGCACAGCAAAGGAAACCATAAAAAATGAAAAAGGAAACCTACAGAATGGGATGAAATATTTGCAAGGATGTGACTGACAAGTGCTTAATTTCCAAAATATACAACTCTACAACAAATAAACAACCTAATCAAAAATGGACAGAAGACCTAAATAGACATTTCTCCAAGAACATGCAGACAGCCAAGGCATATGAAAAGATGCTGAACATCACAAATTATTACAGAAATGCATATCAAAACTACAAGTTATGACCTCACACTGATAACAATCGTCATGATTAAAACAATCTACAAATGACAAATGCTGGAAAGAGTGTAGAGAAATGGGAACCCTCCTACATTGTTGGTGGGGATGTAAATTGGTGCAGCCACTATGGAAAGCTGTACGGATGTTCTTCAGAAAACTAAAAACTACCTTATGATCCAGCAAGCTCACTCCTAGGCGTATATCCAGATAAAACTATAATGATACACGCCTGCCAATGTTCATAGCAGCACTATTCTCAATAGCCAAGACATGGAAACAACCCAAATGTCCATCAACAGGTGAATAGATAGAGAAGATGTAGTTTATATGCACAGTGGAATGTGACTCAGATATAGAAAAGAGTGAAATGCCTTTTGCTGCAACATGGATGGAACTACAGATTGACATACTATGTAAAGTAAGTCAAAAAAAGACAAATACCATATGCTGTATCACTTATGTGTGGAATCTAAAATATGACACAAATTAACTTTTCTATAAAATGGAAATGGACTCAGAGACGTAGAGAACAGGTTTGTGATTGCCAAGGGGAAGGCACTGTGGGGGAGGGATAGACAGGGAGTTTGGGGTTAGAGGATGAGGTATCGTATGCATAGAATTGATAGAAATCAGGCCCTTTACTGCGTAGCACAGGGAACTATATTGAATATACTATGATAAACCATAATGGAAAAGAGTATTAAAAAGAATGTGTAATCTGTGATTCAGATTATCATTTGAATCATTGCAAATCAACTATACTTCAACAAAATAAATTTCTAAAACAAGAGAAAGAGAACCAAAAAAAAAAAAAACCCATCAGTAAGAAGCACAGGTGAAAATTTGGGCTTGTGATTGCACCCCAAGTCGGAAGAGGGTACATTGGAACCTCCACTCCATTAACTGGTTGGTCGGAAGCACAGCTAACAGCTTGGGCTGGTGACCTGTGCCTATGGGGTGTAGAAGTTTTGTTTAGACTGAACCCTAAATCTGCGAAATCAGACGCTATCTCCAAGTAGCTAGTGTTAGAACTCAATTGAATTTTCAGACAAACTGATGGTATCTGAGACTTGTTTCATGGTGTGGGGGAAACACCTCCTCCACACTGGACTTTGGTACCAGAACTCTTTTAGTCCCTCTCCTGTCATCCTTGTTTCCTTCCTTTTTCAGTTGTTTTTCTTATCGAGTGCAGACTGATTTCCACCACATGACAAGAAGACGGTCATAGACAGCATCAAGTCTTATTTTCCTAGTTTCTTCCATATGTTAACAACCCAAACTACTTTACACGGTTCTGGTGAAGGATTTTAATTGGTCTGCCTTGGGTCTAGGCAGATGGTCTCAAAGCCATGAGGAAGTGAGCTGTGGTAGAGGATGGCATCTGGTGGAAGTGAAGGGTACGCTGATGACCAGTGATCACGAAATGCAGTGATCCACTCAGGGATGCAGGAAGCATCTTCTGCACTTCTCTTTTCCTATATCCATATTTTCTTTAGGATAAACTCCTAAATGAGGACCACTCTTTCAAACCAAAAGAGCAGTTTTAAGGCTTTCTATACACATTGCTAGGTTGCCTGTTAGTAATGTGCCATCAACTTTATACTCAGCAAAAGTGAGTTAATAATGAAAATTTTAGCAGTGACACCTTAGTATACTTAAAATTCATGTCAAATTGACAGATGATGTTTGTGTATTTAATTTCTGTTTTGAAGTAACAAATTACAATGAACTCAGTGGCCTAATTTGTTATCTCTCAATTCTGTAGGTTCAGAAGTTCAGGTGAGCTTAGAGTCTCTCAAAGCCAGTAATAAGATGTGGAGCGAGTGGGGCTCCTCTTTAGAGGCTCTGGGAAGAGTCTACTTCTGAGACCACTCATGTTGTTGGTACTGTTCAGTTCCTTTTGATTGTGGAGTGGAGGGACACAGTTTCTGGCCTGATATTATCTGGGGATTGCATTTGATTCCTAGAAGCTGTTCTTTAGTCTTTATATGTAGCTTCCTTGGTCTTCCAGCCATCAGCAGTAGGAAAAGTCCTTCTCATATGTCACATGCCTGACTTACCCTTCTGCCATCAGCAGGAGAAAGCTCTCAGCTATTAAGGGCTCACGCAGGCCACCTGGATAATTGATTTATATTAAGGTCAACTGTAACATACAAAATTAACATAACCACGGGAGTGACAGCTCACTATATTCAAATTCTAGGGACTAGAGCTGGACATCTTTGGGGAAACATTTTAGAAATTCTGCTTACAGGATATAAAAATTTAGTTTTAAATACAGGGTTTTGTGAAAACTAATATTACATAGATTCTATAGTTTGCTGCTTTATTTTCCAGAGATAGAGCTCTACACTCAAGTTTGACCTATATCACAAAGCTGGGCCTATCCTTCCAATCAACTTTCTCTCCATAGTATTATATCCACCAGTATATCCATCTCTTCCTTTGATATACAAGTCCTGCCACTAACAACACCTTTTATGATGATTTGTGATAGGAATCTCATATTTTTTACAGGTCTTAAGTAGGCAAAAAAAAAAAAAAGAAAAAACACATCAAGAGGGGGAGTGCTTTGTTCTGGCTAGCTGTGGGAAGAGAGAGAATTTAGGAAATCATAAATCAGGAGATAAGTAAGGAAAAAATGATGTCTCATTATTTAGGCCTATTCCATTTGATGACACATAGAGAATCTGGCTAGAAGTTGACAAATTTCTAAAGTTGATTCATCAAAATTTTTATGAGTTGGGGACTCAATCAATTAAATGATGCCTCTGGAAACTGTATACAGCACTGCACTCATATTTCAACATATATTTCAACATATTCTTTAGAGAGTAGAATATCTTTCAGAACACTGAATGCCATCTGGTGATGTGAGACTACATGGCATAGCAACTACAGCTTTTTAGCAGGAAGGTACTACAATAGCCAGACAGCTAATTTTGGTCAGGTAATAACAGTATTGTTTGTTTTTTAAGAGAAACCATGTTCTCCTAAAATTTTTTTAAGAATTTGAATATAATGAGCTATCACTTCCATGGTTATGTTAATTTTGCATGTCACATAACTAAATAATGATTTTATATAATTTCATGCTTTCCAGCAAAGTATCAGACTTAAGGTTTCTAGTTTCTTTCTCTTTATCTGGAAATGTATTATACTTATAGAATGAACTAAAACAAAAAATTTACACATAATTTATCTACTTTTATAATTCAGATTATTTCACTGCACTTGCATTTAAAATTCAATTTCCAATACAAATTATAAAACCACGAATAATTGATGTATCTAGCACTACCTGAATGTGCCAATAGTTATATTTAATGTGCCCTGTGTATCACTGGACTGTAGCAGACAGATACTCTGTTATACTTCATAATCCCAAAATAGTAAAATTATATTATGACTGTTTGGTCAGGCTGCAGTTGGTCAGTTTATTTATCTGCCTATCTATCTACCTGGAAAGAGAGGGATAGGGTTTTACAGATATACACAAAATGAACAAAAATATATCAAAAAGGAAAAAATACATGTTCAACAGTGTTGATTCATCCTCAGCTTGCCTCTCTCCTACCTTAAAAATGACAGCAGGATTTTTCCTGCTATTCTAGCTTACATGTCTTGTTTTCCATTCTCAACTCATGCCTACTCAACTCTGTTATCTCTTGTGCCTGAAATTAACACCTGCAAATACCAGTACATTGCAAAACTGATAAGTATAAATGGGCAATCTTTTTACCAACGTCTTCTTCTAACACCTTCACAAATAGCATATTTATTTTGCAAAAGAAGAAGAATGAAAAAAGGAAAATAGTTGTAGCCATATTTACTGTGTGTATATGTACTGATAATCAAGTCACAGAGAGTGAATGTCCTTTTAATGGTGCTTATATGGAATTAGAGAATAGCACTGGGAAAAAGCAAATCTGGCAGTGTAAAATTTACTCTGATTATAATATATCCTAATTGCTAGGCTACCACTTAATCCATGTGGTCTGAAAGACTTACTGCACTTCTTTAAAATATTTATGTTGCTCTCTAGGAATAAGTCATAGCTGTATGAAAGAGAGTTCTTAAATTTTAAGGAACCAAAGAAGAGATCTATCCAACTTATTTTGATTCAGAAAATTATTATTACAAGTACAACTGATATATATCAGCTTTGGTTCCCTTTTAATTATGAAATAAGACATGTTCATATATTTGCTAAATTATAATTATTTAAAATTATTAATAGGTTTTCTCAGAAACTAGTCCAACTTTAAGAGGCCCTTTTATTTTGAGGAGTCCCTAAAGACACAGTATATACTTCTATAGGTCAGTCTAGTAGCTGCTGCCATCACATTATGCTACATGTGATAATATATTTTCTTATTTATAATAAAGTATTATATTTTAAGGTGTACAACAGGATGATTTGTTATATAGTTAAATGACTACTGCAGTCAACTTAATTAACGTGGTGTTCCATGGGTGGTTTTTATAGTGCAAGTGTGTCTTAGCTTTTCTTAACTTTTTGATGTGGGTATTTTATTAGTTTCCCAGGGCAGTGTGTAGAAGTTTCTTAACTAGTTTTGGACTTCTCTAAGTCACAGGGAACAGATTTTTGTGTAGTTATTTATTCTGAGGGTCCATGGAGCCAGGGGAAGCCAGGAGCCTACTATTCCACCATCTTTTTGACCCCATAATGTATTTTGTTTTCTTGCTTCAGTTACTATTTCTTAACCCTGGCTTTTTTTACAGCTATAATGCAAAGCTGATGTTTGAAAATTTGGAGAAAATAAAATGTCCTGCCAATCCAGTATGACCTCCCCATAAAACAATCAGAAAATAATGAAAAAAATTTATTATTAAATAAGGATTAAACTAGATCACTATACAACCACAGGCAATATGCGAAAGAGACTACAACAAACAAAAAAAAGGAAATCTCACTCTTTTGTATGATAAGACAGATATAATCTATTACATATGTGTTGTCTTTATCCAAAGGAAAGGTAAAACTTTTTTATTGTTGCCACGAGCAGCAGACTACTATTTGCATCCTGGCATCTACACTAAATTCACATCATGACAAGGAGACAGGGTGCCAGTAAAACTGGCAAGAATGTTATTTAGCTTTTAAAATGATTACATATAACTTGACAGACAAAATATTTACAATATCCATTTCTCTAAAGAAAATGCTAAAA
>NW_011495082.1:15015438-15020212 GCF_000754665.1 Bison bison bison
TCTGCATTTTCCTTTACATGATCCTCTCACAATTTTGTGCTACAATTATCACTGGAAATGAAGCAGTTCTGCTTAGAGAGGTTTACTCAAAATTATTCACAAAACTGTTCAGTCAGTTTATACTCTTAATTCTCCTAATTTGGGGACTGAATTAAGGTCTTGAGGCAAATAGTAAAGAGATATCCTTCCGTGTCCACCTTATTCCTCTTTTCTGTATCAAATCAACTTCCCTCCTCTTCCTGTGGTTACAAGCCTCCCTTGCATGACACTGGAGTTAGGCTCTAGTGGTGGGGTTCATAGGATCACAGATCCAAGAAATTACCAGCCTAAATATGTTATTAAATGGCAAGAAGTGGAATGAGACATATTGGTATATAGAGAAATTTCAGGCCTTTTATTAAATCAAAAGGTCTGTACACAATTAACGTTACTGAATATGGGGTCTATGGCCGTCTATGGGGTCACACAGAGTCGGACACGACTGAAGTGACTTAGCATATAGGTGTTTGTGTGTATGTACAGAAAAGTTTACTTTGAAAATATTCTTTTCCTGTTACTGAGTTACTCATAAGTCAAATACTGGTCTCAAGACTCCAAGTCTCCTCTGTTAAAGAAAATAACTTCAGTACTGTCATTTATTTAATCAAAACTACAATGAAGTAACACCTCACACTGGTCAGAATGGCCATCATTAAAGTCTATATATAACAAATGCTGGAGAAAATGTGGAGTGTTGGGGGGAATGTATTAATAAATTGGTACAGCCACTATGGAAAACAGTAAGGAGGTTCTTCAAAAATCTAAAAGTATAGTTGCCATATGATCTAGCAATCACACTTCTGGTCACAGATCCAGACAAAACTATAATTCAAAAAGATGCCATGCACCCCAGTGTTCATAGCAGCCCTATTCACAGTGCCCTAGACATGGAAACAGCCTAAATGTCCATCAACAGATGAACAGATAAAGAAGATGTGGTTCATATATGCAATGGAAGGCTACTCAGTCATCAAAAATAATGAAATGCCTTTTGCAGCAACATGCATGGAACTAGAGATTAACATACTAAGTAAGTCAGAAAGAGAAAAATAAATACCATACAATATCACTTGTGTGTAGAATCTAAAATATGACACAAATGAATTTATCTATGAAACAGAAATGGACTTACAGAGAAAGAGAGCACATTTGTGGTTCCCAAGGGGAAGGCAATGTCGGGGAGGGTTGGAGTGGGAGTTTAGGATTAGCAGATGAAAACTCAGATATAGAATGGATAGACACCTACTGAGGTGTCTCAGGAGGCAGAAAAAGTAATCTGGTATTCCCATCTCTTGAAGAATTTTCCATCAGTTTGTTGTGATCCACATTGCCAAAGGCTTTAGCACCAATAAAGCAGAAGTAGATGTGTTTCTGGAATTCTCTTGCTTTCACCGTAATCTAACAGATGTTGGCAATTTGATCTCTGGTGTCTCTGCCTTTTCTAAAAGCAGCTTGTACATCTGGAGGTTCTCAGTTCACATAGTGCTGAAGCCTAGTTTGAACGATTTTGAGCATAACCTTGCTAACAAGTGAAATGAGCACAATTGCATGGTAGTCTGAACATTCCTTGTCATTGCCCTTCTTTGGGATTGGAAGGAAACCTCACCTTTTCCAGTCCTATGGCCACTGCTGAGTTTTCCAAATTTGTTGGCATATTGACTACAGCACTTTAACAGCATCATTTTTAGCATTTCAAATAGTTCAGCTGGAATTCCCCTAGCTTTGTTCCTAGTGATGCTTTCTAAGACCCACTTGACTTAACACTTCGGGATATCTGGTTCAAGGTGAGTAACTGCACTATTGTGGTTATCTGAGTCACTAAGACCCTTTTAGTATACTTCTTCTGTGTATACTTGCCACCTCTTCTTAATCTCTTCTGCTTCTATTAGGTCCTTATTGTTTCTGCCCTTTATTGTGCCCATCCTTGCATGAGATCCTCTCTTGATATCTCAGTTTTCTTGAAGAGATTTCTGGTCTTTCCCATTTGATTGTTTGCCTCTACTTCTTTGCACTGTTCAAGTTAGAATTCCTTCTTATCTCTCTTTGCTATTGTCTGGAACTCTGCATTCATCTGTTACTCTATCCCTTGCCTTTTCTTCTCCCCTTTCCTCAGCTATTTGTTAAGTCTTTTCAGACAATCACTTTGCCTTTTTGCATTTGTTTATCTTTGGGATGGTTTTGACCACCACCTCCTATAAATTGTTACAAACCTCTGTGCATAATTCTTCAGGTTCTGTGTCTACCAGATTTAATCCCTTAAATCTTTTCATCACCTCCACTATATAATCATAAGGGATCTCATTTAGGTCATACCTGAATGGCCTAGTGGCTTTCCCTACTTTGTTCAATTTAAGCCTGAATCATCATCTGGTGATGTCCATATGTAGAGTCATCTCTTGGACTGTTGGAAATGGGTGTTTCCTATGACCAGCGTGTTCTCCTGACAAAACTCTGTTAGCCTTTGCCCTTCATTTTGTAATCCAAGGCCCACCTTGTCTGTTATTCTGGATATCTCTTGACTTCCTGCTTTTGCATTCCAGTCCCCTACGATGAAAAAGATATCTATTTTTTGGTGTTAGTTCTAGAAGATACTGTAGGTCTTCATAGAACCATTCAACTTCAGCTTATGCCTCAACCATTCTTTAGCAATAGTGGTTGAGGCATAGACTTGGATAACTGTGTTGTTGAATGGTTTGCCTTGGAAACAAACAGAGATCATTCTATCATTTTTGAGATTGCACCCAAATAGTGCATTTCAGACTCTCTCTCTCTCTTTTTTTTTTTTTTTTTAACTATGAGGGCTACTCCATGTCTTAGAAGGGATTCTTGCCCACATTAATATATATAGTAGTCATCTGAATTAAATTCACCCATACCCATCCATTTTAGTTCACTGACTCCTAGATCTATAGGGCCCAATAACATAAGCACTAGGCACTGAGCACTTGAGATGTGGTTAGTACAAATAGGGAACTGAGTTTTTACTTTTATCACTGTTAATTAAACCAAATTTAAAGGAACGGAGTTACAAAATGGTTGTGCAAGTTTCTTTTTCTTACCAATATCACACTGCATAAGAACAAGATTAATTTTAGTATCAAGGGAAGGAAACACTGATTTGTGACCTGATGACACTGTAAGGAAATTTAATGTTGACACAGAAACTTTTATAATACAACAGATCAATAATAAAGCTTTTACACATTTTCTAACAAAGCAATATACAGAACATTTTGATACAATCAACATTATATTTACTGATTGTAAAACTACATAATTTTGTTGATATTGATAAAATATTTGCTTTTCATTTTTGATGTTAATAATCCTGAGTAGATTCATCAATGAGGGATTTATTTTTTTCTCGCTAGTTTTCTCACCTATGTAAGCATATGAAATAATAAAGTCTTAAGATTTTCTTCCTAGAATCAGACAGACCGAATAGTGAGAGAATATATCTAATGTTCGAGCCTCCTGGAGAGATTGCTTTGAAACCTGACAAATGTCCTCATATGTTCAAGGTCTAGAACAATGGTAAGAGAGTACTGAGAAAGCACGAACATATAGAGGAAAACCAAAAGTAAGCATGTAAAATAAAACGTTTTCTAAGTAAATCAATACAATTTTTAACTTACAATTTCACATTAAAATTATAATATTTAAATTTGCTTTTTTTCTGAGTTCCCACTGATAACCGTAATATTGCCATCTAATTTACTTGGCTTTTGTTTTATTACATTTTAACAATGGTCCTTCAAAGGAAGGAACCCAAATCCAAAATATTATACACATAAAATTGGGATTATTTAAAAAGCCATTTCTTTGAGAACATAATAGGCAATACTACCAAACTGAATATTTCTAGTGAGGAATCCATGGCCTCACACTTCTGCTCTTTTCTGACTTTTTTTTTTTTTTTGGTAGAAATATGGTCACATCTATTTCTATCAAGACATCACTATCTTTGGGTTGTTGTGGATTCAGTTTTTTTCCTTCTATTGGCTCTATTTACCATGGTTTTAACATATTCTCTTACTAATATAGTTCTCTGATTTGCTTTTGCTTCTCCTATCTGTTTTCATATGAAAGGATTTACAGACGGTTTCTCAACAATGCTGCCATAAGAAATATCCTTCAAACATGTGGTCAAGCCCTCTACAGATGATATTGCTTAATTCCTGCCTTTGAAAGCCACTGTTCATCAATGATGCAAATACCAGGAAACACAGAACTAAGCTGTATTTTTGAATTTAAGCCATAACTTCAGCATTTAACTCTTCTATGTGGTAACAAAACCCAAACAAAAATGGGGAGCATTCCCAAATTTAATCTGGAACTATCTTAAGCAAAATATAATAGTTTCAGGCAGAGTAACAGAGACACATTCAGTATATTTTATTTTAGACATTTTATTTTACTTCTGCTAGTTAGAAAACCTGAAAGCAGACCCTCTATGCAAAGGGACTTACTCTTGATTAATTGTTCTTTTCTTGTCCTCTCCTTGAAAAGACAGAGAGCGTTTTTGCAAAAAAAGTAAGCTAAGTCAGTAACAAAATGAAAGGAAGGCTGAAAAGAAGCTAAACAAATTTACCTCTCATTGGAGATCACACATACATAAAGACAATGAAAGAAATTTAGATCTAGAGAGGAAACCCAACAGGTTTAATGATTTCATTTTGAATATGAGGAAAACAAGACCTAGAATTCTTAAATAATAATCAGAAATTTCAGGTCT
>NW_011495082.1:15021102-15023848 GCF_000754665.1 Bison bison bison
CCCTGGGATTTCTTTGGAAGGAATGATGCTAAAGCTGAAACTCCAGTACTTTGGCCACCTCATGCGAAGAGTTGACTCATTGGAAAAGACTCTGATGCTAGGAGGGATTGAGGGCAGGAGGAGAAGGGGACGACAGAGGATGAGATGGCTGGATGGCATCACTGACTCGATGGACGTGAGTCTGAGTGAACTCCGGGAGTTGGTGATGGACAGGGGGGCCTGGCGTGCTGTGATTCATGGGGGTCACAAAGAGTCGGACACGACTGAGCGACTGAACTGAACTGAACTGAATGGAATTCATCTAGATATACTGGATTTTACTTTTAAAAAATCTCCATCCAAAGTCCATTACCTGCTTGACTCATTATTTATAACATCAGGTTTTTACATGCTGGGTGAAGTTCAAAATATTTATCAGCTGAGAAACTTCCATAATGACTGAGACAGAAAATAGAAATCTCATAGAAACAACTTTCTCCTTCTGTCCATAAGCAACACTCCCTTTTCTTTTAATAGATTACAAAGATATATCAAAATGATTTGCCAATAAAGAACACCTGAATGATATAATTCTGGCATATGGCCAACTTATATTGAGAAACTAAATATGGCTGATAGAATTATTCCCCAACCTTGAAACCTTTACAGACTGTTGAACACTAAAATAGGGCAATATTTCTTTACAATAGCTAACAACAGTAAGTAAAGTTAAGTAATAAACCTTCCATCAGCTCTCAAGGAAAAAAAATCTTTTTTTTTTCAATTCATATCAAGGGAATAATTTAATTATATTTCCATTGTAGCTGTCCTTTCTGGGGTTATCATATCTGGAAGAAACTAGACATAAAGCCTGAACTAGGCCTCTTCTGGGAGCTCTAAAATAAATGAACATGGCTATAGGAATCAATGAGATTTCCTTGTTGATCCATACTCCTCTCCAAAAAGGATAAAATAGTGCACTTATATTCCAAACAGTGGAAAACTTATAGTTTCTTTTTAATCATGATATGTTTTCAAGCAATAAAATGCATAAGTCTTGTGTTAAGGTTGATAAGATTGGCAATTGCATAGCCCCAAATAACTGAATTTAGAAAAGGCAGAGGAAGCAGAGATCAAACTGCTAACATCTACTGGATGATCAAAAAAGCAAGTGAGCTCCAGAAAAACATCTACTTCTGCTTCAGTGACTATGCCAAAGACTTTGTGTGGATCACAACAAACTGTGGAAAATTCTTTAAGAGAAGGGAATACCAGACCACCTGACCTGCCTTCTGAGAAATCTGTATGCAGGTCAAGAAGTAACAGTTAGAATTGGACATGGAACAATGGATTGGTTCCAAACTGGGAAAGGAGTATGTCAAGGCTGTATATTGTCACCCTGCTTATTCAACTTATATGCAGAGTGCATCATGTGAAATTCTGGGCTGGATAAAGCACAAGCTGCAATCAAGATTGCTGGGAAAAATATCAATAATCTCTGATATGCAGATTACACCACCCTCATGGCAGAAAGCAAAGAGGAACTGAGGAGCCTATTGATGAAAATCAAAGAGGACAGTGAAAAACTTGGCTTAAAACTCAACATTCAAAAAACTAAGATCTTGGCCTCCAGTCCCATCACTTCATGGAAAATAGATGCGGAAACAATGGAAACAGTAACAAACTTTGTCTTTTTGGTCTCCAAAATCACTGCAGATGATGACTGCAGCCATAAAATTAAAAGACGCTTGCTTCTTGGAAGAACAGCTATGGCCAACCTAGACAGCATATTAAAAAGCAGAGACATTACTTTGCCAACAAAGGTCTGTCTTGTCTAAGCTATGGTTTTTCTGGTAGTCATGTATGATGTGAGAGTTGGACCATAAAGAAAATTGAGCACCAAAGAGTTGATGCTTTTGAACTGTGGTGTTGGAGAAGACTCTTGAAAGTCCTTTGGACTGCAAGGAGATCCCACCAGTTTATCCCAGAGGAAATCAGTCCTGAACATTCATTGGAAGGTCTGATGCTGAAGCTGAAGTTCCAATACTTTGGCCACCTGATGCAAAGAACTTACTAACTAGAAAAGACCCTTATGCTGGGAAAGATTGAAGGCAGGAGGAGAAGGGGACGACAGAGGATGGGATGGTTGGATGGCGTCACTGCCTCAGTGGATGTGAATTTGAGCAGGCTCCAGGAGTTGGTGATGGACAAGGAAGCCTGGCATGCTGCAGTCCATAGAGTCGCAAAGAGTTGGATATGACTGACTGAACTGAACTGAACTGAAATAACTACCGTGCAAAAGAAAATATAGACTATTTGCATTACCCTGGATTTTTCCTCAATGTGTCTCCCAACCTTGTCCACCCAGAAGCAGCAACTTTATAATCTCTACAACCAATAACTAGTTTTACTTTTTTTCTCTTGTTTCATTTCTTTCTTTCAAAATTATGTCTTGAGGTCTTGAAACTCACTCATCAGACGTTCATTCCTTTATACTGCTAAGCACTATTTCATTGTATGGTTAAGTCATACTTCATTTATCTATTCTCTTGGTAATGAACAACTGCTATTTCATTTTACCTTTGTTTTTGCAGTGTTCGGAGAAGGCAATGGCACACCACTCCAGTACTCTTTTTTTTTTTTTTCCAACTTTGTTAAATTCACTGATTAGCTCTATTAATTTTCTGATACTATCTTTAGGGTTTTCTATGTACATTATCATATCACCTGCAAACAGTGAGAGCTTGACTTCCTCTTTTCTGATCTG
>NW_011495082.1:15026703-15026870 GCF_000754665.1 Bison bison bison
GGTGTAAAACCGGCGCACCTTCTCAGGCAGATGTTGACCGTCCAGACCCCCAATAAGTTTTAGTTAGCAAAGAAGCCAGTTTTATAGAAAATGTCTCTCTGGGGCTGCGATTGCCCCCTTCCGGCTCTGGCTGCCTGTCACCGGAGGGGGAAGGTCTGCAGCCGGCT
>NW_011495082.1:15027539-15032490 GCF_000754665.1 Bison bison bison
CCACTCCAGTACTCTTGCCTAGTAAATCCCATGGATGGAGGAGCCTGGTAGGCTGCAGTCCATGGGGTCGCTAAGAGTCAGACACGACTGAGTGACTTCACTTTCACTTTTCACTTTCATGCATTGGAGAAGGAAATGGCAACCCACTCCAGTGTTCTTACCTGGAGAATCCCAGCGACAGGGGAGCCTGGTGGGCTGCCGTCTATGGGGTCACACAGAGTCGGACACGACTGAAGTGACTTAGCAGCAGCAGCTGCAGTGTTAGCTCTTATGATTAATGCTGCTATGAGTATACTCTTAAGAGCATATATTTTAACGAATACTGTCAATAATTGCAAAATATAGTGTAAATGTATATTTAAAAGAAAACGACAATTTACATTCCCAGCTGCAGCACATAAGGATTCCATTTGATCTATATCCTCACCAACATTTTGAATTGTTCGTCTTTTACGTTTTAGCCCTTAGGTTTTGTATGATGACAGAGAAGCCTTAAGAACTGCTACAGTGTGCTACATGTCTGTCACTTTATTCAGGCATTTTTGTGCAGAAAGTATTTCCTTGCAGCTTTTTCTACAGAAATTGGAACACAGTAGAATGTAATATATTTGTAAAATAAATTATTACTTAAAATAATTACTTCTAGTAGGAGATAATTAAATATTTTTGTGCATAGATATTTTCATGATTTCTTAAACTATGATTGAGCTATAAATATTTCTGACTTTATCATGTGGATGTGTAGTTTTCTCCTCTAGTTGTCTGCATCTCTTATTTAGAAATTGCTGCCACAGTTACATGAATCAGAGTATTAAAATGAACATGCATTTCCAAAGCTAAAATACGTATTCAGAAATACTTTGCTCTTGCCATGCAGGATACTGACTAATAGCAATGATTGAAGCAAATTACTGTTAAAGCCTGTTGAGTGCCCTTAGCCGATTCTGTTCTGAGGAGATCACAAGTGTGCTATAGAAGACTTTTCACTTTTTTGCACTGATATTCTTGGCTCCACTTTCTGTCCCAAACTATGGCAATTTCTTAATGACCTCAATTGAAGAATATTTGCTTTGGAAAACGGTTTTTCTCTGTTCATCCAGTATGTTCTGTATGTAACATTTTGTCTTTTTCTCATTGGTTCCAGAACCTACTTATACACTCTCTCTTTTACTGTGTTCTCTAAGATCATAGGCTATTTCCAGTCCAGACCCTTGTCTAGTCACTCCTCCCGTGAATAAATGCTTAATTGCAGATTTTCCATTCTTGTTTGCCTGAGAGGTGACTATAGAGATTTTTTCTTTGAAGCCTAGGGTCAAGGGCTTGTCTGGTAACACAAGTCATGAATTGCAAGAAAGATGACCTTAATGTTTCTTGATTATAGCACTAGTCTTCATCTATAGATTTTCCACATATAGCTGAGGATATTTCTTGTTAAAAATTACTTCACAATTACCCTAACCACTGTACCCTCTTTCTGAAATGGGACTGGAGGCATGGAGCATTCACACTAATTATCAGCTGAAACAACCCTCATGCACTTGACACAGAAAAACACCTTCAAGTTCATGATGCTGTCAATTCTTATACATGGTAACCTTTACAACTAATTTTCACATTGTGAATATGATTGAGTGAGTAGAATCAAGCTTTCCTATGAAAATTTACTTCCTTTCTCTTTTCATTTTTTTTACTGAAGTATAACATACATATTTAAAAGTACACAAATCACATGTGTATAGCCCAATACATTTTTACAAAGTAAACATGCCTCTATAACTGCCAACAAAAGCAAGAAACTGAATATTCCCATTGCACAAGCAGTGCTTCTGCTTGCCTGCTAGTCAACCCACCCCCACCAAGGATAATCCTTTATTTGTCTCTTTACTAAATTTTAAATAAAATCTCACAGTATGCCAGACTACTTTGTGTGTGTGTGGGTGTGTATGTGTGTAGCTCCTCTTAGTCAACATTGTTTTTGAAATCAATCCATGTTTTAGTGGAGTAATAATTAGTTTATCTCAGTGCTATACAGAAAAGGTCAGAACACTTTTTCTATAAATAGTGAAAGTGAAGTCGCTCAGACGTGTCCGACTCTTTTGAGACCCCATGGACTATAGCCTATGAGGCCCCTCAGTCCATGGGATTTCCCAGGCGAGAATATTGGAGTGGGTTGCCATTTCCTCTCCAGGGGATCTTCCCATCCCAGGGGTGGAGCCAGTTTCTCCCGCAGTGCAAGCAGACACTTTACAGTCTGAGCTACTAAGGAAGCCCTTTTTCTGTAAAGGGCCAGGTAATACATTTTGTATCCTTGCAAGCCATATAGGTTCCATTGTAACTATTAAAACTGCTGGTATAGCACAAAAGAAGCTGTAGACCATATGCAAACAAAATAATACAATTATATTCTAATAAAACTTTATTTACAAAAACAGGGAGTGGGTCAGCTGTGTCAGCTGGTTTTAGTTTGATGACTGTCAAAAATCTTGAAGGTGGACTGCCCAGTCTGTCGAAGGCCTGATTTCTGAACTTCCAAAGCATTTACTTGGCTGAGTGATGAGATGTGTGGCTCAAAGGAGTAGAGCATACACCATAGACACCAAAGCGAAAGAAGTCATTTTGGGGAGGTTTATCCTGCCAAGGTCTGGGTTGCTTTTGAAGACTGCTAAAAACAGTCTCATACAGAGTGAGTCCACTGCCAGCGGTAATCAACAAAACGTCTTTATGGAGTCTGATCAGAATAATAGAGACTGAAGATACCTCAGCGTCTTTATAATTCACTAGTACCTTTCAGTTTTTGAAAAGTTATATAATAAATCATATTGCTAGATTTGTTTGTAGATGTTGAATTAACACAAGCCAAAGAGAGTTATCTGTTCCATCATCTTATTGTTGAATTTGAAATATTTACATGCCTATGTTGACCATGGATAATCTTTATCTATTTTATGATTCACATCACTTTTCATTTACTTTTATAATTGACCAGGTCACCCTAATGTAAACTTTCCAGTTTTCTTAAAAGTCTGATAGTTTTTATTTTCATTATAGTTTTGCTTTGTATCTTGGGGAATTCTAAATCTTCTTTTTGTTGTGGTTCAGTTAGAGCACTGGAGTCCTTTTATTAGTTCCATCACCCTAATATAAACTTTCAGCTTTTCTTAAAAGTCTAGTGGTTTTGATTTTCATTATAATTTTGCTTCATATCTCGGGAAATTCTGAGTCCTTTGTTTGTTGTTCAGTCACAGCACTGGAATCCTTTTTTAGTTCCATATTATTTTACTTTTACTTTATCTTAAAATAGTCTATATAGAATACAGTCACTGCTCTTATAAAGTTTTAAAAATGATTTGAAAATATATGTATTTGAGATCAAAAACTTGAATATTTATCCATTTTCATACTTACTTTGTAAGTACATCGAAGTATTGAATGACATATGAAAAACACTAAGCAGAGCTCATCATTATTATCTTTCTGTTTCATGAATAAATTACCAAATGAATTATTCAAATTAAGTCTCATGAATTAATATCAAAGGATTAGTCTGTTCCTGACAATAGGTTAATAAATTGCAGAGTAAGCTACAGAGACCTTGCTTTTAAATAATTGGTATTATTTATTGTATTCTTAGATATAGGAATTTATTCTATGAGTTCATTTCCTTAAAATCTCCTGAGTCATATGTAAAGATTTTGTTCATATTGCTTTGTGTTGCATGATGGCTTATTTTTTCTCTTTCAATAATCTTCAAATGCACACATGACAAAAATTAATGTGAATGAATTACCAGTTACCATCAATTTGCAAAATATAATGTATTAAATGTAACAAAAGGTAGGCAATACAGTAAAATATCACTGAAAGCAGGATATAAAAATTAATTTGTTACTCTAAAAGTAATAAATTATAAAACAGTTGAAGAAATATAGCTTTTCAATGCAATCATATTTATCAATAAATATTTATACTTTATCTGTTAATGTAATCTTCTAAACTTCTTGAACAATTTTTTCATTGTCATAAATGGTTTAATAAACACTGGTATAAACATATTTATAAATCTTATGGAACAAATCTCAGTATTATCTAGCCTTTCCTGTTCCATTTTAGTTTTCTACTAGAAGACTGACTCGACGCTTTTTTTTCACTTTTTTTAAATTTTATTTTTTAACTTTACAGTATTGTATTGGTTTTGCCATGTATCAACATGATCTGTCATCCCTCTGGGTCATCCCAGTGCACCAGCCCCAAGCATCCAGTATTGTGCATCGAACCTGGACTGGCAACTCGTTTCATACATGATATTATACATGTTTCAATGCCATTCTCCCAAATCATCCCACCCTCTCCTTCTCCCAAAGAGTCCAAAAGACTGTTCTCTACATCAATGTCTCTTTTGCTGTCTTGTATACAGGGTTATTGTTACCATCTTTCTAAATTCCATATATATGCGTTGCTGCTGCTGCTGCTAAGTCGCGTCAGTCGTGTCTGACTCTGTGTGACCCCATGGACGGCAGCCCACCAGGCTCTGCCATCCCTAGGATTCTCCAGGCAAGAACACTGGAGAGGGTTGCCATTTCCTTCTCCAATGCATGAAAGTGAAAAGTGAAAGTGAAGTCGCTCAGTCATGTCCGACTCCTAGGGACCCCATGGACTGCAGCCTACCAGGCTCCTACGTCCATGGGATTTTCCAGGCAAGAGTATTGGAGTGGGGTGCCAAGTATACTGTATTGGTGTTTTTCTTTCTGGCTTACTTCACTCCGTATAATAGGCTCCAGTTTCATCCACCTCATTAGAACTGATTCAAATGTATTCTTTTTAATGGCTGAGTAATACTCCATTGTGTATATGTACCACTGCTTTCTTATCCATTCATCTGCTGATGGACATCTAGGTTGCTTCCATGTCTTGGCTATTATAAACAGTGCTGCGATGAACATTGGGGTACACG
>NW_011495082.1:15032791-15041148 GCF_000754665.1 Bison bison bison
GAGTTGCTTGTATATTTTTGAGATTAGCTGTTTGTCAGTTGCTTCATTTGCTATTATTTTCTCCCATTCTGAAGGCTGTCTTTTCACCATGCTTATAGTTTCCTTTGTTGTGCAGAAGCTTTTAAGTTTAATTAGGTCCCATTTGTTTATTTTTGCTTTTATTTCCAATATTCTGGGAGGTGGGTCATAGAGGATCCTGCTGTGATGTATGTCGGAGAGCATTTTGCCTATGTTCTCCTCTAGGAGTTTTATAGTTTCTGGTCTTACATTTAGATCTTTAATCCATTTTGAGTTTATTTTTGTGTATGGTGTTAGAAAGTGTTCTAGTTTCATTCTTTTACAAGTGGTTGACCAGTTTTCCCAGCACCACTTGTTAAAGAGATTGTCTTTAATCCATGCTTCTTTACATAGTTTTATTTCATCTGTATCAACTACACTTTCTTAAAGTCGCTTAAGTTTCCAAATATTATTCCTGAGGGTTATAGACTTGGTATTTTGAGCTGTCCACGGCTTCACAGCAGCTTATAACTAAAACGTAGAACAAAACCTGAAATCAAGGATTACTCTGGTAACTCACTGTCCAAGAACTCAACTTGCTCGCTGAGATACACAAGGAAACAGTGCACTATCTAGTGTAGCACATACAGTGCACGAGGCATGGTGCACTGAGGGTGGCTCTGCACTTGTATTTCCTGCTAACGGAGCTCAGAACGTTTAGGAAGAGGGACTCAACAGTTAATGTATTCTGGGCCAATCCAGTGCCATCCCTGACATTAGTTAGTTAAAAAAATTTTATTTTTGTTTCATTCATATTTTTAAGCACTTATTTCTTAATAATATTATCAGATAATGGAAATAATGGAATAGGATTCTTCTCTTTATGCATTTCTGAAATAATTTATCCAGGTGAATAAGTCTATGGTAACTACCTTTTATTCTATTTAATACTCTAAATAACATATAAAGACAAAGATATTTTAGAAAAAAAATTTTTTAGCTTTTATCTCTATTTCATTATTTTTAAAAGGAACAATTCTTTCATTTGTTTTGTATAGATCCTGGCTGTCTTTATAATAATTTTATTGACTCTCTTCCACAATAGCCATCAAATTATTAATTTTATCTGAAAGTAAAAGAGCATGTTTGTTAAGCTAACATTGAAACAAAGATCAAGATTAAGTGAAAATATTGGCAAGAGTTAGTTGCTTAGTTGTGTCTGACTCTTTGTGATCCCAAGGACTGTAGCCCGCCTGGCTCCTATGTTTATGGGATTTCCCAAGCAAGAATACTGGAGTGGGTTGCCATTTCCTTCTCCAGGGGATCTTCTTGACCCAGGGATCGAACCTGGGTCTCCAGCGTTGCAGGCAGAGTCTTTACATCTGAGCCACCAGGGAAGCCAAGCTGATTTTAAAAATGAAATGACTTATAACAATTTGAGAAAATACAGATGTACAATATTTTGGGAGAAAAAATTACACTTAAGTATGTGGTGCATGCATGCTCAGTCATGTCTGACTCTTAAGACACCATGAACTGTAGTCCGCCAGGCTCCTCTGCCTATGAGACTTTCCAGGCCCAAATACTGGAGTAGGTTGCCATTTCCATCTCCAGTGGATCCTCCCAACCCAGGGATCAAACCCATATCTCCTGCATTGCTGGCAAATTTGTTACCACTGAGCCATCTGGGAAGTCCTTAAGTATGTAGAAAGCATGAAAAAAAAATTTTTTTTTAATCATTTCCACATAGGTTCAAATACAGTATCTTTTTTGCAGAGAATATGAATTAGTACTCCAAATATTTTTAAAACATCTGAAAATAGGCTAGTATTCTTGTTAGTAATGACTGAAGTAAGCCAATCTCTGCTTTAGCTGTCATGAAAATTATTAAAGAATAATGTCCCAGTTTGAGACCCTATATTTTAATACTAGCAAAGAACAGCAATCATATTTAAAGATTTAATAGAAAAAAAATAGCTAGTTATAGTAATCTTGGTGACAAAGTAAAAAAACACATATAGATGAACCTAAAATACAGGTTAAACCAAATACTTTTTTTGATCAAAAAACATATACTTGAATAAAAACACAAAGAACTCAACTAATTATTTATCATTTGTAGGAATTTGTCATTTCAGAAAATATGTATTTAAATAAAGCTAGCTTCATTTTTTTAATAGTTAAATATAATATTGACCTTAATGTGCTAGTTCATTTAGTGGCAGCAACTTAATTTTATCAGTGCAAATAAATCAGTGAATGCTGAATTTTTTTCAGTGAATGACATATTTCTTATTCTTCCTTTTTATTTCCTTGTACTTGAAGTGCTGGGTAATTTGAACAGAGAAGGGCAACAGATAGTCATCATATTCTTTCACTGCTGGCTTTGACTGACATTTCTGTGAAACCATTTTGTTTCTATGCAGGTCACTGAGCCTCCTGCCTTCTTAGATCCCCTGGTCCTCTCACAGATGCTTCCATACTTCTTTAGCAGAAATCTTTAGATAGTCTTCTATGTACTCTAGGTCATAAGCAACCTGTGAGGTATCTCAGACCCTTTCTATCTCTCACTGATCCAGGGATGTATTTTGAGCTTTCTCTTGATACAGAGGAATCTTGGGGAAGGTGCCTCCCGAGTTTTACACTGAAGGAGAAGCATCTGTCTTGTTGTCATTATTGTTTCATATTTTCCATAAATAGATTCTAAAATTTAAGCAGGATTCTAGCTTTTCCAAGTTGCAGATTAATGAGTTGGTTTGGTAAAATAATATCTTCCATCAGGGACAACAATACCTTTCTTTAAATAAACATTTTGCCCCTCCCCTGTTAATGCCCACTATTTAATTTCTTTCACTGAAATAAATTAGAATCTTACACCATTTTCCCAAATATTTATCTTTATGCCATAAACTTCATTCGTGAAGTCCTTCAGATATTTTCTTTTCTAATAATCAGATGGCAGGCTACAAAGATTCAAATCCTCCTCCACTCTCCCCAAATCAAAAGACGTTTAGCAACTTGCTCTCAGTTATATGCAAAAAAAGAAAATATATTATGAACAAGTGTGTTCTTCTCAGAAATGCAAGCTTAAAAATTTTTGAAGTTCAATTATATAATTGAACAGCATTAGGGAAAAAATAAAAGACTTGTCTCATTAGAGACAGAAAAGGCAATGGAAAAATCCAACATTCACACATGAAAAGAAGAAATGAAGTCTTAACAGATTTGGATTAGAAGAAAGTTTCCTCAATCTAAAAATGGACATTTAAAAGATGCTATAGCTAACTTATTCAATAATTGGTAAATTACTGAACCATTTAAATCAATTGAAGTTAGGCATTAATCAAGGCTATCAACTCTTCAGTTCCATATCCAACATTATAGAGATTTTAGTACAGTGACAAAAAGAAAAATATATATATAAACTTGGAAAATATTAATCTGTTTTCATTCAACATAATAGTTCACAGAAAATCTTTAAGGTTCACAGAGTTTGAGGTCAAAACTTAAAACACATTAATATCTCTGTATTATTAGCAATATACAATTGAAATATAAAATTAAAAAAATTATTTTTACCTTGACAGCAAAGTCATAAAAAGTCATACGCTTAGCCAGATTTACCAAAATATAAATGACCTTACTGAGAGAAATTTAGAACAAAAATATGTTACTGGTTTGAAAGAACATTCTTCATATGTCAATTTCTTCAAATTGATTTATAGATTCAATTCAATTCCAGTGAAAACAACAGGCTATTTTGTAGAAATTGAGAAGCTGAATCCCAAATTTACACACTTGGGAGGGCACGGATTTTGGATGATATGCTAGGATCATTCCCTGGGGTCACCCTAAGTACTCATTTTACCCTTTTGTTTTTTGCAGACAGAATACTACACCAGGTGATTTGAAGAAAGAAACAGTGTGTGTATACTTAAACAACTCCCTTTAAGACTTTACAAGACTACCAATTCAAAGACATATTTTCTTTTATTTCTAAACTGGATCAACTTAATTATGATTTGACAGTGTAGTAATCCCAAAGTTACTTACAAATATCTTCCCTGTATTTTCATGTTCTAAATAAGGTTATATAGAATGTGATTACTACAACTCATATAGACTGTTAAAATTAAGAAAGTAAATGTTCCTATGGTCAGAGTACTTTGGGGTAAAAAAAAATCTTCAACATTTGAGTTTATATTTGATAGGCTATTAATTTTTTAAATTTCCTTAATATTTGAACACAGATATTGTTCAAAAAGGTGCTTAAAATGAGAGATAATGCTACATTTTGAAAGATAATTAAAAGTTAATAAAATTTATTCTAAATGTGGTGGTTAAGTCACTAAGTCATGTTTGGCATCTCCGTGGACTGTAGCCGGCCAGGCTCCTATGTCCACGGGATTTTCTAGGTAAGAATACCACAGTGGGTTGCCATTTCCTTCTCCATATTCTAAAAATGTAATAGTTTGCAAAATTAGCAGAACACTGCAACTCAACTATATGTCAATAAAAATAGAAAATGGTAACATTTAAAAAAATTATTAACTGAGCACCTACTAATGCTCACATGTAGTTTTAGACCTGGGCTTCAGCTAGTGGAGGGTGTTTAATTGAAGGAGATGAACCTTATTTATTCTTTAACTCAAGCTTTTAACTCATTTGCCAAATAGAGCTATTTTTCCAGATAGCTTATTCAAACCATACTTTTAAAAATATGTTTAGTCATAAGGTTAATCATAAACTAATGTGGGATAGAAATTCAGACCATGTGAGGCAATACAAATATATTCCCCCAAATGAAAATATATTTTGGAAAAAGTTCATGCTGTTTTCTCTCTCTGAATTTCACTTAAAACCAGTAACATCTCTGTATTTTCAATATTTTCAACTGTTTCAAGGTATAGGTTTAATGTTTACCCAACTAACTGGAGAAACATCTTAAAAAATGTGTTTATTTTTTATTGTATTCAATGATCATGACACTGAAAGATTAGAACTGAACAACAGCATCCTGCTAATCTAAAACAATAAGGATAATTTTGGTGGGGAAAATCTGGTTGGTTACTCAAGCTCAGAAAACAGCATTTTTACCACAAAAATTCATGAAGGTATTCTTTAAACAGATAACATGTATAGTTTCATTCAAGTTTTTCAATATTTTCCATAATTTGAGAAAATACATGTCTAATAAAAGATATGTGTGTAAATATGGAGTTTAATTTCATATTGAACTGCATCACTGACTTTGAATGTTCATGTGATCACCTGCTCAGGAATTTCTGGTTATCTCATTTGAGAGCTTTTGACCTATGAAGCTTATTAGACAAAGCTGAGTCATGTGGCCCAAAGTGGCAGTATTAATTAATGTTCCCATAATGATCATTGGCTTAATCACATTCATAATTTAAGAAGTCTTGTGTCAGCTTTTACCAACGTGTTTACAGCTATAACAGTGGCAGTTATTGCACAATGTTTGATTAGTTGTTTCTAACAAGCTCACTTTTTCCTTTTATTTTTTTTCTTTTCAGATTTCCATTAGACATTTGGGATTTCTTCCAGTAACAAAAGGCAAAACATTGTAAAGGTAATAAACAAATGCATTCTTTACTATTGTATCCATGTCTTATATCAGTCGCATTTTCCATTATTAATTACTGATTACATAAACAACATTACACATACACTAGATATTTAACTAATCAAAAAACTAAATACATAAAGAAATTTTAGTGTCATCCATCAAGTACATACTGTCAGACACTCTGTCAGGTGCTTAATATATAGTATGTCTAATTCTCACAGTGACTCTACAAGGTTAATGAGAAATCTCATTATATGTAAGAAAAATGCTCGAACAGTTAATAGAAACTTGAATTTACACAGCTAACATGGAAAAATGGCCCAATTAAAACCAAATCGTTTGGCCTCAAATCTTGTTCTCTCCCTTATGGTATGTTGCTATCAGGTGCTATCAGGTCAAAAAGTAACTGATTAACTGTTTTACATGTTTTGTTTTACTGAGAACAGGTTTCCAAAGTCCAGTATATGTTCACAGAAATTAGAAGCCAAATTTTGATTTTGCATGATGATGAAAGGACACTAACCAAGGCACTCTTTCCCTTGGCTGTATGAAAATTAGTCATTCCTACTATGATCCCCTAGATTGGTAGCCTTCTTCTATCTTCCCCGATAGCTCAATTGGTAAAGATCCGCCTGCAATGAAGGAGACCCTGGTTCGATTCCTGGGTCGGAAAGAGCCACTGGAGAAGGGATAGATAGGCTAAGCCCTCCAGTATTCTTGGGCTTCCCTTGTGGCTCAGCTGGTAAAGAATCCGCCTGCAATGTGGGAAACCTGGGTTGATCCCTGGGTTGGGAAGATCCTCTGGAGAAGGGAAAGGCTACCCACTCCAGTATTCTGGCCTGGAGAATCCCATGGACTATATAGTCCATGGGGTTGGAGAGTCAGACATGACTGAGTTTCACTTTCTATTTTTTAATTTACAACTCCACTTCATAAAACCAACACACACCCTACCCACTCCCAAAATGGCCTTCATAAGAAATGTATATTAACAAATGCATTTTCCCTTTTCCTATCTTCTAAACTTTCTACTCAGTTGCTTCTGTTTTGAAGTCTGCTAACAGGGTTTGGGCCTTCTGTGATGGAGGGTTGGTAGAAAAGTGAGAGGAAGAGAAATAACAGAAAGTACTGGTGTATTCTATAGAGAAAAGTTGAGTGAGCAAAGGAAGAGCTAGAAATTCTTAGCATACAGAATGTATGAAAGCAGGTGAAGTTCAAGGGGTGTAATGAAAGCTCTGAGTTGTCTGTGAGAACCCAGTCTGGAACAAAGATTTTCTAGGTACTGGACAGTGAAAATCATAGACAGTTGGAAGGAGAAAGAATTTGTGAGTTAAGAAACAAATTAAAAGAAAAAAGTGTTTATTTTGTATAGCGGTATAGTGAAAGTGAAGTTGCTCAGTCGTGTCCGACTCTTTGCAACCCCATGAACTTTGCAACCCCTACCAGGCTCCTCTGTCCATGGGATTTTCCAGGCAAGAATACTGGAGTGGGTTGCCACGTATAGGGGTATAGCTGAGCCGATTAACAATGTTCAGGTGAACAGCAAAGGGACAGGGACAGAGCCACACATATACATATACATATTCATGTATCCATTCTCCCCCAACTCGCTGCCCATTCAGGCTGCCACATAACATTGAGCAGAATTCCATGTGTGATACAGTAAGTCCTTGTTGGTTATACATTCAAAATACAGAAGTGTGTACATGTCCATTCCACACTCCCTAACTATCCCTTCCCCCAATCCTTCACCCTGGCATCCATAAATTGTTTCTCTAAGTCTGTGAGTCTGTTTCTGAGACAGAGATTTTTATAAGTTCCATGGATTATACGTTTGGTTCTCTCAGTCACAAAGTTCTTGCATAACTCTTTTATGGGTCAAGAAATTGTTCATTTTCCCAGTGGCAATGCTTACTCTACCTTTGCATATCTGAAACTGTTAACCATGACTTAAAGAGACTGGCTAGCAAGTACACTTTGTAATATCTCTGTTAGAGGGCAGAGGATGCCTACATCTTAAATCCTAAAGAGAAGAAAAAGAATTGTATCTGGCTATCATTATCGTCTTCTCTGTAGGGGATTCCACCATTTCATTTACTGACTTGTCTTAAAAATACTTATGAATGTATATGATAACAAAGGGAATATCTCCTGATCTATAATTTAAAAAAAAAGTCTTAAAATAATCCCTTTAATCCTTAATGTAGTATATTTTGTTAACTCATTTGAAGTCATTAACTCTGGGGATCTTGATTCGGAATGGTAGCCTTAGATAGAATGCCTGACACAGGACACTTGGCGGGCAGGAGCAACACTGTCTTTGGAATAACCCAAGCAGTCCAGGTGCAGACGTGGCAGAGGTGGAACATTGGCTTTGTCTCATGCAGTATGACCTATGATATGCAGATGACACCACCCTTATGGCAGAAAGTAAAGAGGAACTGAAAAGCCTCTTGATGAAAGTGGAGAGTGAAAACGTTGACTTAAAGCTCAACACTCAGAAAACGAAGATCATGGCATCTGGTCCCACCACTTCATGGGAAATAGATGGGGAAACAGTGGAAACAGTATCAGACTTTATTTTTCTGGGCTCCAAAATCACTGCAGATGGTGACTGCAGCCATGAAATTAGAAGACGCTTACTCCTTGGAAGGAAAGTTATGACCAACCTAGATAGCATATTCAAAAGCAGAGACATTACTTTGCCAACAAAGGTTTGTCTAGTCAAGACTATGGTTTTTCCTGTGGTCATGCATGGATGTGAGAGTTGGAC
>NW_011495082.1:15041248-15041402 GCF_000754665.1 Bison bison bison
ACTCCAGTGTTCTTGCCTGGAGAATCCCAGAGATGGCAGAGACTGGTGGGCTGCCGTCTCTGGGGTCACACAGAGTCGGATACGACTGAAGCAACTTAGCAGCAGCAGCAGCAGCAGCAGCAATGATGGCATTTAATAAGAAAAAATTGGGTTT
>NW_011495082.1:15041570-15043948 GCF_000754665.1 Bison bison bison
GGAGGAGAAGGGGACGACAGAGGATGAGATGGCTGGATGGCATCACTGACTCGATGGACGTGAGTCTGCATGAACTCTGGGAGTTGGTGATGGACAGGGAGGCCTGGCGTGCTGCAATTCATGGGGTCACAAAGAGTCGGACACAACTGAGCAACTGATCTGATCTGATCTGATCATTATTGTCAATACCCTAGCATATAAAAGATGGAGATGAGTTACCTCACTGACTGAGGAGGCAGCAGTGAAAAAAATCTGTTTGACTGTACTAAATCAGTGCTATAGGGGGAAAGTAACAGAGTTTTTTGAATCACTGCTCAGATTTCTATAACTGTTTGAGTGATCAGCAGAGAGCTAAAATACCTGTGCAGGTTTGATCTGATACTCAGTTACTATCTGATAAAATTAAGAAATTAAATAATACTATAAACAGAACCCTTTGGAATAAAAACATTTGTCAACATTTTGAAAGTTTTTATTTTATCTGATGAATTGTGAAGTTATTTTGTCATTTCCCATATAACATTTCAACAAAGGATATTCTCAGAAAATGATGCTCAATATGAGAAAACAAAATGACATTTTGAAAGGCAACTAATAATGCATTAATAATATGTATTAATTTTACTGAATTATGATACTTTATTACACATTTCTTCTCTGTAGGGGATTCCACCATTTTATTTACTGACTTGTCTTAAAAATACTTATGAATGTATATGATAACAAAGGGAATATCTCCTGATCTATAATTAAAAAAAAAAGTCTTAAAATAATCCCTTTAATCCTTAATGTAGTATATTTTGTTAACTCATTTGAAGTCATTAGCTCTGGGGATCTTGACTTGGAACGGTAGCCTTAGATAGAATGCCTGACATAGCCCACTTGGCGGGCAGGAGCAGTACTGCCTTTGGAATAACCCAAGCAGTCCAGGTGCAGACGCGGCAGAGGTGGAACATGGGCTTTGTCTCATCCAGTATGACCTATTCATTCACTGTCATACAAGTGATGACCAAAACATAATCTTCAGTTGTTTTCAGAGGAAACACAAAGAAATATATTTTGAAGCACTGAATAAAATGGGAATGTAGCATTAGCCTCATTTTCAAGGCTAGTAAGAGTAAAAGATCATAAAATCTTCCATAAAACACTCGAAAAAGCACAAACTTTATGAAAACGGTTGATAACAATAATTTTCTTTTGGCTGAAAGGAATATAAAGTTCACCAAACAAAGCTATGTTTTTAGTGCCTTAAAATAACATGAACACTCTGGTTCATTGGATGTCCTATATTCAGCAAATTAATTGGGACAAACCACTTCAGGAAAAAAAAAAAAAAGTATGCTGAACATTATTTTATTTCCTTTTAGTTATGCTTCAAAGACATACTGATAAAAAGGTTTTCTAAAAGCAAGGTGGTTAATTACTAGGGTTGTTCTGCTCTGAGATCACATTTAAACTGCAATTACTCTAAAAGCAAGGTTATAGCTACTACAGTTGCCCAGTTCTAAACCTGTATCAGCAGGAAGGTTTTATGAGTATTAAATGGATTGTGACTTCACTCTTTTCTCTAATTATTTTGTTTATTGGGAAAGGAAGGTAATCATCATAAAATTAAATATCTAATCACAGAGGCTCAACTGACAAATGGCTAATAAGCTGTTTTGTAGACTAAAACAATATTACAAATGTACTTGGCCCTAAAAAAATATATGTCTCTGTTGTATCTCTCACACTTAATGCCGTTTTAGCAGAACAAGATTATATCTTTAAAAAATAAGGGAGGAGCAAATACAGTTATAGTAGGTCTATTTTCAAGGAGCTCATGATGTTCTGTGACAGACCACACTGCACTGATTCCATGGGAAATTTCTTTCACCTGACTGGATGTATAATAAAGTTCTTACATCCAAATTCAAATTTTACAGTATTTTCTTTACGATATGCAACATGGTAGGATATGCAGGAAAAAATGTCACATTAAGAAAAGGTCAGTAATCTATCTCTCGTTTACATTATAAAAACAGGAAAATGTCAAGGAGAGTCTTACGTAACTTAGACCCCACAATTCTGGATTATTTTACTGTGTTTTAATATTAATTGTAACTTTGAGTTATGTTTGGTGGAAATGTTCTATTAAATGGTCTACAACTACACTTTTCTTTGCAACATGGTCAGTTATGTCATATTTATATCACAAAAAGTGACAAATGGTACAAATTAAGGCTTGATTCATTGTCTTGGATGTCCAAACTTTAAAAGTGACAATAACAAAATTAAACTTAAAAGTATATCCTGTCTGTAACTAGTGCCTTGTAAACAGCACAAAACTTTAAGTAAATGTTCTTCCAACATTAAAAAAAAAAAACAAAAAAACTATC
>NW_011495082.1:15044048-15061159 GCF_000754665.1 Bison bison bison
CGTTTAATTCAGTAAAGAAGCTGTTTCTAACATAGAAGAGTGAAGTTGGGACATATGCTTTTTCTTACACTTCTGTCAAAAATATCAATAGACATTATTATTAGAAATACACTTGTTCTTCATTTGCAATTATAGTTTGGCTATAGATAACAATAGTTTGGTAAAAAGCAATGATGGAGAAGGAAATGGCACCCCACTCCAGTACTCTTGCCTGGAAAACCCCATGGATGGAGGAGCCTTGTGGGCTGCAGTCCATGGGGTCACAAAGAGTCGGACACAACTGAGCGACTTCACTTTCACTTTTCACTTTCATGCATTGGAGAAGGAAATGGCAACCCACTCCAGTGTTCTTGCCTGGAGAATCCCAGAGATGGCAGAGACTGGTGGGCTGCCGTCTCTGGGGTCACACAGAGTCAGATACGACTGAAGCAACTTAGCAGCAGCAGCAGCAGCAGCAGCAGCAATGATGGCATTTAATAAGAAAAAATTGGGTTTGTGGGATTTATTGTTTTGTATAGCTTAGTATTAAAATTTAGTGTTACTTAAAATTATCTTCTACATATAGTATATATCAGTAAGGTCTACAACATAAATTATATATAAATATATAGATTATACATGTATACATATGTTTTTGAAAGGTGATTCTTGAACATTTAGCAGCACACTGCAGATTCAAACATACTGTATCAATAATTATGTAAGATATATGAATATAAAAACCTCATTTAAAAGACAAAGATGGCCACAGTTGATTGAAAATAAGGCAGAGCTTACTATACACTTCTTCTAAGAGATTTATCTTACACAGTTATACAAAAAATATTGAAAGTAAAAATATGTTCAAAAAACATAATATGCAATACTTAAAGTATTATAGTATCAGATGGAACAGATTTGAATGAAAAAAGTACTATTTGAGAAAAAGAGATTTTCATAATATGAAAATAGTCCTGCTTCCTGAATTTAAATGTACAATTAAATGCAACAAACAATACACTCATAAAATACAAAAGAGAAAAATGGTGACACTAAAATGAGAACTATACAATCCTCAAAAATAAGAGACTATTTTAAGACACTGTTCTCAAAAACTGATAATGAAAATTCAGAAAAAATTCAGTGAGAATATAAGAGATTTGAACAATAGCATGGGCAGAACTGGCACAATGGTTGTATAGTTAACAGAAAATTTATCAATAGTAGAAAAAACATTATATAGATACACAAGTGACTTTTACCATAATATACTATAGTCTAGGCCAAAAAACAACTCTTATTGAAAGTAAAAGGATGAAAATTTATGTATAGAACATATTCTCTGAGAACAAAGGAATTAATATACAGATTCAAAAAAATATTTCTAGAGTATGATCATATGCTTGGAAATTTAAGAACAATACAATTGCAAATAAGTCAGTGGTCAAAAAAGAAAATGGAAATAAATTTTGTTGCTAGTCTGCCAAACACTTTGGTGGAAAGAAAAAAACAAATGAACAAAGAGACGGCTATAAAGAAATATAATAACCTGAGAGATTTAAAAATAGAAGAAATTTATTTCTCACAGTTTTGGAGGCTGGGAAATCCACTGGATGACACTGGCACTTCCCAGTGTCTGCTGAGAGTCTGCTTCCTCCAGGACAGGGCCATCTTGTCACTGCAGCATCACATTGCAGAAGAGACTAGCTAGCTAGTCTGGGGTCTCTTTAATAAGGAATTTAATTTCACAGGCAGAGCCCCATTGGCCGAGCTTCTTGACCTACTCACCTTCCAAAGGCCCCGCACGTAAACACTTCACCATGTGGGTGATGATTTCAACATAGGAGTTTTGGGAAACATTCAGACCACAGCATACCTCCTGCCTCCACAGCCCACCAAAGTGGTATATTCTACATTTGGCACAACTGATGAGCCTACATTTACTCATCAGTGTCACGCAGAGTCCACATGATCAGGAAGGGAGATAAGATGATCAAGTTGCAGAAATCCCTTCTGTCAGACACTGCCTGTGCGCATGCATGCTAAGTCACTTCAGTCATGTCTGACGCATTGTGAGCCTATGGATTGTAGGCTGCTAGGTTGCTCTGTCTATGGAATTCTCCAGGTAAGAATACTGGAGTGGATTGCCATTTCCTTCTCCAGGGAATCTTACTGACTCAGGGATTGAACCTGCATCTCTTATCTCTCCTGCATTGGCAGGCAGGTTCTTTACCACTAGAGCCACCTGGGAACCCCCTGTGAAACATTAAGGACATTTTAAAAAAGTATTTTTAAATTTATTTGCATTATAAACACACAGGTTGTGTATACCTACAGATGTCTATATATGTGTATTATGGACTCCTGGTGCATCTACACAAAAAACTGTCACATGTACAGTGTTGTCACTTTTTTTAAAAGTCAGTTGAAAATAATGGGTATAGTTTAATTTATGTTTTGCCAAAAATTACAAAACAAAAACACGTAAAACAACTTAAAGATATGAATGTAGTACTTTATGTGAAGATGAATTAAAAAGTATGTAAGTGAAGATGTATTGAAAAACCTTTAAATTTGGCACATAGAGACATCCTTTGACCTTCACTAGAGGCCAAGGCATCATTTCATTTAAACATTAAAGCAACTTTTGTTTGGATTTGCTTACAATACTAAAGAATTTTAACTTGGCACCAGTATAATTAAGCAGGGAAACAAAAACACATCACTGAAAGCATGTGACAAAACTCCGGTACAAGATAGTGCTCTAAAACACTTATAAAATGCTTCTATTATTGCATATTTTATCAAGGATAAAAATGCAGAAACACTGAAGAATAGTTTTACAGAAGGAATGTCTCAGATCCCTTTATCAATCCACATGTCCTCTATGTTCTGCTTACCTATTTGTTGTGAGAAAAAGAAACATTTAAACACAAATTCTTTTATGCAGAGCCCGGGTTCCGTTTACATTATTTGACCCAAGTGCTAATCTTGTGTCAAATAATGGAGAAACATCTGTCCAGTTTCCTGAGAAGTCTTGTAAAGTTACAAATGAAACTCAGCGATGTCTTTTAAATTCCCATGAATGCGTTGACTGCCATTTTGTCTAAACTCCATACTTTTTAGATTATTAGGAGGATCTTAGTCTATTATTCAGAACTCAACTGCATCCATTTTCAGTGATCACTGTGCCCCTCAGACGCTATTAGAAGTCAGGAGATAGGAAGTGGACTGCATAGAGCGACTGAACTGAACCGAATCAGCTGTCTTTAAGGCATTAGATTCACAGATGTTGAAGGAGGAGGAAGAGGGAAAGGAAAAGTGAAAAGGTGCTCTTACTTGAACTTCAGTTCGGTTCAGTCCCTCAGTTGTGGCGGGCTCTTTGCAAACCCATGGACTGCAGCACAACAGGCCTCCCTGTCCATCACCAACTCCTGGAGTTTACTAAAACTCATGTCCATTGAGTCGGTGATGCCATCCAGCCATCTCATCCTCTGTTGTCCCCTTCTCCTCCTGCCCTCAATCTTTCCCAGCATCAAGATCTTTTCAAATGAGTCAGCTCTTTGCATCAGGTGGCCAAAGTATTGGAGTTTCAGCTTCAGCTTCAGTCCTTTCAATTAATATTCAGGACTAATTTCCTTTAGGATGGACTGGTTTGATCTCCTTGCAGTCCAAGGGGCTCTCAAGAGTCTTCTCCACACCACAGTTTAAAAGCATCAATTCTTTGGTGCTCAGCTTTCTTTATAGTCCAACTCTCACATCCATACATGACCACTGGAAAAACCATAGCCTTGACTAGACGGACCTTTGTTGGCAAAGTAATGTCTCTGCTTTTTAATACGCTGTCTAGGTTGGTCATAATATTCCTTGCAAGGAGTAAGCGTCTTAATTTCATGACTGCAGTCACCATCTGCAGTGATTTTGGAGCCCAGAAAAATAAAGTTAGCCACTGTATCTGCTGATTCCCCATCTATTTGCCATAAAGTGATGGGACCAGATGTCATGATCTTAGTTTTCTGAATGTTGAGCTTTAAGCCAACTTTTTCACTCTCCTATTTCACTTTCATCAAGAGGCTCTTTAGTTTTTCTTCACTTTCTGCCATAAGGGTGGTGTCATCTGCATATCTGAGGTTATTGATACTTCTCCCAGCAATCTTGATTATTGATTCTCATGATGTACTCTGGATATAAGTTAAATAAGCTGGGTGACAATAAACAGCCTTGACGTACTCTTTTCCTATTTGGAATCAGTCTGTTGTTTCATGTCCAATTCTAACTATTGCTTCCTGACCTGCATACAGGTTTCTCAAGAGGCAGGTCAGGTGGTCTGGTATGCCCATCTCTTTCAGAATTTTCCACAGTTTATTGTGATCCACATAGTCAAAGGCTTTGGCATAGTCAATAAAGCAGAAATAGATATTTTTCTGGAACTCTCTTGCTTTTTCCATGATCCAGCAGATGTTGGCAATTTGATCTCTGGTTCCTCTGCCTTTTCTAAAACCAGCTTGAACATCTGGAAGTTCATGTATTGCTGAAGCCTGGCTTGGAGAATTTTCAACATTACTTTATTAGCGTGTGAGATGAGTGCAATTGTGTGGTAGTTTGAGCATTTTTTAGCATTGTCTTTCTTTGGGATTGGAATGAAAACTGACCTTTTCCAGTCCTGTGGCCACTGCTGAGTTTTCCAAATTTGTTGGCATATTGAGTGCAGCACTTTCACAGCATCATCTTTCAGGATTTGAAATAGCTCAACTGGAATTCCATCACCTCCACTAGCCCTGTTCTTAGTGATGCTTCCTAAGGCCCACTTGACTTCATATTCTAGGGTGTCTGGCTCTAGGTTAGTGATCACACCATCGTGATTATCTGGGTTGTGAAGATCTTTTTTGTACAGTTTTTCTGTGCATTCTTGCCATCTCTTCTTAATATCTTCTTCTGTTAGGTCCCTACCATTTCTGTCCTTTATTGAGCCCATCTTTGCATGAAATGTTCCCTCGGTATCTCTAATTTTCTTGAAGAGATCTCTAGTTTTTCCCGTTCTATTGTTTTCCTCTATTTCTTTTCATTGGTCACTGAGGAAGCCTTTCTTATCTCTCCAAAGCCCGACAAAGGCAGGATTCTGCATGCATTTCACTTGGGCATGTTTCTGTGAGTACCTGGGAAAGCCCAATGTGGGACTCTACTAGGCAGTTTCTTGATGTAGAAGATGCTACCAGAACTTGCCTCCATGCCTATCTCAGTCCTAACCAAACTGACAGCTCCTTCCAAGATCTGGCCTCCTTTCTTCCAGCCATTCCACTGTACTGTTTGGGGGATGAGTACCATGATGATGATGGGACTGGTTCTAGCACCTTTTAAAGCAGCTTGATACAAAAAGGGTCGAGTCACTTATTAGAGACTATCCACATTTTGATTTATAGGCACTTTTTCTCTAACCTTGGACTTTAGTCACAATTCTGGTGCAGTTGGAGAAAACATCCTCTGGACATAAACTACAATAAGTGTTAACACTTCCAAATTATTCTGGCTGTATATAGTGATTTTCCTTACTTTAACTTAAGTTCTAAGACCACGCATTGCCTGATATTCTCCTTCTGTCCTACTCTATATAGTACATAAAATGCATCAAAACTATTTATTTCTTAAAAAAGACACTTCTAATAATGTCCCACATTCAGCCTTATGATTTGTGCATTACTACATATGTTTTTGTTTTAGGTTTTTCTGATTTTGACTGAAATTTATTCATCTTCCCTCAGTTCTCTTAGGGCCTTCCCTGGTGGCTCAGAAGTAAAGAATCCTCAGGTTCGATCCCTGGGTCTGGAAGATCCCCTAGAGAAAGAAATGGCAACCCACTCCAGCATTATTGTCTGGGAAATCCCATGGACAAAAGCGCCTGGCAGGCTACAGTCCATGGGGTTGCAAAAGAGTCGGATACAACTTAGTGACTAAACAGTAACAACAACTCTCTTACCATCTTATTATCTCTCTTAGCATGCTAAGTTGCTTCAGTTGTGTCCGACTTTTTGTGACCCTTTGGACTGTAGCCCGCCAAGTTCCTCTGTCCATAGTTTTCTCCAGGCAAGAATACTGGAGTGAGTTGCTATGCTCTTGCCCGAGGGATGATCGAAACCACATCTTTTAACTTCTCCTGCACTGGCATGGGGGTTCTTTACCATCAGTACCATTTGGGAAAACCAAGTTAAGCCAATCTATTAACATACAGCTGGTATTTATTCATTAGTCAAAATTTATACAGTTCATCCCATGTACCATGTACTGGTTTAGAGAATATAAAATCAACAGTGAGCAAAATAGACACTTTATCTACTTTTATTGTATTTTTTCCTTCAATTCTTGAGCCTATTAAACTAATTTAGTGTTGGGAGTGTCTCAGAGAGTGCTAGTATTGGATAGCAAAATGATAATAAAAAGATTTTTATCTGAGCATTAAAATGAGAAATTTACAGCAAGCATAATCCTTAATGTCTAAGGAGAAATGCAAATATAACTTCATTAACTGTATCTTTCATAACATTATTATTTAAATGGCCTATGACATTTAATTCTGAGCAAAAGGGAAAATCCAAGCTCATTAATAATTAGCACTTTCCTTTCAGTCGCTTATATGTACCAGACCAAAAGTTTATCTCTCGTACTTTGTAAACATAAAGTAATGAAGAATATTTCTGAAGACTGTGGACTTTCAGAAATGTTAAATCATTATCATAATGCTGTACTGTAGATAAAATTAAGAACTAGAGTAAAGCAAACCTATCCTTAATAAGAAATGGACACAATGGCAAAAGAGCAAGTATATAGAGGTGGTGTTTCTGAAGAACAACAACAAAAAAGCAAAAACCGCCAGTGCTGTGAGCAATTGTGGAACACATGGAAGCTTGTCGTTAGTCCAAATATAATGCAATCAAGAATATGTTAAACAAAGTTAGGCAGATTAGAATTTTTATCCAGCTATATACCATGCAGAATTGTATTGCTTAAGGTATTGAAGTCTCAGCATCCTAAAGATAGGAATTATTATATTTCTCTTATGCAATCTAAAGGGATTTTCTGACCCTCAATGCGCAAATTTATGTAGAGTACCATGTGCTATAAGAAATATTGCAGTGCACAGCATTATTATCAAGTATGTGTGGTTTCTTAGTCATTTATTAAGTAGAAAACATGAGCTAAACATTTATATGTTGGAGTTGTTTACAATATTAGTTGGATATAATTGGTATAATTAAAATTGCTTAATTTGTAAGCAAATATTTATCTAAAGACATTCTGTGCAATATAAAGGAAGTTTAATAATCCTTTAATTACTGCAGAACAATCATATGGAAGTCATGGACTTTACCTCCTGACACATCTTAAAATGTTTCTTTTTTTTTTTCTGCTAATATTCCTAATCAGTGTGCCTAGTTAATATGATATTTTCTTTACTGCTTCACTTGCAGTTCCATGATTATCACTATAACAAAACTATGTTCTTAATTGTTGGCTATATTTATAAACATTAACTAATGTAGCAAATAAACTGAGAAAATAGACAAGCAAAGAAAATCTCCTCAAAGTTAGAATGGAGTAAATCCTCACTGTTAAACAAATAATGTCTTTTGATGTTTTCAGAAGGGGAAGGCAGTCTTTAAAAAGTGCAGCAAAATGTGTGGCATAAAGTTATTCTGTGTGTTGAAGGGTGTTATTTATAAAAAAAAAAATTGTTGGTGCTTTAATCATGTCACAGATTTAAAAGCTCTTTGAAATGTGGTGTATATAGTGTATATATAACTGTAAGTATCATTAAAATTACCATTATTTTTACTAGGAAATATGCTACAGATAAGTAGGAATAATGTGCAAGTCTTTTACCCTCACTGACCATTAAGTTCTCCATGCCAGCACACTTCCATACAAATTATGGTATATACATCATGTCTGAAAAAGCAAATAATTGAATCATCTAACTAATGTGTATATTATATACCAATTACTCATTGTCTAGGCAGTAGTAATCTACTAGTAGTCATGTAAAGAAAATCTTTATTCTTGCATAACATAAATTGTTGTTAAATTAGATAGATAACTGATCAGACACATGAATAAGCAAAATGAATAAAAATTTAAAGTAGCTAATACAAAGCAATAAAATGATATGGGGAAGGAAGCTGGGGATAATCAAGCATAGGAGAACAATGTGTTACCTAGAGCAGACCTTTTTGAAGAGATGACAGTTTAGTGACAATATAGAAGAATGAGAACAAACAATGCTAACATCTGTGGAAATAAAATTATACTCAAGGAAAACAGCAAGTGTACAGCCCTGAGGTAGGAGCTTGCCTGGATTGTTGGTAGACCAGGAAGTTGGCAACTATGGTTTGATTAGAATGAAGAGGAGAGAGAATTATAGGAGATGAAGTCAAATAAATAATAACAGGAACTTAGAAGACATACTTGCTTACAGATCATTTTAAGGATATTGGCTTTTACTTTTAGAGAGATGGGAAGTTGCCAAAGGGTTTTTAGACAAGAAATATCAGAATCTGCCATATTTTAGTAGATTCGCTTTGACTGCTGCATTGCACATAGATTTCAGGGATGGAGAATAAAGGCAACTTAGAAGTCTATTAGAGTAACTCAGGAGAGAAATTTTACAAAGGGATTAGAACGGTTATAGGAGGAGAAAAACAAAAAGAGTATCATGAATTTAAAGCTAAAGTGAAGGAAATGCTTCCAGGAACAGTTGTAATAAACTGTCTCAAATGTTGATGAGCCAAAGGAGAGGGCAAAATATTGGCAATTAGGAGTTCCATCATGTAGATCAACTGTGACCTTGCTTAGAGCAAATAGTTCTGCAGAGTCAGTATTACCAAAAGTCAACTGAATAGATAAAACAGTCAGCCACTATTTAGAGACATTATGGCTTCCCTGGTGGTGCTAGTGGTGAAGGACACACTTGCCACTGAAGATAGATGTAAGAGACAGGGGTTTGATCCCTGGGTCAGGAAGATCCCCTGGAGGAGGGCATGGCAACCTCAACATTCAAAAAACTAAGATCAGGGCATCTGGTCCCATCACTTAATGGCAAATAGATGGGGAAACAGTGGCAACAGTGACAGACTTTATATTCATGGGTTCCAAAATCACTGCAGATGGTGACTGCGGCCCTGAAATTGAAAGATGCTTGTTCCTTGGAAGAAAAGCTATAATGAACCTGGACAACGTATTAAAAAGCTGACATTACTCACAAAGGTCCCATAGTCAAAGCTATGGTTTTTCCAGTAATCATGTATGGATGTGAGAGTTGGACTATAAAGAAAGCTGAGTGTCGAAGAACTGATGCTTTTGAGCTGTGGCATTGGAGAAGATTATTGAGAGTCCCTTGGACAGCAATGAGATCCAACCAGTCAATCTTAAATGAAATCAGTCCTAAATATTCATTGGAAGGATGGATGCTGAGGCTGAAACTCCAATACTTTGGCCACCTAATGAGAACAACTGACTCATTGGAAAAGACCCTTATGTTGGGAAAGACTGAAGGCAGGAAGAGAAGAGGATGACAGAAGGTAAGATGCTTGGATGGCATCACCAACTTGATGGACGTGAATTTGAGCAAGTTCTGGAAGTTGGTGATGGACAGGGAAGACTGGAGACTGGAGTGCTGTAGTCCATGGTGTCTCAAAGAGACACAACTGAGCAACTGAACTGAATTTGAGACATTAGGATTCATCAAAATTTTTAAGAATTAAGTTTTTAATTAAAAAATTTCAATATAGTTTCTAAAACTAATTTATAGCAGATTTTATATTAAAATAACTAAAATATGATTTTATCATCTGAAGTAGGTCATAAATTTTGTTTTTTTGAAAATGAATTTTCAACCTCGATTGTTTTTTTCATTTAGATTATCTCAATTGCAGTATTTTATATATATATACATATATATAAGATTTGTAACTGATTTTTACCTAAGAACAGTTCAGGACACTTAGCCCTTAATAGCTTTGGTTGATGTCTTCTTTGTGATTCACCTTGGTACTTGATAGGCACATTTGAATTTTCACACATTGATATTCATGGAGTCATTCAATATATATGTGTTGTTTTGCCACAGGAATATTTACGTTCACAGGCATACTAACAAAACCTATTATGGCAGAATATGGACTTGATAGCAACTGAAGGTAAGCTAGTGCATTGATTGATAGTATCATCATAACTATCTCCTCAAAAAAAGAAATATCAGGGTAGTGAGATTGCTGGGTCATACGGTAGTTTTATTCCTAGTTTTTAAATGAATCCTTGTATTGTTCTCCATAGTGGCTATATCAATTTACATCCCACCAACAGAGCAAGAGGGTTCCCTTTTCTCCACATCCTCCCCAGCATTTATTGTTTGTAGATTTTTTGATGATGGCCATTCTGACCACTGTGAAATGACCTCATTGTAATTCTGATTTGGTTTTTCCAGTAGTCATGTATGGATGTGAGAGTTGGACTGTGAAGAAAGCTGAGCACTGAAGAATTGATGCTTTTGAACTGTGGTGTTGGAGAAGACTCTTGAGAGTCCCTTGGACTGCAAGGAGAAAACCAGTCCATTCTAAGGGAGATCAGTCCTGGGTGTTCTTTGGAAGGAATGATGCTAAAGCTGAAACTCCAGTACTTTGGCTACCTCATGTGAAGAGTTGATTCATTGGAAAAAAACTCTGATTCTGGGAGGGATTGGGGGCAGGAGGAGAAGGGGACGACAGAGGATGAGATGGCTGGATGGCATCACTGACTCGATGGACGTGAGTCTGAGTGAACTCCGGGAGTTGGTGATGGACAGGGAGGCCTGGCGTGCTGCGATTCATGGGATTGCAAAGAGTCGGACACGACTGTGTGACTGAACTGAACTGAACTGAATGCATACATATGGAATCTATAAAAATGACTGATGAACCTATATTCAGGGCAGGAATAGAGACAGAGAAGTAGAGAACCATCTTACAGACACAGTAGGAGAATAAAAGGGTGGGACAAATTGACAGAGAAGCACTGAAATGCATACATTACCATGTGTAAAATAGAGAGCTAGTGGGAAGTTGCTGTATAGCTCAGGGAGCTCAGCCTGGTGCTCCGTGACAACCTAGATGGATTGGATAAGGGCAGTTTGGGACGAAGGTTCAAGAGGGAGAAGACAGATGTATCCTTATGGCTGATTCATATTGTTGTATAGCAGAAGCCAACACAACATTGTAAAGCAATTATCTTCCAATTAAGAATAATTTTTTAAAATATATTAAAAAAGAGTATAGTCACCTACCTAATGAAAAATATTTTGGCTTATAAATTTAGGCAAGCTTGACTAGTAATTAAGTGGGCCAGGGAAACCATGAATATTTTTCACACTAAGAAAATAAATAATTTATCATTTTTTATTACAAAAGAAGATGCCCTGAAACATGTGGGGCATTGATTTTGATGAAATCAAATTCCATGCTTAAGAGAAAGGATGACTCTTCTTACCTATTCATCAGTTTTTTTTTTTTATTTTTTAATGCTGCACTAAGCAAAAATTAGCATCCAGAGATTTACAAGGGTCTAATGGTCTAATTTGCTTCCCAGATACTTAGATTATAGCATGTAGAATTAAGTTGCTAGGAACACAAGAAAGCCATTACTTGGAAGAGACTTCTGGGGTTTGGGACATCAATGCTGCCTTAACAACTACTCAAAACAAAACTACTACTTGTTATTGAGTTTTAGTCCAAAGGGCTTCATTTTTCAAAGACATCAAGTCATCTGAAAGCCAAGGATAGGTATCATGCTGCAAGTACTGTAGAGAAATTTTTGAATAGAGAAACTCAATAGAGGCCACTGATGAGGTGGAAATGATATGCTTTATAGCGTACAGCAGAGGGAAACAAAGTAATATAAAGTAGCACATTACTTCATTTTTCATGGTGCCAAAAATTGAGATTTCTAGGACTCTCCTGCTTTGTTGTTGTAGTATGTCTAAACCCTATGATGTTTTTTCCCTACCCTCCCCCTCCCCCCTAAATTCACTGCTGAGAGTTTCAGAATTGAGTATGATGCTATTTGGAAATGGTATGATACACAATGATGGAAAAAGTTAAAAGAAAGTCTACCCAATGGACATATAGCTAAACAATGTGGAGGAACACTTAATAACAGCCACTTAGGGGGGTTTGGGTATTTTTGACTTTTGGCCCTTCACCAATGGCCCTGCAGTTCAGTTCAGTTCAGTTCAGTCGCTCCGTCATGTCCAGCTCTTTGCAACCCCATGGACTGCAGCACACCAGGCCTCCCTATTCATCACTAACTCCCGGAGTTAACTCAAACTCATGTCCATTGAGTTGGTGATGCCATCCAACCTCTCACCCTCTGTCATCCCCTTCTCCTTCCACCTTCAATCTTTGCCAGCATCAGGGTCTTTTCAAATGAGTCAGTTCTTCACATCAAGGGGCCAAAGTATTGGAGTTTCAGCTTCAGCATCAGTTCTTCCAAGGAATATTCAGGACTGATTTCCTGTAAGATGGACTCGTTGGATCTCCTTGTAGTCCAAGGTACTCTCAAGAGTCTTCTCCAACACCAAAAATGACAGAATGATCTCTATTCATTTCCAACTCAATCCATTCAGTATCACAGTAATCCAAGTCTATGCCCCAACCAGTAATGCTGAAGAAGCTAAAGTTAATCAGTTCTATGAAGACCTATTAAGACCTTCTAGAACTAATACCCAAAAAAGATGTCCTTTTCATTTTCAGAGACTGGAAGGCAAAAGTAGGAAGTCAAGAAATACCTGGAGTAACAGGCAAATTTGGCCTTGGAGTACAGAATGAAGCAGGGCAAAGGCTAATAGAGTTTTGCCAAGAGAACACACTGGTCATAGCAAACACCCTCTTCCAACAACATAAGAGAAGACTCTACACATGGACATGACTAGATGGTCAATACTGAAATCAATTCATTATATTCTTTGCAGCCAAAGATGGAGAAGCTCTACACAGTCAGCAGAAACAAGATCTAGAGCTGACTGTGGCTCAGACCATGAACCCCTTATTGCCAAATTCAGACTTAAATTGAAGAAAGTAGGGAAAACCATTAGACCATTCAAGTATGACCTAAATCAAATCCCTTAGGATTATACAGTGGAAGTAAGAAAAGGATTCATGGGATTAGATCTGATACAGTGCCTGAAGAACTATGGATGGAGGTTCATGACATTGTACAGGAGGCAGTGATCAAGACCATCCCCAAGAAAAAGAAATGCAAAAAGGGGAAATGGTTGTCTGAGGAGGCCTTACAAATAGCTGTGAGAAGAAGAGAAATGAAAAGCAAAGGAGAAAAGTAAAGATACACCCACTTGAATGTGGAGTTCCAAAGAACAGCAAGGCCTTGCAGTAGACTGAGACAAATGAGTTCTACATATTTGAAGAACTAGAAAATATACTTCTATGGACTATACAGGGAGTCTCTGAGAATTTAGAGAAATAATTGGAGTGAGTCATACAGATGTGCACTGAAAGACCCAGATGCTGACTCAGAAGATGATTTGAATGCTAAGGCACATTCCCTAGTCAGACTCCTAGAAGTAGCCATCTAAGTTTATGAAGTGAGCAGGTCTGTGAGCTTCCTGGCCATGCAGAAGTATTCAAATGATGATATATTCCTGTCACATGTAATAAAGCCTCAAATGTAGGATGAAAATACACCCAGTGCCAATGGAAAAGAAGTTAACCTGACTTGAGACAACACTTCATCAAAGAAAATATACAGATGGCAAATAAGCATAGGGAACCATGTTCAAGATAATGATCCCTTAAGTAAATGCAAATTAAAACCAAGAAGAGATATCACTATACAACTACTAGAAGAACTAAAATGAAAAATGCTGACAAAGTGCTGACAAGGATACTGAACAAATGAGCCTCTATGTTGCTGATAAGAATGCAAAATGGTACAAGCACTCAGTAAAAGAGATTGGAACTTTCTTAACAAGTTAAACTTATAGGTACCACACCACTCAACAATCCTACTTCCAGGTATCTGTCCTATATAAATGAAAACTTTTGTTTATACAAACACCTGCACACAATTATTAATAGCAGCTCTATTTGTAATTACCAAAGATTGAGAATGATCCAGATATCACTGAAGGGTGAATGGATAAACAAACAGTAGAATATCCACATAATGGAATGCTTCTTAGAACTTGAAAGGAACAAATGATTCCTACAGACAGCATCTTGGATGAATTTCAAAAGCAATATGCTGAGTGAGTGATGCTACTATCGAAAGGTTACATACTATACAATTCTACTAATATGATATTCTCAATAAGACAAGGCTATAATGTTTGTTGCCAGGGGTAATACAATGATTCTGTGACCTGAGGATAGTGATGTTGGTTACACGAATCTCTATACTTGTATTAAAACTCATATACCTTACACACCAAAGCAGATTCCGTTTTGTTTCCAAATCATATTAATCCCAGTAATCTTCTGAGCATTACTGTTGCTGAAACTTGACCTCTTATCACTAGCACTGAATAGAAATGTGGAGAGATATTTGGGTGAAGTAGAAAAGTGTAGCTTTTATTGCTTTACCAGACAAAGGGGCTATTGCTCTCAGGACTGTGTGACCCATCCTGTGGGTGTAGCAAGGAGTTTTATACTGTTCAAGGAGCAGGGTGTCATGAGCTCATGGCCGATTCTTGTATTGGTTGGCACCAAGATGAGGTTTCTAGCATAATCAGTCTTCTGGTTTCAACTAGTCTAGGGTCTGTGTTCTTGGGGTCAGGAGTTTTCAACTGGAGAAGGGTCTGCTTCTTGTAAAAACAACTTATGAATGAGTGTCAGGCCTTTAGCTATATCTTTCAGGGAGCTGTGAGCTTGGTGATTCTGCTATGTGCAGATTTATAGTCTAAATTGTTACTAGTTCCCAAGCCCAACAGCTATTCTTTGTCTCTACATCTTCACATTTCCCAAATACTAACCCTGGCAAATATTTTGTAACATTCTCTTTTCTAACATAATCTTCTTCAATTAATATAATGACTTCTCATAAGATACTTTTTCTAGTCCCTCACCACCCTGATTATTCTAACCTTGAGCATATTAGTTTATCAACGTTGCTTCTTTGTGTGCTATACATGTGCTGTGTGTGCTTAGTCACTCAGCAGGTTCTGACTCTTTGTGATCCCATGGACTGTCGTCTGCCAGGCTCCTCTTGTCAATCGAATTCTCCAGGCAAGAGTACTAGAGTGGGTTGCCATGCCTTCTCCAGGAGATCTTCCCAACCCAGGGATCAAATTCAGGTCTCCCACAATGCAGGCGGATTCTTTACTGTCTGAGCCACCAGGAAAGCCCATGAATACTGGAGTGGGTAGTCTATCCCTTCTCCAGGGGATGTTCCCGACCCAGGAATTGAACTGGGGTCTCTGGTATTGCAGGAAGATTCTTTACCAGCTGAGCTACCAGGGAAGCCCCAATATATTGCTTTATCTAAACCTAGTTCAGCATAACCATTACTTTTATTGTACTTCTGTTAACTAATAAGGCCTAGAAGTTTATTTGCATTTCTCATACTTTGGCCTTTTGTTGCACCTAATTTGCTCAACCTTTTTTTTTTAATTAATTAACTTATTTATTTTAATTTACAATATCGTATTGGTTTTGCCATACATTGACTTAGATCTGCCATGAGTGTACATGTATTCCCTATCCTGAACCCCCCTCCCACTTCCCTCCCCATCCCATGCTCAATCTTCATGAATAAGATTTTTTGAATAGGCTTTATTATAGCCTATTCAAAACTTATACATTATGCTTCTGAAAATACATGAATGATTTTTAATTATATGATAAATTCATATAAACAATTAATTGGTTTATGTGTGCTAGAATATGACCCCTATGGTTTGTTTAAATTTCAGAGATATGACTCTTTTTGTAAAATTTTTAGCATCTTTAATAAGTAAACATTCTCCTTCACTTGAATCAGAATCTGATCATCATTCAGAAATGCTTATTTCAATACCTGCCTTTGGAACAATATAGAATAATTCTACTTTTCCATGCCACTATCCATTAAATGTTCCAGAACAACTTTCAGGACATAGTCATTAAGAATATAAATCATTAAACATAAATTATTATAATTTTATAAATTATTATGTTAAAACTTACTAAGATAAGGATCTTAGTTTATCTACTTGACTCAGAAAATGCATGCTTGTCATAGTATTATATTTGGATTTCATACCTTTTTATGTGTGCTTATGTTTATACTTATTTAGAGTTGACCAAATAAATAATTCTGACTTCATAATGACTGAATTAGAATTTGAGATAATTTTATGTTCATATTTGCTTAAGAAAGCTGTAAATAACTGTTATTTTTTATGTATCATCTTCTAAATATTAGCCTCTTTATGTTCATTATCCTCTGTAGTTTCTCTAATACAATAATATCTTAAATATTATAGACCAGTGACCACTGGTATAGTAGGCATAGATTTTTTGTTTTTGTTTTTGCTTTTGACTCATAGCTAAACAGAATACATTGATAGATATTAAAGATGAATAATGCCTCTAAAAACTGAGCTACAAATAGTATGTCATCAGAAACTTTTGTTTGAGAAGTAAACATGCATGAATAATTCCATTTTAGCTAGTCAACTTTAATTAAAATGAATCTTCTATCAGGCTAATTTTTATCATGTTTGCTAAGTAAATGGCAGCATATTTAGCTGCAATTTGGATTACTAATAAATTGATAACATTCTCCTCTATAATTGAGGTTCGGGTTATCTAGTAACTGTTACCTAAATAAATTAATAGTCCTAATTTGTTAAATGGATTTAGAACGGAAGCATTATTAACATATCTGTTGGCAGGGGAATTTATATAAATTTACAACAGCTTTAGAAAATTAAAAGAAAATAAAATCTACCTATAATTAAGAAATAAAAAACAACAAAAATGTGTTAAAGCATAAATACTTTACCTACATTGACAGGAATACATAAACTTTATGGTCTAGTAAAATAGTTGATTTTGTTGGAATGATGAAAATGCAAAAAAAAAAAAAAAAAAAAAAAAAGCAATGGTAGGTTAAGT
>NW_011495082.1:15061259-15064762 GCF_000754665.1 Bison bison bison
ATACTCCTCTGGACAATCAATCATTTCATTATATCAGTCACCACTTCAGATTCCTGAAATATACACACATACATCTCACAAGAATCAAGATTGGAGGTTACAACAGAGTATGTATAAAAATGGAAATCAAAACATCCTACTTAGTGAAATATATCCATGCAGTCCAGACTACTGAAATCCTCTGACATGTAAACAAACTGTATGGTCAGAATGTTTGTTTCCTCACCCAAATTCATACATTGAAGCCTTAACCCCAGAAGATTATGGGATTAGGAGGTGGTATTATTCATGTATGGGATAATGTTCTTATAAAAGAGACCACATGGAAATCTCTGGCCCTTTCCTACATGTGAGGACACAGTGAGAAGGCACCTCCCATGAACCAGGAAAAAAGCCCTTACCAGACAATACCATGCTAGTGCCATGATCTTGGATTTCTCACCCTCCAGAAAAGTAAGGCATAAACTTCTGTGGCATTTTGTTATGATGGTCCCAAATAGACTAAGAAATATACCCTCTGCGAGTCTAGATAATGAAGTTTATTCTAGCCACATAGCAGAATAAAAAATAACATTAGAATGTGGAGAATTATCTATTGAAAATTTAATCTTATTTCAAAACAATACTTTCCTAACTTTTTATTCTGAATTGTTAAGAATGTGTGTGTCTGTGTATACATAAATTGTGTTAAAATATATCCCCTGAAATCACAGTAGACCTTCTGTGTTAAAGTAACTGGCAGATATCTTTCAAAGTTCACATGTTGTGTAGATATTATAGAAAAAGAAAATGCCAGGTAGTTACCGAAATTTAAAAATGCAAGATGAACTTTTGCCTTTATGTAGTCAGCATAGCTGGCCTCTGACCTGGGTTTTATTAATAGCTTTAAGGATTTGGATAAATTATTTAATCTAAAAGACCAGATTTCACAGTATAAAATGAAGATGTTTCAGTAATTTTTGCAGTACCTTGAAACTCTAAAATCCTACATTTTATAGTATATTACTTGTGTGATGGTTAACTGTCTTAATTTAACCCATGGACTATGGAAAGTCACTGTTCTTAAAATTCCTTATTGACTATATTCTTATATATTGATTATATTTTAGATACAAAGATAAAAGCTCTTAAAATTTACCATTAATGTTTCCTCAAATATTTTATTATGATGAATCAAAGAGCTTATTCAAGGGATTAGATCTGGTAGACAGTGCCTGAAGAACTATGGATAGAGGTTCGTGACACTGTACAGGAGGAAGTGATCTAGACCAGACTCAAGAAAAAGAAATGATAAAAGGCAAAATGGTTGTCTGAGGAGGGCTTACAAATACTTGTGAAAAGAAGAGAAGCAAAAGGCAAAGGAGAAAAGGAAAGATATAACCATTTGAATACAGAGATCAAAAGAATAGCAAGGACAGATAAGAGAGCCTTCCTCAGTGATCAATGGAAAGAAATAAAGGAAAATAATAGAATGGGAAACACTAGAGATCTCTTCAAGAAAATTAGAGATACCAAGGGAATATTTCATGCAAAGATCTGCTTAATAAAGGACAGAAATGGTATGGACCTAACAGAAGCAGAAGATTTTCAGAAGAGAGATAATCATGATGGTGTGATCACTCACCTAGAGCCAGACATCACGTTCCAACGTGAAGTCAGATGGGCCTTAGGAACAATCACTACGAACAAAGCTAGTGGAGGTGATGGAATTCCAGCTGAGATATTTCAAATCCTCAAAGATGATGCTGTGAAAGTGCTGCACTCAATATGCCAGCAAATTTGAAAAACACAGCAGTGGCTACAGGACTGAAAAGGTCAGTTTTCATTCCAATGAAAGGCAACCCAAAGAATGCCTTTCTTTCCATTCCAAAGAAAGCTCAAACTACCGCACAGTTGCACTCATCTCACGTGCTAGCAAAGTAATGCTCAGAATTCTCCAAGCCAGGTTTCAACAGTACCTAAACTGAGAACTTCCAGATGTTCAAATTGGATTTAGAAAAGGCAGAGGAACCAGAGATCAAATTGCCAACATCTGTTGGATCATCAAAAAAGTGAGAGAGTTCTGGAAAAAAACATCTACTTCCAATTTGTTGACTATGGCAAGGCCTTTGATTGTGTGGATCAAAACAAGCTGTGGAAAATTCTTCAAGCGATGGGAATTCCAGAAAACCTGACTTACCTCCTGTCAGAAATCTGTAAGCAGGTCAAGAAGCAACAGTTAGAACTGGAATGGAACAATAGATTGGTTCCAAATCAGGAAAGGAGTATGTCAAGGCTGTATATTGTCACTCTGCTTATTTAATTTATATGCAGAGTACATCATGAGAAACACTGGGCTGGATGAAGTACAAGCTGGAATCAAGATTGCCAGGAGAAATATCAATAACCTCAGATATGCAGATGAAACCACACTTCTCCCAGAAAGCCAAGAACTAAGGAGCCTCTTGATGAAAATGAAAGAGGAGAGTGAAAAAGCTGGCTTACAACTCAGCATTCAGAAAACTAAGATCATGGCATCTGGTCCCATATCTTCATGGTAAATAGATGGGGAAACAATGGAAATAGTGAGAGACTTTATTTTGGGGGGCTCCAAAATCACTGCAGATGGTGACTGAAGCCATGAAATTAAAAGACGCTTGCTCCTTGGAAGAAAAGTTATGACCAACCCAGACAGCATATTAAAAAGCAGAGGCATTACTTTGCAAACAAAGGCCCATCTAGTCAAAGCTATGGTTTTTCCAGTAGTCATCTATGGGTGTGAGATTTGGACTATAAAGAAAGCTGAGTGCCAAAGAATTAATGTTTTTGAACTGTGGTGTTGGAGATGACTCTTGAGAGTCACTTGGACTGCAAAGAGATCATCTACCAGTCCATCCTAAAGGAAATCAGTCTTGAATATTCATTGGAGGGACTGATGCTGAAGCTGAAACTCCAATACTTTGGCCACCTGATGCAAAGAACTGATTTATTTGAAAAGACCCTGATGCTGGAAAAGATTGAGGGCAGGAGGAGAAGGGGATGACAGAGGATAAGATGGTTGGATGGCATCACTGACTCTATGGGCATGAGTTTTCATAAACTCTGGGAGTTGATGATGTACTGGTAAGCCTGGTGTGCTGCAGTCCATGGCATCACAAAGAGTCAGACACAACTGAGCAACTGAACTGAACTGAAAGGGAGATAATTCAAATTTTCTCAAATTCTTTAGAAAGATCGAGTATGCAAAATTCAAATATTTTCTTTTATTCGAAACCCTTTCTTAATCCACTGATTCTTATGCTCACTTAATGTCTTCTAGGAATTGTAAGGTTAAAAAAAAAAAAACAAAACAGAGTTTTATTACTTTTTTTCCAATCTGGATTCCTTTTATTTCTTTTTCTGCTCTGATTGCTGTGGCTAAAACTTCTAAAACTATGTTGAGTAGTAGTGGTGGGCACAGTAGAAAGTGGGCACCTTTGTCTTGTTCCTGACTTTAGGGGAAATGCTGTCAATTTTTCACCATT
>NW_011495082.1:15064862-15071061 GCF_000754665.1 Bison bison bison
ATGTTTGCTGTGGGTTTGTCATATATAGCTTTTATTATGTTGAGGTATGTTCCTTCTATTCCTGCTTTCTGGAAAGTTTTTATCATAAATGGATGTTGAATTTTGTCAAAGGCTTTCTCTGCATCTATTGAGATGATCATATGGCTTTTATTTTTCAATTTGTTAATGTGGTGTATTACATTGATTGATTTGCAGATATTGAAGAATCCTTGCATCCCTGGGATAAAGCCCACTTGGTCATGGTGTATGATCTTTTTAATGTGTTGTTGGATTCTGATTGCTAGAATTTTGTTAAGGATATTTGCATCTATGTTCATCAGTGATATTGGCCTGTAGTTTTCTTGTTTTGTGAAACATATGAAGGGAAAACTGAGAGGGAGGGCTAGGCCTACGTTTTGGATTCTTTACAGCAGGAAAATACTTACAGTACAAGATTCTATGTTATGGTAGCTTGCTGGTTCCACCACTACAAATTAATTACACTGAATAAGTAATAAAATTATCCTCAAACATCATCTTTTCCTGAGCAAATATTTAGGTGATAAATAATACGATGTTGTGGGTTTTAAAATTGATTTTTAATGTCAATTTTTCTTGTTATTTCAAAATGCATGTTGAAAATAAAGTTTCTACTACATACATTATTAATGAATAGGGTTGCTACAATTTTTCATTTAACATGCTGTAAAAATTCTTCACCAAGTATGCCCTTATGTTATTAATTAGTGTTTTATTCATAACATATTTTGTTATTAATTTATAGTAGACTGAGTTGCATAAACATTGTATTCAACATTTTAGATAGTTCTGATTTTTTAATAAATGAAATATCATCTTCCATAAAACTTACATCACTTTATTTTACTCTTTTAGAATAATTTTTAAGGTTGGAGTTACTTGTATAAAAAATATAGTCATTTTTATGACTCTAAAAGTATTTGCTAAACATTTCCCAATTAGATAATATGAATTAAGCAGTTTCATTGCACTTTAGAAGACATCGTTTTTTAAAAACCTGACTTAGAAACCTATTTTATTCTTATGATAGATTCTTCAGTGTGCTTTGTATGTGTAAACACTATTAAAAAAATAAAGCTTATATCAATAAAAAAATTTAAAAAACAAAAACCTCATTGTTAAAACAGAGTCCAGTAATTCACAAAGAACACCAAATACAAAACCTAAATTCTAGAACTTTGGTATAGAACATAACCTCATTAAATTGTAATATCTTTCATCATAGTTTTGGGTATAAAATACTAAATTTTAATAAGAAATAGTCTTTCATTTAATAACTTTTTAATCTTCTTGGTCCTAAACATACAGAAATAATAATTATGTTATTCCAAAATTACATTTGTATTATACTATGTTTGTAATGTTGAGTCGGAATATTCTTACCCTTCCAAATAATTCATTTTTTTGAAAGAAAAAATCCTGCTCCCTGGAGCATAGCCAGTTAAAGCTGTCATTTGTTTGTATTTTCTGTGCTATTATTTTACTGAAAAAATTTATGATATTAGAGCTCAGAATCCTAACAATTTAGAAAATATTATTTATCTTACTTAATATTTTTCTTAGTCAATATGCTTGATATATCAATCAATTATTTACATACTGACTTTTTACTAGCAAATTAGCAATTACTATTAATATATAATATGAAGTAATAAAATATTAAATAGTAAATATTTGAACTCTTGTCCTCTATCTTTGTACTATCAGTTTGAAAAGAAATTTCAGTAACTATATTTTTGAAAACACTTAAATGAACCTATGCAATTCAGTGTATTTATAATTTGTTCTCCATTTTTAAAATATCTTATTGAAGTACTTAAGTATTATTTTGCCTCCCCTTTCTTTCTTCTGATCCATTTTGTTTACAACGTTTATTTTAGTACATTAGAGTAGACTTGACAGCTGTTTATTTCTTATTTGTCAAATGTGCAAAGAAAGCACACAAAAGGAAGTTAAGATTTCCTTTGCTTTGTTAAATATTTTTGGCAGCCATTTTATCTTAACAATAGCCATCTCTCCTTAGTGCTTGGAAATAGAATCTTGATTCAGTTTAATGTGGCAAAATGCAAGCCAATCATAGTAATAACACCCTGATTTCTCCCTTTCCCCATAGAAAAGGTGAATTGGAGGCATGGTTTCGCCCAGTGAGAACCAGTGAAAGAAGGAGCCATCAGGAAAAATCTTTCAGTTTTCTTAGAAAAAAGGTAATGCGCACTAGCATCCTTCTCTGTGTTTACTTCTCTGGCCAGCTGTGATTGTACAGTTACTCGAGCTCTAGGAGACACCTCTCAGTCTTGGGGGAAAGGCCAAGCTAATCACAGGCGCATTAGCCTGTGCTTAGCTTGTGACATCCTACTTACGTAAGAGAAACATAACATGTTCTTTTTTTTTTGTTTCATTCTTGATAACACGCACAATGAGGAACACATTCTATTACATGAAGAAGAACCTGACTGACAGTGGCTTAAACAAACAGGTGTTTGTTTTCACATAGCCAAAAATCTTTTAAAGTAAGAGAGCTGCTGCTTTTTATTCAGCTTCAAAAGTGCTACCAGGACCCGAGTATTTTATTCTTCTTCCACGTGACCAATCTACCAGCCTTAGCGGGATAACTTTCCGATGCTTTACACCTCTCAGTTGCAAAGCCCTCGCTCTAGTTTCAAGCACCGTGTCTCTTTTTAAGGCAGGAAGAAGGAAGGCAGGTATGGGCACCCGTTGTCATATTCTTAATAAGGAAGGTAAGAATTCTACATGCCGCTTTCTCATATGCCTTACTGGCTAGAAGTTGGTTACGAAGACAATTGTAGCAAAAAGGAGTCTGGGAAAGTAGTTGTTTAGTTGGAAACTTTGCACTAAAGAATACAATCTAAATGGGGGTGGGGGGAAATATCCATGAAGATGGGACAGAAGTGGGTAATATTAAACACCACACTAACAGCTTTTTTACCAGAAGCATTTTTTACTTTATGATTGTATCAACTACCAAATGTTCACTGTAGACCTAATTTTATGGCATGTATTTCCTATCTTCCCAATCCTCTTTAACTATTTCTCAACTTTTTTCTCCTAGAAAACTCAAGAGTGTAATTCTAAAGGTCTTATTTAATATTTATTAGTCTCTGTATCTCATTTAAGGCTTCAATGGAACAACCTCCACTTTAGGCTACTTCTTACCTCAGTTTCAAATCTTCAATCCCATGCCAATTTTTTTAAAATAATAACCTCATGAAAAGTGACACCGCAATGTATACGTATGTCTGCATGCATGTGAAGTCAATTTAGTCACGTGCAATGGTCATGTGTGACTCTTTTCGACACTATGGACTACAGCCCACTAGGCTCCTCTGTCCATAGGATTCTCCAGGCATGAATTCTGGAGTGGGAAGCCGTGCCCTCCTCCTCCAGGCGATCTTCCTGACCCAGGAATCAAACCCACATCTCCTACTTCTTCTGCATTGGCAGGCAATTCTTTACCACCTGTGCCACCTCGGAAGCTCATATATATACATATATATATGCACATATATATGTCTATATGCATATGAATATGCATTATATAAATAAATGTTTTCCCCAAATAAAAAAACTAGAATTTATTTGAATATACTAGAAATATATAAAGTCTAGTGAAACAAAATATTAAAATGAGATATATACTTAAAAAAACCCTAACAAAAGTGTGAATTTTATTATGCTGAAAATGTCAAAATTAGCAGAACATACTGATTATTTCAGAATACATAAATATAGAAGGAAAAGAAAATAATTGATTTCACAAATTCTATAAAAAAATATTTCTCTTTCTAAGGGTGAGAACATTAATGGAACTGTTCAGAGAAGAAGAAAACCACAGATAAATGGAGATTTTTAAATATATTTACTTAGATTTTGAAAAATTCAAATTTAAACTCTAAATATAACAAATATTTCTTAATTAGATATTTAACAGCATTTTGATTTTCTAACAATTCAAAAATGGCAACAAGATAAGTATATTTTCAAAGATATGTTGTATTTTTTTCTATTCAGAGGACATTTTGAAAATGAATGAATGAGTAATATTTTATCTTGCTTAACTTAAATCATTTATTAAGAAAAAATAATTAATATGAGACCAGGCCAATTTAAATACTCAATTAGCCAATTATGTTAAATCATTATTTGTACATTTTAAGTAATTTTAAAGTGACTGTTTACAGGGAATAGTAACACAAAGATACTGGAGCCTACTCAAGAGGTGAACTGAAATTTCTTTCATTGCTGAATGCATCACAATTTATCTGACCTACCCCTGAGTTGCATAATATTAATAATCTACCATAACTCAAAATTACTATGTTATTCATAATCTCTTTAAACAGAATTAAGTCAGTGGACTAAAGTGACACTTTTTCCCAAAGTGAGAGATACATAAGCATAGCTCAAAATAGTGACCAACTTTTATAATAACTAGGTGGTTCAGATGGTAAAGAAACTGCCTACAATGCAGGAGACCTGGATTCAAACCTTGGGTAAGGAAGATCCCCTGGAGAGGCCACTCCGGTATTACTGCCTAGAGGATTCCATGAACAGAGGAGCCTAGTGGGCTACAGTCCATGGAGTTGCATTGAGTCAGACACGACTGAGTGACTAACACACACACATTATACCAAACATATTGTATTAATATTTCTTGAACTCATTCTATTGTATATACCTGAATCATTTTGACTTCTCAGTGATATCTAGAGATCCAAGGGCTAATTCTGAACTTTACCAAAATAACTGCATTCATTTGGAAGAAATTATGTCCCATGAATCATATTTTCCACAGCTATTACTATAGGAAGTAAATACTGTGTGTTTAATAGAAAGGTTTTATTAAGGGCTGAATTGGATTCCCCCAAAATTCAACTGTGACTATATTTATAGTAACAGTTCAGTTCAGTTCAGTAGCTCAGTCATGTCCAACTATTTGCCACCCCATGGATTAAAGCATGCCAGACTTCCCTGTCCATCACCAACTCCCAGAGCTTGCTTAAACTCACGTCCATCGCGTTGGTGACGCCATCCAACCATCTCATCTTCTGTCATCCCCTTCTCCTCCTGCCTTCAATCTTTCCCAGCATCAGGGTCTTTTCCAATAAATCAGTTCTTCACATTAGGTGGCCAAAGTATTAGAGTTTCAGCTTCAGCATCAGTTCTCCCAGTGAATATTCAGGACTGATTTCCTTTGGGATTGACTGGTTTCATTTCCATGCAGTCCAACAAACTCTCAAGATTCTTCAAAACCATAAATTCTTCAGCATTCAGCTTTCTTTATGGACCACAGTTCAATCCATACATGACTACTGAAAAAATCATAGCCATGACTAAATGGACCTTTATCAGCAAAGTAATGTCTCTGCTTTTTAATATGCTGTCTAGGTTGGTCATCACTTCTCTTCTAAGGAGTACACATCTTTTAATTTCATGGCTTCAGTCACCATTTTTTTGGAACCCCTAAACCCTGTCACTGTTTCCATTGTTTCCCCATCTATTCACCATGAAGTAATAGGACCAGATGCCATGGTCTTAGTTTTATGAAGTTGAGTTTTAAGCCAGCTTTTTCACTATTCTCTTTCACTGTCATCAAGAGGTTCTTTACTTCTTCTTTTTTTGTCATAAGTGTGGTATCATCTGTGTATCTGAGGTTATTGATATTTCTTGATTCCAGCTTGTGCTTCATCCAGCCCTGCATTTCCCATAACGTACCCTACATATAAGTTAAATAAGCAGGGTGACAATATACAGCCTTGACGTACTCCTTTCCCAGTTAGGAACAAGTCCATTGTTCCATGTCAGGTTCTAACTGTTGCTTCCTGACCTGCATACAGATTTCTCAAGAGGCAGGTCAGGTGGTCTGATATTCCCATCTCTTGAAGAATTTTCCACAGTTTTTTGTGATCCACACACTCAAAGACTTTGGCATAGTCAATAAAGCAGAAATAGATGTTTTTCTGGAACTCTCTTGCTTTTTGATGATCCAGTGGATTTTGGCAGTTTGATCTCTGGTTCCTCTCCCTTTTCTAAATCCAGCTTGAACATCTGGAAGTTCTTGATTGTTCACGTACTGTTGAAGCCTTGTTTGGAGGATTTTGAGCATTACTTTGCTAGCATGTGAGATGAGTGCAATCTTGTAGTAGTTTGAACATTCTTTGGC
>NW_011495082.1:15071161-15074365 GCF_000754665.1 Bison bison bison
GGGATTGGAATGAAAACAGCTTTTCCAGTCCTGTGGCCACTGCTGAGTTTCCAAATTGCTGGCATGTTGAGTGCAGCACTTTCACAGCATCATCTTTAAGGACTTGAAATAGCTCAACTGGAATTCTTCACATTCACTAGCTTTCTTTGTATTGATGTTTCCTAAGGCCCACTTGACTTAATGTTCCAAGAATGTCTGGTTCTAGATGAGTGATCACACCATCATGGTTATCTGCATCATTAAAATCTTTTTTTTGTACAGTTCTTCTGTGTATTCTTGCCACCTCTTCTTAATATCTTCTGCTTCTGTTAGGTCCATAAATTTTTCTCCTTTATTGCATCCATCTTTTCCTGAAATGTTCCCTTGGTATCTCAAATTTTCTTGAAGAGATCTCTAGTCTTTCCCATTCTATTGTTTTCCTATATTTCTTTGCATTGATCACTGGGGAAGGCTTTCTCATCTCTCCTTGTTATTCTTTGGAACTCGGCATTCAGATGGGTATATATTTCTTTTTCTCCTTTGCCTTTAGCATCTCTTCTTTTCTCAGCTATTTGTAAGGCCTCCTCAGCAACCATTTTGCCTTTTTACATTTCTTCTTCTTGGGAATGGTCTTGATCACTGCCTCCTGTACAGTGTCACAAACCTCTGTCCATAGTTCTTCAGGTACTCTTTCTATCAGATCTAATCCCTTGAATCTATTTGTCACTTGCACTGTATAACTATAAGGGATTTGATTTATGTCATACTTGATCAATTCTGGTAACTAAGTGTGGCTCAGATCATGAACTACTTATTGCAAAATTCAGGCTTAAATTAAAGAAAGTAGGGAAAACCACCAGACTATTCAGATATTTACAGATATAAATCTCTCCAAAGAGATGATAAAGCTTCACTGGTGGCTCAGCATTAAAGAATCCACTTGCCAATGCAGAAGACACAGGTTCAGTCCCTGGGTTGGGAAGATCCCCTGCAGAAGGCACTATTCTTGCCTGGGAAATCCCATGGACAGAGGACCTCATGGGCTACAGTCCGTGGGTTGCAAAAGAGTAGAGTACAACTTGATGACAACAAAACAACAAAGAGATGATAAGGTTAAAATGAGGTCATTAAGTGGACCTAATCCAATATCACTGGTGTCCTAATAAGACTAGAAACTTAGCACACAAACGTGTACAGAGGGAAGACCATGTGAAAACTCAGGGAGAAGATAGCCATCTCAACACAAAGAAGAATGGTCTTAGAAGAACTCAGCACTGCTGACTGCTTGATCTCAGACTTCTAGCTTCCAGAATTGCAAGAATGTAAGCTTCTGTTATCAGTATTTCTGCCACTCTGTCTGCAGTAAATTTTTGTTACAACAACCCTAAAAAGCTAATACAGATTGCAAATAAGGCATTTTGATAAATCAAGTAAAAAGATAATTGCCATGTTAGTAATACACTCCTCTGCCCTAGATCCATTTCTGTCCTTGATATAAATCTGCTAAAATGGAATCTTCAGCCTGGAGTTCTCAATTCTAGGCCCAATTTTTACATAAAATTCTAATTCACATTAAATGTTTGTTAAAGGAACATACACATAAAATATACAGCAATTATGCAAGACATGAACATTCTTTGGCCTTAAGTTCCAATTTTCAGATCATTATATACTTCTGAATATTTCTTTCCAGTCTTTATATTTGCATGTTATCAACTTCTTTTATATTATCTTTTAGGTCATTCTGTATTTTCATGTAGAGATTGCCTTATTGAAAGTGACACTTTACCATCTGTGGAAAAATACAGTATTACTATTTCTAAAATTCATAATTTGATGTTTATAAAATAAAAATGCCATTTTTATTTTCTTTTAAAATTTCATATATTTATGAGTAGAATACCTTATATTTTTTAAATAGTAAGGAAAGATGAAGAATTGAAAGGCAAATGGCATACAAACTGTAATAAGACTGAATATAATAGCAGCACTAGTTATTATATCATAGAAGCATTAAATCATTGAATCACATGAATTCTAGTCTATAACTTTTCTGACTTCCTGAATCCCATTTGATATTATTTTATCCTCCAGTTCAGGAGATATCAGTGAAACAAAGCCTTTGGAAAAGACTGGAGTTTTGAAGTCATATTGCTGAAGCACAGGTTATACATGCATTAAATTAATTTATTTTTTTACTTGTTTTCCCATAAATAAATTTCTGCTCCAGGGACACTAGTCAGTTCCCTGTTTATGGAATTCTATACATATTGCCAACACAACACTTCATCTAAATCAGAATGCTCCCCACTTGCTCTATCATCTGCCTAAATCCTACTTAACCTTCGAGGCTCTGCTAAATTCTTGTTTCTTCCAGAAGCTACCCCAGATGGTATGGAGAACATGTAAGGTTTTCACTCCTCTGACCATCAAGCCTCCAGAGTCTCTAATGCATAAAGTGGTGCCAGATGGCTTCATTTGTCATGGAACTTCACCCATGAGCTTTTAAGTAGTCCTGGGAGAGATGAAAAATGTCTTTTAAAGAATACATTTTGTGATGCCTCAGAGTGATGTCAGCAAAACGAAGGGATAGACAGCTCCGAGCTCTCATCCATTCACAGAAACATTGAAAAACAAATGTAAACTGTCAAAACAAGCTTTGTCAAAACTCTGGAAAATAGTTAAAGGGTGTTTTTCCTGCTTTTACCACACCAAGTCCCTGGTGCAGCAGCGATCTTAAAGGGGCCGCAGCCCATGGTTCTAGTGTGGGTTCTTGCTGTGGTCCAGCCCTGGTGGATCCAGGGAATTCGAAGCAGGGACGGCATCGGCGAGGATCAGGAAACAACTGCTTAATTAAACGTTAATTAAGGATATAAAGAGTAATAGAATAAGGACAGCTCAGTAGGAAAATTCAGTGGAGAAAAGAGGCTGAAATAAGGATAGCTCAGTGAGGAAATGCAGTGGAGAAAAGAGGCTGAATAATTCAGCCAGAAGGTGAGAGAAAGAACTACATGGGGAGACCAAGTTTCGATGAACAAGGCCTGCACTTTATTTTCCAAAGTAGTTTTATACCTTAAGTTATGCATAGAGGATAATGGGGGAAGGGGTAGAGTCATGCAGTAAGCCAGGCTTTCTTCCTGCAAACTTATCATATGCAAAAGTTTAGGTGATTTGCATCATCTTCTGGCCCAGAGGCCTGTTAACATTTTAAGACCCTTTCTTCAG
>NW_011495082.1:15074465-15081848 GCF_000754665.1 Bison bison bison
AAGGAGTTTGTAGGTTGAAACACTGTCACACCCAGGAATTATTAACTGGAGCTGTAAGCTAACTCTTGTTTCAGAGAGAGGTAGTGGGGGACAGCCCCCGTAAAGTCTGAGGTGTAGGTGAAAGCACAAAGCAGAAAGTAGGGAGACTGGTTTTGGGGGTAGATGCTCGAGAATTTCCAGGGGGACTCCTGAGGCTCGATCCCGCCTTTGCGTAAGCCGAGCCTCCTTCCTCATGACCTTTGCCACAGGCGGAGTTCCTCACGCTGGCTCCCGGCAGTGATAGAATTCCAGTTGAGCTATTCCAGATCCTGAAAGATGATGCTGTGGAAAGTGCTGCACTCAATATGCAATATGCAATATGCACTCAATATGCAATATGCCGGCTCCCTACAGGTTCTTAGTCTCCAGTTCCAGAGAAAGAAGAGCAGACCCCATTCACAAGTTATTGTGTAAGTCTGTTCTGATTCATCTGGAGGGATACCTGAATGAATGACAGGCAGTGTTTGTCTCTGTTTTGTAGAACTCCCAACTCAGACTGAAAAAGAAACATGCATTGCTCCACAGATTAATGGACTAACAAGAGGTTAATGGAGCTAACAACAGATTAATGGAACAGAAGATATAAGTATTACATGATATCACTTACATACAGATTATAAAAAGCCAAATTCAGGGTTAACGGAGAGTATAACAGTGGTTACCAGGGGCTGGGAGGTGGGAGAAATGGGAAGTTGTTGCTCCAAGAGCACATACTTACAATTACAAAATAAGTAAGTTTGGGGGATCTAATATACATGATGATTATAGTCAACAATATTGTATTACACACCTGGAAGTATTTATGAGAGCAGACTATAACTGTCTTCACCAAAAAAAAAAAAACAAACAACAACCAAAAAAACCATTTTCACACTTTTTAAACTTAAGAGTTGTTTTGCTGTGGATATGGTATATCACATATATATGATCACAATAGAATTTTCTCTGATCACAGTGGAGTGAAACTAAAAATCAAAAACAAAAGGAAACTGGAAAATACACACATATGTAGATACTAAACAGCTTATTCTTCAACAACCAATGTGTCAATGAAGACACTTTGAACCTCATTCTATCAGGTTAACAATTCTGACAATAAAACAAAACCAAAAAGTCACAAGAAAAAAAGTCACAGGATAATATCCTTTATGAATATAGCTGCAAAATTCTCATCAAAATATTAGCAAGTCAAATCCAAAAGCATATTAAAAAGATCATACATCATTATCAAGTAAGATTTATCACAGGAAAGCAAGGGTAGCTCAATATAAGAAAATCAGCATATGTAATACATCATACAAACAGAACAAGGAAAAAAATTATCATCTTAATTGATGTTGAATAGAATATTTGATAAAATATAATATTTTATGACAAAAAGCTTAGCAAACTAGGAATATAAAGGAAATTCCTGAACATGATAATAAGCATTCATGAAAAATTCATACTTAACATTATGCTCAGTGGAGAAAGACTGAATGTTTTTTTCCAGATATCAGGAATAAGAACAAGATGCTGCTTTAACCATTGCTGTTTGACATTACACTGGGAATTCTCATCTGGGCAGTTAGACAAGAAAAATAAAAAAATTAGAAAAGTAAATTATCTGTATTCACAGATAACATAATCTACATACAGAAAATTATGAAGAATCCAAAAGGAAGGTGCTTGAGCTTATAACCAAATTTAGTGACGTTTCATGGTAAAGATCAGCACACAAATATCAGTTGTGTTTTTATAAAGCAGCAATGAAAATTTGAAGACTAAATTATAAAAGTATTTATGATTACAATGGCATTTATAAAATACAATGCAAAAATACTCAGGAATTAATTTAACCAAGGAAATGAAAAACTTGTACACTAAAAATTACAAAGCATGGCTGAAAAAAATTTTAAAGAAAACCAAAATAAATGGAAAGATATCCCATGTTCATTGATAGGAATCTTAATTTCATTAAGATATTAATGCTGAAGCTGAAGCTCCATACTTCCAAGACCTGATGGAAACAGCTGACCCATTAGAAAAGACCCTGATGCTGGGAAACACTGAAGGCAGGAAGAGAAGGGGACGACAGAGGTTGAGATGGTTGAAAGGCATCACCAACTCAATAGGCATAGATTTGAGCAATCTCCATGAGTTGGTGATGGACAGGGAAGCCTGGTGTGCTGCAGTCCATGGGATTGCAAAGAGTCAGACATGACTGAACGACTGAACCGACTGAACTACTCAAAATAAGCTACTGGTTGAACACATACCCAATCAAAATTTCAACAGCTTTTTTTGCAGAAATAGAAAAGTTATTTTCTATTGAGCTATACTCAGATTTATAAGAAATTGCAAGGAGCCCCATATGGCCAAAATAATCTTGAAAAACAAGAACAAAGTTTGAGGACTCATACTTTCCAATTTTAAAATTTATTACAAAGTTACTGAAATCGAAACAGTGTGTTACTGGCATGAAGATGTTTATATAAGCTGATAGATTAGAAATGAGAGCCCAGAATTAAATCCATACATCTATGGTCAATTGATGTGTGACAATCTTCCAAGTATATTTATTGGGGAAAGAAAACTTTCCCAGAGGACATCATGCTGGAAAACTAAATTTCCACAGGCAAAAATTGGAAGCTAGACCGCTTATCTGAAAATTAATGAAGGACCTAAATATTGATATTTATCTGATTAGATCTGATAGAGTGTCTGAAGAACCATAAAAGGAGGTTTGTGACATTGTACAGGAGGCAGTGATCAAAGCCATCCCCAAGAAAAAGACATGCACAAAGGCAGAATGGTTGTCTGAGGAGGCTTTACAAGTAGCTGAGGAAAGAAGAGCAGCAAAAGGCAAAGGAGAAAAGGAAATATATACCCATTTGAATGCAGAGTTCCAAGAATAGCAAGGAGAGATAAGAGAACCTTCCTCAGAGATCAATGCAAAGAAATAGGGGAAAACAAAAGAATGGGAAGGACTAGAGATATCTTCAAGAAAATTGGAGGTACAGAGGGAATATTTCATGCAAAGATAGGCACAATAAAGAACAGAAATGCTATGGACCTAACAGAAGCAGAAGATATCAAGAAGATGAGGCAAGACTACACAGAACTATTCAAAAAATATTAATGATGCAGATAACAATGATGGTGTGATCACTCACCTAGAGCCAGAAAACCAGGAATGGGAAATCAAGATGGCCTTAGGCAGCATTACTACGAACAAAGCTAGTGGAGGTGATGGAATTCCAGTTAAGCTATTTCAAATACTAAAGAGTATTTGAGAGTGCTGCACTCAATATGCCAGCAAATTTGGAAAACACAACAGCGGTCAGTCAGTTCAGTTCAGTCACTCAGTCACGTCTGACTCTGCGACCCCATGGACTGCAGCACGCCATGCTTGCCTGTCCATCACCAATTCCCGGAGCTTGCTCAAACTCATGTCCAGCGAGTTGCTGATGCCACCCAACTATCTCATCCTCTGTCGTCCCCTTCTCCTCCTGCCTTCAATCTTCCCCAGCATCAGGGTCTTTTTCAAAGAGTCAGTTGTTTGCACAAGGTGGCCAAAGTATTGGAGTTTCAGCCTCAGCACCAGTTCTTTCAATGAACATTCAGGACTGATTTCATTTAGGATTGACTGGTTTGATCTTGCTGTCCAAGAGACTCTCAAGAGTCTTCTCTAACACCACAGTTCAAAAGCATCAATTTTCCAGTGCTATGCTTTCTTTATAGTCCAATTCTAACATCCATGCTTCCCTGGTGGTTCAGATGGTAAAGTGTCTGCCTGTTATACAGGAGACCTGGGTTTGATCCCTGGGTTGGGGAGATCCCCTGGAGAAGGAAATGGCAACCCACTCTAGTACTCTTGCTTGGAAAATTCTATGGATGGAGGAGGCTGGTAGGCTACAGTCCATGGGGTCACAAAGAGGCAGACACGACTGAGCAGCTTCACTGGTTCACTGATTCTCACATCCATACATGACTACTGGAAAAACCATAGTTTTGACTAAATGGGCCTTTGTTGCAACAGTGGTCACAGAACTGGGAAAAGGTCAGTTTTCATTCCATTCCCAAAGAAAGGCAATGCCAAAGAATGTTCAAACTACCTCATGATTTTACTCATCTCACATTCTAGCAAAGTAATGCTCAAAATTGTCCAAGCTAGACTTCAACAGTACATGAAATGAGAAATTTCAGATGTTCAAGCTGGATTTAGAAAAGGCAGAGGAACCAGAGACCAAATTGCCAAATCCGCTGGATCATCAAAAAAGCAAGAGAGTTCCAGTAAAACACCTATTTCTGCTTTATTTACTATGTCAAAGTCTTTGACTGTGTGGATCATAACAAACTGTGGAAAATTCTTCAAGAGATGGGAATACCAGACCACCTGACCTGCCTCCTGAGAAATCTGTATGCAGGTCAAGAAGCAACAGTTAGAACTGGACATGGAACAACGGACTGCTTAAAAATTGAGAAAGGAGTACGCCAAGGCTGTATACTGTCACCCAGCTTACTCAGCTTTATGCAGAGTATATCATGCGAAATGCCAGGCTGGATGAAGCACAAGCTGGAATCAAAATTTCAGGAGAAATATCAATAACCTCAGATATGCAGATGACACCACCCTTATGGCAGAAAGTGAAGAAGAATTAAAGAGCCTCTTGTTGAAAGTGAAAGAGTGAAAAAGTTGGCTTAACTCAACATTCAGAAAACTAAGATCATGGCATCTGGTCCCATCACTTCATGGCAAATAGGTGGTTAAACAATGAAAAAAGTTACAGACTTAATTTTTTGGGCTCCAAAATCACTGCAGATGGTGACTTCAGCTGTGAAATTAAAAGACACTTGCCCCTTAGAGTTGGTAAAGGATCCACCTGTAATGCAGGAGACCCTGGTTCAATTCCTAGGTCGAGAAGATCCACTGGAGAAGGGATAGCCTACCCACTCCAGTATTCTTGGGCTTCTCTTGTGGCTCAGCTGGTAAAGAATTCACCTGCAATGCAGGAGACCTGGCTCAATCCCTGGGTTGGGAAGATCCCCTGGAGAAGGGAAAGGCTGCCCACTCCAATATTCTGGCCTGGAGAATTCCATGGACTAAACAGTCCATGGGGTCGCACTTGACTTCACATTCCAGGATGTCTGGCTCTAGGTGAGTGATCACACATCGTGATTATCTGGTTCTTGAAGATCTTTTTAGTACAATTCTTCTGTGTATTCTTGCCACGTCTTCTTAATATCTTCTGCTTCTGTTAGGCCCATACCATTTCTGTCCTTTATTGAGCCCATCTTTGCATGAAATGTTCCCTTGGTATCTCTAATTTTCTTGAAGAGATCTCTAGTCTTTCCCATTCTACTGTTTTACTCTATTTCTTTACACTGATCACTGAGGAAGGCTCTCTTGTCTCTCCTTGATATTCTTTGGTGCTCTGTCAACCAAGACAACATATTAAAAACAGAGACATTACTTTGCCAACAGAGGTCCATCTAGGGAAAGCTATGGTTTTTCCAGTAGTCATGTATGGATGTGAGAGCTGGACTGTAAAGAAATATGAGCACTGAAGAATTGATGCTTTTGAACTGTGGTGTTGGATAAGACTCCTGAGCGTCCCTTGGACTGCAAGGAGATCCAACCAGTGAATCCTAAAGGAAATCAGTCCTGAATATTCATTGGAAGAACTGATGCTGAAACTGAAACTCCAATATTTTGGCTACCTAATGCAAAGAGCTGACTCATTGGAAAAGACCCTGATGCTGGGAAAGATCAAAGGCGGGAGGAGTAAAGGATGACAGAGGATGTGATATTTGGATGGCATCACCGACTCAATGGACATAAGTTTGAGCAGGGAAGCCTGACATGCTGCAGTCTGTGGGGTCACAAAGAGTTGGACACACTGAGCAAATGAACTTAAGTGCAATGTTGATATAACAGGTAAAAAAAAAAAAAATTTAGAGGGAATCATATGTAGATTCTTCTCTCATTGGCTTGGCAATTGATTCTTATATATGATACCAAGAGCCTAAATAGCAAAGAAAAATACCAGATAAACTGGTCTTCACAAACTTAAAGACTTAGAAAGAAAACAAATAAATAAAAAAATAAAATATTTTGTGTACCTAAGGGACATTGTCAAGAAAATTAGAAAACAAACTACAGAATAGGAAAAAAAAATATTTGGATATCTCACATCTGAGAAAGGCTTATGTCCAGAATACTTCTTTAGAACTGTTGAACTTCTGTAACTCTTCTTGGTCTATTGAATTTTCTGTAATATAAATACCATAGATTGGGTGACTTAAAGAACATTTATTTCTCACAATTTTGAAGGCTTCAGAAGTCAAGATCAACAATCTGGTGAATTTAATCTCTGGTGAAGTTCCACTTTCTGGTGTTATAAATGTCTTTTCTGTGTCCTCATGTAGATGAGAGGGCATTGGAACTCTCTGGGGTTTCTTATTTAAGGCAGTAATTGCATTGATGAGGGTTCCACTCTTATGACCTAACCATCTCCCAAAGCCTTATCTCCAAATACCATCATATATAGGATTATGCTTCAACATAGGTTGTTGCAGATGAGGCCCAAACATTCAGTCTGTTTAGCTAACTAAACAACAAAAAAGACAATCTAATTTAAAAAATGAGAAAATCTGAATGGACAGTTCTTCAAAGAAGATATACAAATAAGTAAGCACGTGAAGAGTTGCTAAGCATTGTGTGTTAAGTCACTTTAGTTGGGCTGACTCTTTGTGACCCCATGGATTGCAGCCCACTAGGCTACCCTGTCCTTGGGATTCTGCAGGCAAGAATACTGGAGTGGGTTGTCATTTCCTCCTCCGGGAGATCTTCCCAAGCCAGGGATTGAACCCATGTCTCGTATGTCTCCTTCATTGGTGGGTGGGTTCTTTACTAATTAAGCCACGTGGAAAGTAGAAATGCAAATTAAAGCTGCAGTGAGATAACACTTCATATCCATCAAGATGACTTTTTTACAAAAGCAACAAACAAAATAACAAGTGCTGCTGAATGCATAAAGAAATTGGAATCCTGGCACAATTTGGTAGGAATGTTAAATAGGGCAGCCACTGTGGAAAACACATGAGGAGTTCCTCAAAATTCTTAAAGAGATGGGAAAACCAGACCCCCTTACCTGTCTTCTGAGAAACCTGTATGCCGGTCAAGAAGAAACAGAACTTGACATGGAACAACAGATTGTTTCAGGATTGGGAAAGGGGTTTGACATGGCTGTAATTGTCACCCTGCTTATTTAACTTGTATGCAGAACACATCATGTGAAATGCCAGGCTGGATGAGTTACAAGCTGGACTCAAGATTGCTGGGGGAAATATCAACAATCT
>NW_011495082.1:15082275-15095495 GCF_000754665.1 Bison bison bison
CCTGGAAAGCAAGGAGATCACACCAGTCCATCCTAAAGGAAATCAGTCCTGAATATTCATTGGAAGTACTGATGCTGAAGCTGAAGCTCCAGTACTTTGGCCACCTGATGAGAAGAGCTGGCTCATTTGAAAATACTCTCATGCTCAGAAAGATTGAAGGCAGAAGGAGAAGAGGGAAACAGAAGATGAGATGGTTAGATGGCATCACTGATTCAATGGACATAAACTTAGGCAAACGCCATGAGATGGTGAGGGGCAGGGAAGTCTTGCGTGCTGCAGTTCATGGCATTGCAGAGAGTCAGACACAACTGGGTGACTGAACAACAGCAACAAATGTTTCTTCCAGTAGTCATACTTGGATATGAAAGTTGGACTGTAAAGAAGGCTAAGCACCTAAGAATTGATGCTTTCAAATTGTGGTGCTGGAAAAGACTCTTGTGAGTCCCTTGGACAGCAAGGAGATCAATTAGTCAATTCTAAAGGAAATCAACCCTGAATATTCATTGGAAGGACTTATGCTGAAGCTCCAATACTTTGGTCACCTGATGGCAAGAGCTGATTCATTGGAAAAGACCCTAATTCTAGGAAAGATTGAAGGCAAAAGGAGAAGGAGGTGGCAGAGGATGAGATGGTTCGATAGCATCACCGACACAATGGACGTGAGTTTGAGCAAACTCTGGGACACAGTGAAGGGTGGGAAAGCCTGGTGTGCTACAGTCCGTGAGGTCTCAGAGTCAGACACAACTTAGTGACTGAGTAACAGCAAGAATCTACAAGCCAAAGAATGCCAAGGTTTACCGGCAAACACTAGAAACTAGGAAAAGGCAAGAAGGGATTCTTTCTTGGAAACTTCAGAGGAATCACAGGGCTACAGACTCCTTAATTCCATACTCTGGCCTCCAGAACTGTGAGAGAATAAATTTCTGTTGTTTTAATGCACTTCATTTGTGGTACTTTGTTATAGCAACCCTATAAACTAATAAAGTATATCAAAGTATATATGCCCTTTGTATTAATTAATTTAGAATTCTTTTAGTTCAACAGTATTACCTGAAAATTAACAGGAACCTTAAAACAAACAAACAAAAGAACTCAACAAACAAGGAAGCAGCCCTGAGTATCTTCCAGCTGACCTCTCACCAGCACCCTGTCTCAGTGCTTCATAGGGCACAGTTTTGAAAAATAAGGAATCCAGTGTAGTGTTCTTATTTGATTTATGTGGAAATGGAGGCTTAAATAAATTTCTTCTCTGATGGACAGTGGTGGCAGACCACTCCCACTCCAATGTGTATTTGATTTCTTTTGCTTCATAATGTCCTACACTCTACTGGGCTTTGATTTAAAAAATAGCTCTTACTGATTTTCTCATCGTAAAATTAATACATTTTATCACATAAAACTTATTAAATCAAAACAGTAAAAAGATGAAATTACTGGTCTAATTAACACTTTATAAAAGAGCCCTAAACATTTGATGGATTTACATATAAGCATTTAACTCCCAAATTAAACCCTGCAGCCTCTGCTGGCTAGTCTGTGCAGTCAAAGGAATAAAACCAGTCTGGCAGACAGAATATACTTACACAGAAATAATGTTTTCTTCCTTTCTTATTTTTTAAAAAATAATCCACAACTGTGAAAATTTCCTTTCCCTATCACTCGCTCCACTCTTATATTGCTCTCTTACACTCTGTAATCACTAACCATCTTTATTCTCATTCTTTACTTCCCACAACTTATATTATTTCCTCTCAACACAAACCTTACCCTTTTCTTCCACCTCTCTTATTTAATGTCTCTCTCTCGTTCTCCAGCTTCTTTATTAGAAGACCTAGGAGATGTCATCATATAAAATAATTTGAACAGAATGTGGAAATAACCTAAGCATACATATTTTATCTGATCCTGTTATTTCTACACATACACATATACTAGTTTGTCAAACTTCAATGAGAAGAATTTTCTATTTTCACCCTTTTCTTCTAAGGATTAGTTGTGTTCATCCCTTTATACTTTTTCTTATTACAAAGTTAATGAATATATACATTATATTTTAATTTATATGAACAATTAAGCAGATGCATTTGTGCTAGATACTTATTTAAAATATATATCAATGTTATTTTAAGTAAATAAATGCAGAATATAGTATTGTAAAAAAATAAATAAATAAATAAATCACAGAATACTGAAAAAGTGAGACTTTTCTCTTCATGTCCTGGCTATAGAGAGCTTGAAGGTGTTTTACTCCCATACTTACAATAAAAAAAGAACAAAAATAAACATTCAGTTGTGATTCATTTTGAACCTATCATAAAACTAAGTTCACAGAAAAACCAGTGCTCCAAAATCTAGTAAGAGACAGCAACCTGCAAAAAGAAAAGAGGTGAGCACTGATTCATGTGGTGCAGATGCAAATGGGTACTTGCAACAGTCGTTCTATGTAAGTAACTGATCACTGTTGAAACCTGTGTCAGGACTCACGGAACACTGTGATGCCCCTGAGACTGAAGGTGTCAGAGGACTCCATCCTGCTGAAGTCACTTATAGCAAATCTCACTGGGCATTCACAGAAGACATCAGAGTGAGTCCTAAGAAAGTGTCCATGGTGGTGCAGTGGAGAAAGGTAACAGCAGTTATATGGGATGGACCCATCTCCTCTATACCCACTGTGGAACAAAGGCCTTAATCTGTAACAGAGGTGGACAACGTTTATAACCAGGAGAAGGAAACACAGGGAAGATTATACTCCTGAGAAAGTAGAAGACCATGAACTGGGCTCAGAACTAAACTAAGGGAGGAAAAGGAAAATAAGAAGATAACTTTCCCCAAACTGAGGACACTGTGACTGCCTAATGCTACAGCTTAGACAGAGAATGTCCCTCAAGTCTCCAGAGCCAAGAGTCAAGCCCTGAAAAATAACTAATGGTAAAAACCAAAGAAAGAAGGACAGGAGAGCATGAAAAAATGAGCTTTTCTGAGGCACAGAGCAAAAAGAAGATCAAGGCTCAGGGTTGAGCAAACTTCCTAAACACACAGTAGTGTATAGGAATTTATAGCTGATTTTGCAGTCATAATACATCATCCCAGCCAAAATTCCAAGTTGATTAACTCAAAAACTTGTACTAAAGGGAAATGCATACCCATTTTAAGGGCTAAAAACTATTTACTTGAGTTTCTATTGCTGAGTTTCTATTGCTCTATTGCTATTGAGTTTCTATAGGCTTTCAAAAAAACTATTAAGACATACAACAATGTATGAGAAAACACAATCTTAAGATACACAGTAATAATCAAAAGCCAACTAGAAGATAACACAGGTGTCAGAATTAATGATAGGAAATAGAAAATTGCTGTAATTAACAGATTAAAAGATCTAATGGGAAAGATTGACAATAAGCAGAGTTACATTGGCAATTTCAAAAGAAAAATGCAAACAAAAATAATCAAATGAAAAAGCTATAAGTTAAAAAAGCACAGTAATGAAGAGGCAATGTCTTTGACAGACTCATCTGTAGACTTAACATAGCTGAGGGATCATTCAGTCAACTAGAAAATAGGTCAATAGAAGTTATTGAAATTGAAAGACAAAGAGAATAAAAGGAGAAAAATAGGGGCATACCGGCAGATATTGTGGATTCAGTATCTATCATACTGAATCATATGGGAGATAACAATATGGGAGATACTGTGGATTCAGTTTCAGACCACAAAAATAAGTCACTATCACAGTAAACTAAATCACAGAAATATTTTGGCTTCCTAGTGCATATAAAAGTTTTTTGTTGGTGTTATTCAGTCACTAAGTCATGTCTGACTCTTTATGACTCTGTGGACCACATATGCCAGGCTCCTCTGTTTTCCACTCTCTCTCAGAGTTTACTCAAATTCATGTCCATTGAGTTGGTGATGCTCTCTAATCATTTCATCTTCTGCTGCCCTCTTCTCCTCCTGCCCTCAATCTTTCCCAGCATCAGGGTCTTTTCCAATGAGTCAGCTCTTACCATCAGGTGGCCAAAGTATTGGAGCTTCAGCTTCAGCATCATTCCTTACAATGAATATTCAGGGTTGATTTCCCTTGGGATTGACTGGTTTGATCTTGCAGTCCAAGGGACTCTCAAGAATCTTCTCCAGCACCACAGTTCAAATGCATCAATTCTTCAGTCCTCAGCCTTCTTTATAATTCAACTCTTAAATCTGTACATGACTACTAGAAAAGCCATAGCTTTGACTATGTGGACCTTTGTCAGCAAAGTGATGTCTCTGATTTTTAATATGCTGTCTAGGTTTGTCATAGCTTTTCTTCCAAGGAGCAAGCATCTTTTACTTTCATAGCTGCAGTCACTCACTGTGGTGATTTTGGAGCCCTAGAAAATAAAATCTGTAACTGTTTCCATTTCCCCCCTTCTAATTGTCATGAAGGGATGAGACTGGATGCTGCAATCTTAGTTTTGTAAATGTTGAGCTTCAAGCCAGCTTTTTCACTCTTCTCTTTCACCTCATCAAGAGGCTCTTCTTAACTTTCTGCCATTAGCGGGGTATCATCTGCATATCTAAAGTTACTGATGTTTCTCCTGGCAATCTTGATTTCAGCTTTTGATTCATCCAGCCCAGTATTTCGCATGATGTAACCTGCACAGAAGTTAAATTAGCAGATCACCATATATAGTCTTGTGGTACTCCTTTCCCAATTTTGAACCAGTCAGTTGTTCCATGTCCAGTTTTGTTGTTTCTTGACCTGCATAAAGGTTTCTCAGAAGACAAGTAAGGTAGTTTGGTACTCCCACCTCTTTAAGAATTTTTCTAAAAATGTGAAATGCATTGTTTACTCTCTCAAATGATTGCATATTGTCTTATCTTTATGAGTAAGATAGCCTAAAATATTGGTATATTTATAGTCAGATAGTAAAAATTGGGATGCTATGAAACACATGATGTAATGACCTAAAATTTTAAAGAAAGTTTTCATAAGAACGGAGATTTTATATAAAATAAAAATTTCAGGGAAATAACTCCCATGTTTTAACTTCTCTGACTATTGAATCATTAATCACACTTTCAGTGATTAAGCTGATAAGAGGCAGATTAGCTACAGAAGTACAACATAAGACTTTCAAAAGTTTATAGACTTTTCTCTTATTCCTGGCAAATGTGAATGTTTGCTTACAGCAATAGTTTATTTTCTAATACCATGACACCAGACAATTTCAACATGAACTTTTGGTCTTAAATTATGTCTGTAAATACCTTTGACCCATTCCCAACAAGATATTTAGGCCATTCTATTCTTTGAATCTGAATGAGTCTTTATGACTGCCATCTCAAATAATACACTGTAGAAGTGATTCTAAGTGACTTTTGAAGCTAGAATAGAATATGCCTTGTACCTTCTGGGAGCCTCAATCATGACATAAGAAGGTCACTGACTATGTAGTCACTATACAAAAAGACTACAGAAAGGGACTATATAGACAAAGAGAGAGTGAGAACACTATTGAACAGCTCCATCTGATTCTAGGCAGCATCCAGATTTATGAGCAAAATAAGTGACTGATATTTTTTTATGTCACTGACTTGGGTTAGTTGTTTGGCAGCCATAGATAAGTGAGAGTGAATTTGTTTAGAATTATCCCCAGAAGTGTTACTGCATTTGGATACATAATCTTCTGTTCCAACTAAGTTAATAAATAGCCTTGTATCTTAAACTCCTTGAAATGATAATGTTTCTGTGATCTCTTTGTATTTTTTTCTGAGATGATCTTTCTGTGTATCTCAGAGCCTTTAGCTTTATTGACAACTAAATTTGTCAAAATTCCTCTTTCTTCCTGAATTCAATTGAGTTGCTTATAGCAAAGGAAAACAGTTTTGCATGAATCATCTTTCTGAAGCCTTCAATTAAGCAAGTTTCATAGTAAATCCCCTTCATTTGCTTGGGTGTCTTGACAGAAGAAATTCGAACTCTGATGTTCAAGTCAATACTGTGCTCTCTGTATTTTAAACAGCAAGAAAAACGTGAATAAAATTTTTAAGTAACTATAGACTAGATGAGAGGATGAGACAGAGGATGACAGAGGATGAGACAGTTGGATGGCATCATCAACTCAATGGACAAGAGTCTGAGCAAGCTCCAGGAGTTGGTGACGGACAGGGAAGCCTGGCGTGCTACAGTCCATGGGGTCACAGAGTCAGACACGACTGAGCAACTGAATTGAACTGACTGATAGAATATTATTTTCATTTCTTGGTCATCCCTTTCCTTTCATAATCTGAGACAAACTTTGTAGTATTAAATTGTATGAAGCAATAAGGACACTGGAATCTGTATTACTAAATTGTGTTTAGAGTCTTACTACTGATTCACTATAAGAAACCGGAAAAATTGCTTAAACTTCTAGGGCATAAAATAATACATTTAAGAAATATGTCCTTCATTTACACCAGTACTTATTCTTCCAAAATTAACCTCTTAGTATATTTGAGAAATGTTCATAGAAATGCCTAAGAGTTGAAGTATAAGTTCCCAAATGTGATATAATCTCAAATCTCGAAAGCTGAAACCAAAGTAAATACTCCAGCCAAGAAGTTAAGAACTTAAAAAAAAAAAGTACCAATTGCCCATAGGGGCTTTCGAGGTGGCACAGTGGTAAGAACCTGCCTGCCAATGTAGAAGACACAAGAGATGTAGATTTGATCCTTGGGTCGGAAGATCACCTAAAGGAAAAAATGGCAACGTGTCCACTGTTCTTGCCTGGAAGTTCCATGGACAGACGAGCCTGGCGGGCTACAGTCCAAGGGGTCACAAGAGTCAGGCAGGACTGAAGCAACTGAGCACACAGGCACACACACATATAGAAGTCACTAAGAGCTGCCATTAAAAAGCCAAGGAGGTAATTAACTCTCCTCCTTTCACCTCTGAGGTGACTTGATTCTCAGAATATTCTCTCCTTACATTTTTTTTTTTTTTTCTTTTTGGCTCTCTCCTGCCTTCTGACATCACAAATTACAGGCAGAAAAGAAGAAAGAATACTTAAGTAATAGTGTCAGGAAATGGCAATAAATGTGTACTTTAACAGCTATGCGTCATATGCTTAGTCAAATAAAACCTGAATTAAAATAGGAAACGTATTTCATAATATTTCCCTTTATTCTCATATTCCAAATTGATGTTAGATACATTAAGATTTTAAACATTCCTTGATCAACTCATTTAGTGATTCAATCAACCCGCTCCTTAGCCAGTCTGTTAATTATGCCAACTTTTAACAGTATCTGAAGAGTTATCTGAAGACTCTAGGAAATGAAAATAGGATGCAAGTAGTTATAGTTATTTCCATCAAGTTGTGCTAGTGAGCCTGGGGTGGCTGAAGATGCTAGGGGTTCTATTAAGAAAAAAATTGTGGTACTAAAATTTTAAACAATGCAAAAACAATTAAATACTCATAAAGTCATGACAATTACGACTTCATTCTCAAGAGTGAAATTCCTTCAAATTCTGCAAAATCATAAGTAACCTAGAGATCAAACACTTATGAGTTAATAATTAAATTTCAGTATCCAGATGCAATCAAGTAGTCATCCATTAAGTGATTAAACAAATATGCATTCACATGAAATAATATTCATTGCATATAAAGTGAACATTTTTTAACATTTTAAAACAAAAGTGAATTATACCTCTCTCTGTTATATAATGAAATAGCAGAGACTAGGTACTCTCCAACATTAAAATGAAAACCAGAAGCTGTACAAAATATATGAAAGAGAAGTTTTCAGACACTGGACATCATGCAGAAAAGGACTGTGGTACCTAGAGAAAGGCTTAAAGGCAAACCCAGAAACTATTAAACTGATGACTAAATATTTACACTTTTACTTAGTCTGGACATGCCACACAATGTCCAAACTAATTCAAAGAATACACCAAAAATCTGGAGCCAACAATGTAAAATCACAAAGTATATTATCCAATCAAAAGTTACCAGGCATGCAAAGAAACAAACAAACAAAACATATGTCTTTCAAACCAAGAGAAAGTCAATTATTAGAATTAGAGTCAAAATCATAGAGATAATAGAGTTATCAAAGATATGTGTACAAAAGCTTTTATAAATAGGTTCTACATATTTAAGAAGGTAGAGGAAAAGATGAATATGATGATGAGTTACATATAAGGCATGTGGAAAAATTCAAATCAGCTACCACAATTTAAAATTTATTAAATGAATAATGCACTGGATTGGATTGACAACAGATGAGACACTGCAGAAGAGACTAGTATTACTGAAGAAAAAACAATGGAAAATATCCAAAATGAAACATATGGATAAAACTGGATTTAAGAAAATAAACAAATGTTAATCAGTGGTACAGTATTTCACCAACCAGTATACTTGCAGTAAAAGAAGAAAGGTATAAGAGGACAAAAATAAAGTTGAAGAAATACAAACTTTAGAAAGTTATTTATTTGTAGATAATATGGTGGTCTATAAGAAAATATTAGGTAATCTATAAAAAAGACTTGAAAAATAGTTAATGCTTTCATCAGGTTGTGGGATACAAATAAATGAAACTTTACAAAAATCAGCATTAAAAACAGCAGCATCTTGAACATGTGAGAGAAAACCATAAAGAGAAAATAACATGTGGCGTCTCCTTAAAAATTCAAATGCAAAGAGGATTATCTTAAGCAATGTATTTTCATGTCCCATAAAGAAATATGAGACATAAAAGATCTTCTATACAAAAAAGATCTTCAGGACCTAGAGAACCATGATGGTGTGATCACTCACCCAGAGCCAGACTTCCTGGAATGTGAAGTCAAGTGGGCCTTAGGAAGCATCACTATGAACAAAGCTAGTGGAGGTGATGGAATGCCAGCTGAGTTATTTCAAATCCTAAAAGATGATGCTGTGAAAGTGCTGCACTCAATATGCCAGCAAATCTAAAAATCTCAGCAGTGGCCACAGGACAGAAAAAGGTCAGTTTTCATACCAATCCCAAAGAAGGGAAATGCCAAAGAATATTCAAACTACTGAACAGTTGCAACATCTAACAGGCTAGCAAAGTAATGCACAAAATTCTCCAAGCCAGGCTTCAACATTACCTGAACAGATAGTTCAAGCTTGATTTAGAAAAGACAGAAGAACCAGAGATAAAATTGCCAGCATCCATTGAATCATTGAAAAAGCAAGAGAGTTCTAGCAAAACAACTACTTCTGCTTTATTGACAATCCCAAAGCCTTTGACGGTGTGGATCACAATAAACTGTGGAAAATTCTGAGAGATAGGAATACCAGGCCACTTGACCTGCCTCTTGAGAAACCTGTATGTAGGTCAGGAAGCAACAGTTAGAACTGGACATGGAACAACAGACTGGTTCCAAATAGAAAAAGGAGTACATCAAGGCTGTACACTATTACTATGCTTATTTAACTTCTGTGCAGAGTACATCATGAGAAATGCTGGGCTGGATGAAGCACAAGCTGGAATCAAGATTGCTGGGAAAAATATCAATAACCTCAGATATGCAGATGACACCAACTGCCGGAGTCCAGCTCCAGCAGCCAGGGATTCAACCTGAAGGGAGGGACCGTGTCAGCGAGTAACAACGCAGCCTCTAAATTTTCTTGGACTGCACATTTATTTCAAGTTTAAGATTTTCTTTTATACTTTTACAAAAGAATTAGATCAGAGGTCTGACATTTTCAGTTCCCCCTCACCCAGATTTATTATCTCCATAAATCATTGCTGCCCTTCAGAGTTCCTGCTTCAGCAATTCTCTCAGAATCAGCTTTACCAGCTATTATCTACTTCCTCTTATGTGTCCTATAGTTAACTTGTGATTACATTGTAACTCATGCTACATTCTTCAGTTTATTTCTTATCTTTCTAAATCCTGTTTGCTCCTAACGTCCTGAGCTCACTATCTCCTAAAAAGTCTTCTAGCTATAGTATCTCTAAAATTCCTAACCTCTATAAGCTATAGTAAAAATGCTAACATTACAACATTCCTTAAATCTTTAACTTCTATTTTAATTATTTCTAAGCCCTAAATTCAGTAAACTCCTTTGCCATAAACATTTTCCTCACAAATAGGCTTCAGATAGCAATCCCCCCCATGGCCTCAAGCTGCAGCCTATCTGCTCATCCTGGAACACTCTTTTGTAAAAGTCCTTAAACAAATGTCAGTGATTAACTTTATGAATTTTTCTCTGAGCACAGCTACAGAAAGCTTTGTGCCTTCTCATGCTCCTCTCAAGAACAATAAGCACCTTAATATTCCTTTTCAGTCAACTCAGCGGAAGAGAGGAAAAAACAAGTCAGAATCATAAGGCCTAACTCCTTCATCTGGGGTCCGTGCCTGCGGGACAAAGAGACGGGGTTGGGGCTGTGCCACCATTTTGTTAGTAATGCCTAACGTGGCTCCTGACAACGAATCTTATGGCAGGAAGTGAAGAACTAAAAGCCCCTTGATGAAAGTGAAAGACGAGAGTGAAAAAGCTGGCTTGAAGCTCAACATTCAGGAAACAAAGATCATGGCATCTGGTCCCATCACTTCACAGAAAATAGATGGAGAAACAGTGGAAACAGTGGCAGACTTTATTTTTGGGGCTCCAAAATCACTGCAGATGGTGACTACAGCCATGAAATGAAAAGACGCTTACTCCTTGGAAGAAAAGTTATGACGAACCTAGACAGTGTATTCAAAAACAGAGACATTGTCAACAAACGTCCATCTAGTCAAGGCTATGGTTTTACCAGTAGTCATATATGGATATGAGGGTTGGACTATAGAGAAAGCTGAGCACTGAAGAATTGATGCTTTTGAAATTTGGTATGGGAGAAGACTATTGAGAGTCCCTTGGAGTGCAAGGAGATCCAACCAGTCCATCCTAAAGGAGATCAGTCCTGAGTGTTCATTGGAAGGACTGATGCTGAAACTGAAACTGCAATACTTTGGCCACCTGATGTGAAGAGCTGACTCATTTGAAAAGACCCTGATTCTGGGAAAGATTGAAGGGAAGAGGAGAAGGGGCCAACAGAGGATGAGATGGTTGAATGATATCACAGACTCTATGGACATGGGTTTGGGTAAACTCTGGGAGTCGGTGATGGACAGGGAGGCCTGGTGTGCTACAGTCCATGGGGTCATAAAGATGTGGACATGGCTGAGCGACTCAACTAAAAATGTAACTAAGGTTGGTCATAGCTTTTCTTCTAACGGGCAAGTGACTTTTAATTTCATGGTTGTAGTCACCATCTGCAGTGATTTTGGAGCCCAGTGAAATAAAATATTTCACTGTTTCCATTGTTTCCCCATCTATTTGACAAGAAGTGATGGAACTGGATGCCATGATCTTACCTTTCTGAATGTTTAGTTTTAAGCCAACATTTTCACTCTCCTCCTTCACTTTCAACAAGTCTCTTTAGTTCTTCACTTTCTGCCATAAGGGTGGTGTTATCTGCATATCTGAGGTTATTGATATTTCTTCTGGCAATCTTGATTCCAGCTTGTGCTTCATCCAGCCTGGCATTTCTCATGATGCACTCTACATATAAGTTAAATAAGCAGGGTGACAATATACAGCCTTGACATACTCTTTTTCCTATTTGAAACCAGTCTGTTCTTCCATGTCCAGCTCTAACTGTTGCTTCTTGATCTGCATACAGATTTCTCAAGAATCAGGTAAGGTGGTCTCTTACCACCTCTTTCAGAATTCCCATCTCTTTCAGAATTTTCCACAGTTTATTGTGATCCACACAAAGGCTTTGGCATAGTCAATAAAGCAGAAGCGGATGTTTTACTGGAACTCCCTTGTTTATTCGATGATCAATGGATGTTGGCAATTTGATCTCTGGTTCCTCTGCCTCCTCTCAATCCAGGTTGAACATCTGGAATTTCTCAGTTCATCAACTGTTGATACCTGGGTTAGAGAATTTTGAGTATTACTTTCCTAGTGTGTGAGATGAGTGCAATCTTGTAGTAGTTTGAACATTCTTTGGCATTGCTTTTCTTTGGGATTGGAATGAAAGCTGATCTTTTCCAGTCTTGTGGTCACTGCTGAGTTTTCCAAATTTGCTAGAATATTGAGTGCAGTACTTTCACAGCATCATCTTTTAGAATTTTAAATAGCTCAACTGGATTTCCATCACCCATATTACTTTTGTTTGTAGTGATGCTTCCTACTACTGCTACTGCTAAGTTGCTTCAGTTTTGTCAGATTCTGTGCAACCCCAGAGACGGAAACCCACTAGGCTCCCCCATCCCTGGGATTCTCCAGGCTAGAACACTGGAGCGGGTTGCCATAAGACCTTCTTAACTTTGCATTCCAGGATCTGGCTAGACGTGAGTGATCACACCATCTTGGTTATCTGGGACATGAAGAACTTTTTTGTATATTCTTGCCACCTCTTGTTTTGCTTCTCTTAGGTCTGTTTGCTTCTTTTGCTTCTGTTAGGTCCATAGACTTCTGTCCTTTATTGGGCCCATCTTTTCATGAAAATTTCCCTTGGCATCTCGAATTTTCTTGAAGCAATCTCTAGTCTTTCCCGTTCTATTGTTTTCCTCTATTTCTTTCCATTGATCACTAAGGAATGCTTTCTTTTCTCTCTTTGCTATTCTTTGGAACTCTGCATTCATATGGGTATATCTACCCTTTTTCCAATTGCTTTTCGCTTCTCCTTTTTTCTCAGCTATTTGTAAGACCACCTCAGATAACCATTTTGCCTTTTTGAATTTATTTTTCTTGGGAATGGGCTTGATCCCTGTCCCCTGTGCAATGTCATGAACCTCCATCCATAGAGTTCCATAGAGTTCCTTTAGGAACTCTGTCTATCAGATCTAATCCCTTGATTTGTTTGTCACTTCCATGGTATAATCATAAGGGATTTGATTTAGGTCATACCTGAATGGTCTGGTGGTTTCCCCTACTTTCTTCAATTTAAGTCTGAATTTGGCAATAAGGAATTCATTTTCTGAGCCACATTCAGCTCCTGGTCTTGTTGTTGCTGACTGTAGAGCTTCTCCATCTTCTGCTGCAAAGAATATAATCAATCTGATTTCAGTGTTGACCATCTGGTGACGTCCATGTGTAGAGTCTTCTCTTGTGTTGGGGGAAACGGGTGTTTGCTATGAATAGTGAATTGTCTTAAAAAAACTCTGTTAGCCTTTGCCCTATTTCATTTTGCACTCCAAGGCTAAACTTGCCTGTTTCTACAGA
>NW_011495082.1:15096718-15104706 GCF_000754665.1 Bison bison bison
CTTACCTCCACAGGAGACACTCAAACACTCAAAGGCAGGTCTAGCTCAGTCTCTGTGGGGTCTCCTGGTGCACATAAGGTTTTGTTTGAGCCTTCCAAGCATCTCTGGTGGGTGTGGGGTTTAATTCTAAATGCAATTTCACCCTTCCTGCCCTCTTGCTGGGGCTTCTTTTTTGCCCTTGGATGTGGAATAACTTTTTTTGGTGGGATCCATCATTCTCCTGGTGAAGCTTATTTAGCAACGAATTTGTAATTGTTATTTTGTAGTTCTCACAGAAGTTGAGTGCAGGTCCTTCTACTCTGCCATCTTATACTCTTGATAGAAAAAAAAAATTGGTGAACTTTTATGCATAAAAGTTGAAACATGAACTGCAAAGGAAAATGATTGAAAGATAAAGAGCATCAGTGAACTGTGGAATAACTTCATATGTGAATTTCAGACAAGAATAGGTTTTGTTACATAAATAATGGCTTTTTAAAAAATGTGATAGAAACTACAAACTCAAAATTCTAGGAAGCTCAAAGAATCTCAAGAACAAGAAATACAAAAAATCACATCAATGCACATCATAAATAAATTTCCTAGAACAAGTGATAAAAAAATTTAATAGCATCTACAATAATGATAGGTGGCTTCTCAGATGGCTCAGTGGTAAACAATCTGCCAATTCAGGAGACACAAGAGACCAAGTTTGATCCTTGGGTCCAGAAGATTCCCTGAAGGAGGAAATGGCAACCCACTCCAGTATTCCTGACTGAAAAATTCCATGGACAGAGGAGCCTAGTGGGCTCTATGGGGTTGAGTGAGTCTATGGGCTTGCAAAGTCAGATATGACTGAGTGACTGTGCATACACACACACACACAAAATAATGACAACAACAAAGGTTTGTTGTCGTGAACAATGAAGCAAATACATCTAAAGTAGTGAAGGCAAATATAGGTCAACTAGCTCACTGTGTGCTCAACAAAAATACATTCTGAAATTTAAGGCAAAATAAAACTTTTCAAATGTACAAAAACTGAAAGAATTCATTACCAACAGATCTTTGTTATCACAATTGTTAAAGGGAGTAATCCAGTCAGCATCATTGACAATAAGGTCAAAACCCAACATAATTAAATATAAAGCTGACAAATTACAAGAATGTCCTGTACGCTGAAAACTGCAAAACAATGCACAAAGAAATTTTTAAAAAATAGAAGGACATTTATATTGTGTTTACTGATTGGAAGACTATTGTTTGTATGTCAGTTGTTCCCAAATTGATCTACAAATTAAATGTAATTTCAATTCACACCCCAGCAGGCAGTTGAAAATTTTTATCTCATTTAAAAACTCATGTGGAAATGAAATTAAAATTAAATAGAGCAACTTTGAAAAAGGAAAGTAAGCCAGAAAGACTTACACTGCCTGATTTCTATACTGAACTACTCTTAAAGAAAGAAGAAGAAGAAGAAAGATATGCATGTGCTTTTAAACTACTACACTAAAGTCAGGACATGTAAAATCTAGGCTCTGTTAGTGGTTATCTCTAAGGAGTAGAATATGATTGCAAGAGGACTCAACAAAGCTTCCATTTTATTGAGAAGGTCTGACTTTTTTTAATAGGACATTGTGTATGCATTCTATTTGAGTAATTATAAATACACTGGAAGTAAAATACAAAATCTTAAATGCCATTTTTCCTATCATATTTACATTTATTTGAGACTATAGTTATTTAGCAAAGATTAGATAAGGTTTCATATTCATTTGACAGTGGAAAAGGAAAAATACTAATATCAAACTTCATATTACTGAAGATATTGAAGATATTGGGTTATTTTTCTTTTACAATGTAAGTCAGAGTCAACATGCTATGGTAGTTTCTTGAATAGATTCGAAAGCATTGTACAAAACTGTGTATGAGCAGATAGCAGTTCTAGGTGGTACTACATGAATATTTTACCAACTGGAAATTCTTGAGACTGCCATTAATATATTAGCAATATAATGCAAGTTCATTTAATATAAAAGGGGGTGAGGGAGTCAGGAGAGACTTACCCTAAAATCACAAATAACAATTCAAAGGAATGCACTTTTAATTTCTACTGCTTCCTAACTTTCGTTCTGATGAGTATTGAGTATTTAAAGTACTTTCAACTATGTTTGATTTTAATGTATGACAAGTGTTTGATTTTGCTATTCATCTTGCTATATAATAACTATGCTTGAAGGCCATAAAATGCATCTATTTTAGAGTCTCGAATATCAGTCATAAACTCAAGTTATTAAAACTCAAAGAGATAAAATTTCTCTATAGATTATTATAATACAAAAGGCAAATGGTTCCATAGCCTGGTTGGAAGATAAGCTCTACTTTTGGGAACAGGCTTAGAGGGTTTTGCAGCATTGATGCATTTCACTTTGCTTCCCACAGAGGAGAAACTGCCATAGTAAACCTCTGGAAAGTAAATGAGACATAGGCAACATCCATGCATTTTAAAAATGTCAAATTAAAAGATATTAAAAGCTGTACAATTTAATTAATAATGAAGCAAAATCTTTCTTTTTCTTCTATGTTTGCAGCCAGTTTCCTTTCTGTTTCCTAGGAGAAGTAAGACTTAGTGTGATATTCTCACTTTAGGGAAAGTAATTATTACAGGTTCATTAATGTCTGTTTCAGAAAAACTCTTAGAGCTTAGTTTTCTCATGTCCACATTTTACAAATTGGAAGTTAAAAAGACCTTTTCTTCAAAAGGCAATGATTCCCCTTATTTTACCTAATCATTATTCAGGAAACCTTGACCAGCTCCAAAAGATTGCATCATTTTCTTGGTTACACGTAGAGGTGACTCACCACTCAGTCCTGAAGTACCAAAAAGGATCAACTGGAGGACTGTAAGAGCTAGTAAACATGCAGATCATAACTCAATGCAGAATAAGGCTTTTATCCTTTTTCTTCTGGGAACAGGTTACCAAGGATCCAGAAGAAACAATAACAACAAAAAATAAACAGAGTAACAAAGAAAAGAGGAAAGGAGTACTGTTTCTGCAAATAATCCTCAATAATCAGGACTCTATTGTTCACAGTGAAAAATATATATTATAGAGGAACATGATATTCTGTGGTTTTGAATGCCATGACCATTTTTTTTTTGAGATTTTTTAGTTAGATTCCTTTAATGTTGTCGCAGCATATATTCTTAGATTCTATGGCAACAGATATTTATGTTCAAGAATGACATTTGAAAGAAAAAAACCAACAAATACTGTAATTAAAGATGTTTTCAGGTGACGCTGAGAAGTGCGAAATATTACACAGGGCTGGATCAAGCATACAGCCACATCATTGAAGAGCCACCTGACCAGCACTGAGATCCTCAGAGGATCATCTGTTAGAAAGCAGCCATGCTGTGTTAAAGCTGACATAATGGATAAGGGAATGTGAAAGGTGCTAGGCAGGATGCCCACAACTCAACTGCTAGCTACCCTCCTATCTACTGTACAATCCTAAACAATGAGCTACTGTTATATGACAGAGGCGGCCTTAAATAAAGTAGGAAAGGGAAATTCATTTCTAAAAGAGAACATAATGGAACTGTGTGCTGTTGTCAAGGTAAAAACCCCATGGCAGTATAAAATAGAAAAGATCTAATTAGAATGTGCAGTCTAACTTCTTACTAACTTAAGATGAAGGTCCCAGGGAGGAAACTTAATCCCTAATTTTAGTCAAAGGGCAAATGTACAATTAAGCTAACACAAATGCTTCAGCCAATCATTTAGGAGAATTCTATTAGCCCTGGACTCCCTAACATGCCACAGCTTAATAAGAAGTTCCAACTGCACCAAATTGCTGTTTGTCAGACTGAAAAGAGCACAGCCCAATGCTCTGTTCTACAGACACTTTGGTCTGAACAGAATGTGAATATAGAGTATAGTATGCATAGTTGCTATAACTGAAAATGCATTCTTTTTTCTTCATGCATGGAAAATATCTCATTATTCCCAATCCCTAAATTCCCTAGGCACTGCTGGAGCCACCACATATAGTGAGGCTTTGCGACCAAATGAATTTGAAAATAAACAAGTATATGAAATCACAGGCTTAATTGAAAAAGCTTCCAGAATAAGGAAGGTCATAATTATAGGAATTCTTGTGCCAGGAGCTCTGGTGGCCTGTCTCCTTTTGTGTTAGCAGAAAGAGGTATTTCTAATCTACAGAATTGCTGATAGGTTGAGTACTGTTGGTTCACAAAGCTTGCTCAGGTGAATAAGTAGCTTATCTTCCTGATGCTGAAGCTTGTCTTTTGACTGGTAAGGGTTCACTAGCCCCTCTTTACCTCTTGCAAAGGGCCCTTCAGGAAAAGAAAATAATGAGGGAGCTTTGGAATGAACCTGATTTAAGAAAATGGTCTGGCCTTAGCTAATATGATGCCCTGCTTCATATCCTCTACTCAACCATTTAAATTTCAACTCAATTGCACTCAATTACATTTATCCAGTACTTTTAACATCCACAATATTAAAGTTGATCTCATCAATGTTTCTGGGATTGCACAGGAAAGCAAAACAGACTCTACACTCAAATTCAAGTTTATTAGTGAAAATTAAAAGTTCACAAATAAAAATATTTCAGAAGAAAAATATAAAACTACAAATGATAGAAACAACATGTCAAGATGAATAAAATAAAAAGACATCAGACCCGCAATCATGCATATCTGACTCCCCACTCCAAACTGGACATACCTTACTAGAAAAGTTGGTTCTTTGCTCAAACATGCTAGTCTCACTTGCTTAACATTTGTCACAAAAATCTACAAATTTTCCATGAAAGGTACCTCTAGAGTTGCACTCATATATCAGAGACATGGAATTTTAAAAAGAATTTAAAAAATGTGTCATCATTTGAAGATAATATCATTTACTTAGAAAATCTAAGTGGTTATTACTGACAAACTATTAGAATTCCTCTGGATTTCAAAAAGATGGTAGTTTACAGGTTAATACTGTAAGTATTACATTCAGAATTGTACCTGGGGGCGGGCGGGAAAGTCTAGTTACACAGGCAAGATATTTGGTTTTTGGGCAAAATTTTCAGGTAGTAACAAACTAATTTTTCTAATGATCATATTAGACAATGGAAGTTATTCAGTATTCAACTATTTACCAAGTTTTTGTTGAATGTTTATTCTGTTTTGTTACTTTAGCAGGGCAACAGTAGTTAATTACAATACAATCCAAGAATGAGTTACTGATTCCAAAGGTCAAAGGCCAACTGCTCCTATGCATAGACATATGCTCTGACTGAAGTCTACATGGAATCGGTGTGTGTGTGTGTGTGTGTGTGCTGTGACAGTCATTTATAATAGTTCACATGATACATTTTCTAATCAGAGACTGAAGGAACAAATAAAAAAGATGCATTTATTTCTCATTTAAATTATTCTTGAAAGACTGCTAAAGTGAGATTTTTGTTTTCTTTATGTTTTCTTTGTGATGGGCAAAATTCTGCTCAAACTTCAGGTTGTCATATTATTAATTTTAGGCTTCACAAAAAAAAAAAAAAACGATTAGCATCAAATTATTGAGTCTTCTATTAATACAGTAGTAAAATAGACATAATAATTATATTACAGGCTTTAGGTATTCTTTAGCGGTTTTTGTTTATTTTTTGGCTGTGGCCTGAGGCTTACGGGATCTTACTTCACTGATGAAGGATCAAATCTGTGCCTCCTATAGTGGAAGCTAAGAGTCTTAACCACTGGTCCAGGGAAGTATTCACATTAATTTCTAACTTTTCACACTAATTTCTAAATGGTTTTTGCATTAATTTCTAACTTCACATTTCTAGGCACTTAGCCAGATATAGCTAAGGGTACTGTCCCTCTGGTCTAGATTTCTCTTCTTGTGTCATGCAGACCATGTCTTCCCTGCCTTTACTTTAGGTACTAAGTTATTGTTACACGTGAATCTATGCAAGAATGTTATTTTTTGCAGGGTCATTATTATGAAGCATAACATTATTTAAAAATCTTGTGTGCAATCAGGTTTCACATTCTTAATTGTTTTATTTTTGAATCAGGTGAATTTTTAAGAGGACACTGCTTCTCTTAATTACCCTATTGAACACCTGCCATTTTCTATTTTAAGAAAAATATTTTATGTGTCTCTTGGTTAACCAGAAGACTTTGACTTCTCTTTCATTGGTCTTCAGCTGGCTGCTTCTCAGTTTTGTGTCTCTATTCCAGTCCCATAGTATATGTTTGCACATATATGTGAGGGATGATGTAGGGAAGAGAGAGGGACATTTTGTCATGGATTTAGTCCATGGCTTTAGTATCCTGGTTTCTAGAAGAAAGTAGAATTAGATCTAGAATCCATTCACACCAACTGTAAATCCCTGATCTGGCCAGAATTGAAGACACCGTAATGTCACATTATTATTATTTGTTGTTCAGTCACCAAGTTGTGTTCAGCTCTTCAGGACCCCATGGACTGCAGCACATAAGGCTTCCTTGCCTCTCACCATCTCCCAGAGTTTGCCCAAATTCATGTCCATTGAATTGGTGATGCCATCCAACCATCTCATCCTCCCTTACCCTCTTCTTCTGCCTCCCATCTTCCCCAGCATCAAAGGTCTTTTCCAATGAGTCAGTTTTTCATATTAGGAGGCCAAAGTATTAGAACTTTAGCTTCAGCATCATTCTCTCAAAGACTATACAGGGTTGATTTCCTTTAAGACTGACTGATTTGATCTCCTTGCTTTCCAAGGGACTCTCAAAAGTCCACATGATTATACTTAACAATATTATACATTCTTAGAAGTAATGGCCAGGTGCTCAGTCGCTTTGTGTCTGACTCTTTGCTGCTATAGCTGCTAAGTCGCTTCAGTCATGTCTGACTCCGTGCGACCCCATAGACAGCAGCCCACCAGGCTCCCCTGTCCCTGGGATTCTCCAGGCAAGAACCCTGGAGTGGGTTGCCATCTCCTTCTCCAATGATGAAAGTGAAAAGTGAAAGTGAAGTCACTCAGTCGCATCCGACTCTTAGTGACCCCATGGACTGCAGCCTACTGGGCTCCTCCGTCCATGGAATTGTCCAGGCAAGAGTGCTGGAGTGGGTTCTGACTCTTTGCAATCCTATGAAATGTAGCCCACCAGGTTCCTCTGTTCATGGTATTTTCCCAGTAAGAAAATTGTAGTGGGTTGCTATGCCCTCCCCCCAGGGATCTTCCCGACCCAGGGATTGAACCCACCACAACCCAGGGATAGTTCCTTCATCCCCTGCACTGTAGGTGGATCCTTTACTGATAAGCCACCAGGGAAGCCCCAATGGCTAGGATTTGAGGCACAAATGAAATTATCGGCTGCTTACTCCTGAATCTAACCTGCCATTGGATTTGTGGTATTAGGAATTTGCTCACCTGGCCATTTGGAAAATCTTTGCCTGCTTCACAAATCTGGAATCAGAGTTGCCTTATGACTCCCATGGACCCTAGACTGATTGCCTTTATGGCAACATATGACTGCACTGATATAAATATAAATATACTATGTGCTCATGTTCTCAGTCATGTCCAACTCTTTTGCTAAATCATAAACTGTAGCCCACCAGGCTGTTCTGTTGATGGAATTTTCCAGGCAAGAATACTACAACAGGTTGCCATTTCCTAGTCCAGGAAATGTACTGTACTGTGTGTTAAAATATTTCCTTCAGTTTAAAATTTATTATTTTCTTCCAATTTTAAAAGAAGTCAAACATTTTCTGTGGGCCCCTAGAAGTCTTGTATTCCCTAGACAATGAAACTACTGCTTAATGGATAATTCAGCCCTTCCTGGAAGAACAGAGATTTCCAGAGAAGATTCTTGTTGTTGTTGTGTGTATTGTTTTGCTTTGTGTGTGTGTGTGTGTGTGTGTGGGTAGAGGAAACTTTTCATTGATTAACATGGCCTAATGCGTGTCTGTTTCTTATCCTAACATCATAACTTCTCCCCTGGTGGG
>NW_011495082.1:15104806-15106891 GCF_000754665.1 Bison bison bison
AGAGAGGAGAAAGTGAGAGGATTGGAAGGAAGAAAAAGGCTCATTTCTATACATTGCCCTGGTAAACAGAGTGAAGGTCCCCTTCTTTCAAAGGAAAGCTCTGCAGCAATGGGTACACCTTCCCTCAAAGATAGGATGGTTTACATTTGACTCTCCCCACTTTTATAGAATACCTCAGACACAGCAGATTAGACATGGCTATCATTTTTGTGAAAATGTATGTAAGTCACATTTGATAATTTCAGAGGAATGTGGGGTTTCTGCTTTTTTCTACTTTTAAGAGTGAATGCCTTTGTTCAAATTATTGAATGCTAGTCCCTAACAACACATTTGACATTTGTAGGTACTTCAGCTCCCCTGTGAAATTAGTTGCCAAATTATAGTCTTTTAATGACCATCTCTTACATCTATATATCTTCATTTTTAGACCCATTAAATATTTTTCCTGATTAATTTATTGTAGATTACAGGTTATTGTTTAATCGCTAAAGTGAAAGTGAAGTCGCTCAGTCATGTCCAGCTCTTTGTGACCCCATGGACTGTAGCCTACCAGGCTCCTCTGTCCATGGAATTTTCCAGGCAAGAGAGCTACAGTGGGTTGCCATTTCCTTCTCCAGGGGATCTTCCCAACCCAGGGATTGAACCTGGGTCTCCTGCATTGTAGACAGACGCTTTACCATCTGAGCCACCAGGGAAGTGTGCCCAACTCTTTCTGACTCCATGGATTGGGGTCTGCCATGTTCCTCTGTGGATGAGATTTCCCAGGCAAGAATGCTACAGTGGGTTGCCATTTCCTTCTCCAGGGAATCTTCATGACCCAGGGATCAAACCACATCTTTTGCATTGACAGGCAGATTCTTTACCACTGAGGCACCTGGGAAGCCCCAGAATATAGGTAAAAGACCAAAAACTCTAATGAGTTCTATCAAAGGTATTAATCATACTGTTGGAACAATGCTCACTTCCTTATCATGAGAAAGTTATTCTAGATTACAAATCCAAAGTTAGCTGTAAACCAGCCTTCTGGGAGAAACAAGACCACAAATTTTCAAAAGGGAGAAAATGAAATGTGATCCCAGTATCAAGATAGAGACCCTCAAATGAACTTCTTGTTGTCTTAATTATTATCCCTCCAGTAGCCAAATCCTTAAAGAATTGGAAATTCTGGGGCAAACTAGGTGTTATGTTCAAATTGGTAGTGATTTCAAGTTTACAAGGTAGCTTAAGGCTACTTGGATGGCCTAGGAACAAACCTGGTCTCATAGCCTAGTAAGGGATTAAACCTACTGATGGAGGTTGATTAGTTGCACTGTGAAAGGTCCAGGAACTTGAGGTAGGAAGTCTGCCTCTTTCTGGTCTCTAATTCTCTCAGTTCAGTTCAGTTCAGTTTCTCAGTCGTGTCCGACTCTTTGCTACCCCATGAACGGCAGAACACCAGGCCTCCCTGTCCATCACTAACTCCCAGAGTTTACCAAAACCCACGTCCATTGTGTCGCTGATGCCATCCAACCATCTCATCCTCTGTCGTCCCCTTCTCCTCCTGCTCTCAATCTTTCCAGCATCAGGGTCTTTTCAAATGATTCAGCTCTCCACATCAGGTGGCCAAAGTATTGGCATTAGTCAATACTTTGTCAACATCAGTCCCTCCAATGAACACCCAGGACTGATCTCCTTTAGGATGCACTGGTTGGATCTCCTTACAGTCCAAGGGGCTCTCAAGAGTCTTCTCCAACACGACAGTTCAAAAGCATCAATTCTTCTGTGCTCAGCTTTCTTTATAGTCCAACTCCCACATCCATACATGACCACTGAAAAAACCATAGCCTTGACTAGACAGACCTTTGTTGGCAAATTAATGTCTCTGCTTTTTAATATGCTATCTAGGTTGGTCATAACTTTCCTTCCAAGGAGTAAGCGTCTTTTAATTTCATGGCTGCAGTCACCATCTGCAGTGATTTTGCAGCCCAGAAAAATAAAGTCAGCCACTGTTTCTACTGTTTCCCCATCTATTTCCCATGAAGTGATGGGACCAGATGCCATAATCTTAGTTTTCTGAATGTTGAGCTTTAAGCCAAATTTTTCACT
>NW_011495082.1:15106991-15108053 GCF_000754665.1 Bison bison bison
ATCAAGAAGCTTTTTAGTTCCTCTTCACTTTCTGCCATAAGGGTGGCGTCATCTGCATATCTGAGGTTATTGACATTTCTCCCAGCAATCTTGATTTCAACTTGTGCTTCTTCCAGTCCAGTGTTTCTCATGATGTACTCTGCATATAAATTAAATAAGTAAGGTGACAATATGCAGCCTTGACATACTCCTTTTCCTATTTGGAAGCAATCTGTTGTTCCATGTCCAGTTCTAACTGTTGCTTCCTGACCTGCATACGGATTTCTCAAGATGCAGGTCAGGTGGTCTGGTATTCCCATCTCTTTCAGAATTTCCCACAGTTTATTGTGATCCACACAGTCAAAGGCTTTGGCGTAGTCAATAAAGCAGAAATAGATGTTTTTCTGGAACTCTCTTGCTTTTTTGATGATCTAGCAGATGTTGGCAATTTGATTTCTGGTTTCTCTGCCTTTTCTAAAATCAGCTTGAACATCTGGAAGTTCATGGTTCACGTATTGCTGAAGCCTGGCTTGGAGAATTTTGAGCATTACTTTACTAGTGTGTGAGATGAGTGCAATTGTGCGGTAGTTTGAGTATTCTTTGGCATTGCCTTTCTTTGGGATTGGAATGAAAACTGACCTTTTCCAGTCCTGTGGCCACTGCTGAGTTTTCCAAATTTGCTGGCCTATTGAGTGCAGCACTTTCACAGCGTCATCTTTCAGGATTTGAAATAGCTCAACTGGAATTCCATCACCTCCACTACCTTTGTTCATAGTGATGCTTTCTAAGGCCCACTTGTCTTCACATTCCAGGATGTCCGGGTCTAGGTGAGTGGGAGAGATCACACCTTCGTGATTATCTGGGTCGTGAAGGTCTTTTTTTGTACAGTTCTTTTGTGTATTCTTGCCACCTCTTCTTAATATCTTCTGATTCTGTTAGGTCCATACCATTTCTGTCCTTTATCAAGCCCATCTTTGCATGAAATGTTCCCTTTGTATCTCTAATTTTCTTGAAGAGATCTCTAATCTTTCCCATTCTATTGTTTTCCTCTATTTCTTTGCATTGATCACTGAGGAAGGCTTT
>NW_011495082.1:15108153-15109788 GCF_000754665.1 Bison bison bison
TTCCCATTCTATTGTTTTCCTCTATTTCTTTGCATTGATCACTGAGGAAGGCTTTCTTATCTCTCCTTGCTAATCTTTGGAACTCTGCATTCAAGTGGGTATATCTTTCCTCTTCTCCTTTGCTTTTCACTTCTCTTCTTTTCACAGCTATTTGTAAGGCTTCCTCAGATAGCCATTTTGCTTTTTTGCATTTTTTTTCTTACATCATGTTATAAAACAAATACACCTCAGAAATTACTCCTGTGTTTTTCATTCTATAGGCAAATATATATACTTTTCTTAATTGTGAATAATTGTGCTCATGCAAAAGCTTCCAATTTTATCTCAGTATTTTAAAAGATTCAATATTTTCTTGCATTTGATGTACATTTCATTGTCTACATTTAATGTATAGTGCTTTGAGAGGATATTTTTAATTTATTATCTAATTATTCATTCATTTGATAAATATTTATTGAGCACGTGTTCCTTGTGGATACCACAGTGAACAAGACTGAGGACCCCTTTGTTTTTTGGAATTAGCAATAATGGAAATAAATGAAATGAAACAACTCCCTACTAATCACATGTCCTGAGATAGGAAGTGCTGCAGCACACGTTTTCTTAACCATTTACCTGCAGAAAGTAATAATAATAGAAACAGCTATTAGTTACTTTATATTTTGCTTACAATTTCCCAGGCATAATATTACTTAATTATTTATCACAACCAGATAATAAATGAAATACAAATCTCTTGGAAATTAAGTATTGAGTAACTTGCCTCAGCTCAACAGTCAGGAATTTCCAAGGCACAAGTGAGATCCAGGCCCCCTGCTTAATTACTACAATATACTTGGCCTATTCATTTTCACACACAGATGTTTGGACAGAATGGACTCCACTTTATACATCCATTAAGTTTATATTGACTGAATCATCAGGTAAAGAGTGCATGTCATACATAATATGTGGATCTAAACAAATTCATTACTGTTTGAGGGAGTCCACTTTCAGTTAGGTTACAACGTTTTAGAAATCATAGAAGAAAATCAAAGGTATAGACATTAATGGTGAATAAAATGTCCCTGGAGAATTAAAGTGGTGATTTACCTTAAAACAAGTGATTTATATTTCCAAATTACCTTTCACATTTCAACGAACAATTTGTAAAGGGTTCATTTTATGTAACTCAATGGATCCTAAAAGTCAAATAAATAAGAGTGATTTTACTACTGAGATTTCTTTTATATTTTCTTTATTGCTCCAATAGCACAAAAAGTAGGACTTTTCTTTCAATTAAAATTACTGTCTTTATTCATTGAAAAGTCTCTATTGTTGCTTTGATAAAATTTCAAAGTGCAACTTTTTGCCTATTAAAAATAACATTTAATCTGCAGAATGTCTTGTCTCAAATTAGCAGAAAAAAATAATGCTTAAAAACACTACCAGACTTCCCTGGTGGCTCAATTGGTAAAGAATCTGTCTGCAATGCAGGAGACTGGGTTTGATCTCTGGGTTGAGAAGATCCCTTGGAGAAGGGAACGACTACCCACTCCAGTATTCTGGCCTGGAGAATTCCACTGACTGTATAATCCACGACCCAGATAATCACGATGGTGTGATCACTGACCTAGAGCCAGACATCCTGGAACT
>NW_011495082.1:15109888-15120752 GCF_000754665.1 Bison bison bison
TGCTCAAAATTCTCCAAGCCAGACTTCAGCAATATGTGAACCATGAACTTCCTGATGTCCAAGCTGGTTTTAGAAAATGTAGAGGAACCAGAGATCAAATTGCCAACATCCGCTGGATCACCGAAAAAGCAGGAGAGTTCCAGAAAAACATCTATTTCTGCTTTATTGACTATGCCAAAGCCTTTGACTGTGTGGATCACAATAAACTGTGGGAAATTCTGAAAAAGATGGGAATACCAGACCACCTGACCTGCATCTTGAGAAATCTGTATGCAGGTCAGGAAGCAACAGTTAGAACAGGCCATGGAACAACAGACTGGTTCCAAATAGGAAAAGGAGTATGTCAAGGCTGTACATTGTTACCTTGCTTATTTAACTTACATGCAGAGTACATCATGAGAAATGCTGGGCTGGATGAAGCAGAAGCTAGAATCAAGATTGCCAGGAGAAATATCAATAACCTCAGATATACAGATGACACCACCCTTATGGCAGAAAGTGAAGAGGAACTAAAAAGCCTCTTGATGAAAGTGAAAGAAGAGAGTGAAAAATTTGGCTTAAAGCTCAACATTCAGAAAACGAAGATCATGGCATCCGGTCCCACCACTTCATGGCAAATAGATGGGGAAACAGTGGAAACAGTGTCAGACTTTATTTTTCTGGACTCCAAAATCACTGCAGATGGTGACTGCAGCCATGAAATTAAAAGACGCTTACTCCTTGGAAGGAAAGTTATGACCAACCTAGATAGCATGTTCAACAGCAGACACATTACTTTGCCAACAAAGGTTTGTCTAGTCCAGGCTATGGTTTTTCCTGTGGTCATGTATGGATATGAGAGTTGGACTGTGAAGAAGGCTGAGCGCAGAAGAATTGATGCTTTTGACCTGTGGTGTCGGAGAAGACTCTTGAGAATCCCTGGACTGCAAGGAGATCCAACCAGTCCATTCTGAAGGAGATCAGCCCTGGGATTTCTTTGGAAGGATTGACGCTAAAGCTGAAACTCCAGTACTTTGGCCACCTCATGTTAAGAGTTGACTCATTGGAAAAGACTCTGATGGTGGAAGGGATTGGGGGTAGGAGGAGAAGGGGACAACAGAGGATGAGATGGCTGGATGGCATCACTGACTCGATGGACGTGAGTCTGAGTGAACTCCGGGAGTTGGTGATGGACAGGGAGGCCTGGCGTGCTGCGATTCATGGGGTCGCAAAGAGTCGGACATGACTGAGCGACTGATCTGATCTGATCTGAACAAATTTCATTTTCACTTCCACTTCATCAAAAGTAATCAAGTTCAAACTTCATACCTGATTTTTGGACTTCCCTCACAGCTCAGTCGGTAAAGAATCTGCCTGCAATGCAGGAGACCTGGGTTCGATTCCTGTGTCAGAAAGATGCCCTGGAGAAGGAAAAGGCAACCCACTCCAGGAATTTTGCCTGGAGAATCCCATGGACAAAGGAGTGTGGCAGGCTATAGTCCATGGGGTCACAAGAGTCAGATACAACTTAGCAACTAAGTCACCAACCACCAAAAACAGTACCAAAAAACATCCTTTATCTTGTAAACATTTAAAAATAAAAACCTTAATTTCAAGTGACTAAATTCTTACAGGCATGAAAAATATGGCCTTATATAACCTAAACCACCACTTACCCTCTGAACTATTGCTTCTGAACATTTAATTGTGACCCAAATAAATGTTCTAACATTTTAGAAGCCATTTTCTTTTGAACAGTAACAGCAATAAGATTCAGGTAACTGGAGAATACTCACAATAGATGGATTCTAATTAAATGCTGGTACCCTTGAAACACAAAACCCTTTTGTGTTTAGGCAGCAGGGTGGGAGTTATTTATTAGTCACACACTGTCCATTCTAAAATGAGGAGGTCAGACCATTGCACAGTACACTCACTGTTACATTTCTGCTTTTTGAAAACAGGTATGTTGAGCATCAGGACAGTGACAAAGAAAACCATTTATAGGTAATCATCAGGAACCTGGCACCAAATGGATATAAAATAGATACATCTCATCTGTGGAACTTTACCCCTTATTTCCAGCACAGCTCTCATTGTTAGGATCTCCATGAATATTGTATGATTCCTGCTTTTCACACAGTTCAAGGGAACAACATGTGGCATCACTAAAGCATTTCTGTGAAGAAACTTAAAAAGAATCCCCAAAGGTGAACACTGATAAAACAGATGGATGAGAAGAGGTGTTAGAGGGAGACTTGTCTAAAAAAGCTAAGGTCAGATAACCTCTACTCATGTGGCTAGGAAAAAAAAACAACTGTGTGCATATCAAAAAGTCATTCAAAGTTTCCCTTTACCATTCTTAACATTTTTCATGTACACATTTAAGCTCATCGAGACTCAATTACAAAAAAAACTCTGAATTTCTCACCTGGCTTCTCATTCAGAGTAATGGAAAAAAAGCCAACCGTGTTCATTATTTGCCCTGTCTGATTCATGTCCTAGATAAGTCCATGGGAGTGGGTACACATGTAAATTCTTTCTAGCCATATTTATTTAAAAATATATAGTGATAAATAAACAATGATACCTTTAGTAGTATAAATATATATTTATACTGTATGGTGATATTCTCATTCACTTGATAATTCTAATGATTTCTCTCATGAACAGCTGTAAAAAATTCTTGAAACTCTCAAATGTAACTCATTCATATAACAGAAGTTTTTACAAGGTAGCATAATTTTTATGTTAGTTTTTAATAATTGACCATATTAGAGTCATGACTAACAACTGTCATCATGATTTGAATGCTGATACTTGATTCCTTTAAGCACCATTGATACCAGGAAATATGGGAAATCCCTGAAGATTTTAGGCATTCAGAGCACTTGGCAACATTTTTCCCACAAACAGTAATACAAGATGAACTTTCTTAATATGGGTTTGTGTTCAGACACGACAGGCAGGAAATCAATTAAAGATGTTTGAGACAACAGAAACCAGTGAGACCACAAAATAAAGTGACTGTTCCTTCTAAAGGAACATAACATGAATCCATACTGCTGCTGCTGCTAAGTTGCTTCAGTCGTGTCCGACTCAATTATAACTAAATATCTCTATATGAAATTCAAGTTACAGACAATAATAGAGAGAGAAGGGAGACAGCTGTGAAGGATGTGAGAGTGGGGATGAGGTGGGGGTGGTAGAAGCCTAAGAAATAAGTAAGATACAGGTAAGTGAAGAGCAATGGAATCTCAGTGGAAGCAAGTCTAAGAGGTGAAAGTGGATTTTGCATATACAAAAAAAAAAAAAATCCTATTGACTGCAATGATTGGAGATTCAGTTCAGTTCAATTGCTCAGTCATGTCTGACTCTTTGCGACCCCATGAATCGCAGCACACCAGGCCTCCCTGTCCATCACCAACTCCCAGAGTTCACTCAGACTCACGTCCATCGAGTCAGTGATGCCATCCAGCCACCAGCCATCTCATCCTCTGTCGTCCTCTTCTCCTCTTGCCCCCAATCCCTCCCAGCATCAGAGTCTTTTCCAATGAGTCAACTCTTAACATGAGGTGGCCAAACTACTGGAGTTTCAGCTTTAGCATCATTCCTTCCAAAGAAATCCCAGGGCTGATCTCCTTTAGAATGGACTGGTTGGATCTCCTTGCAGTCCAGGGGACTCTCAAGAGTCTTCTCCAACACCACAGTTCAAAAGCATCAATTCTTCAGCGCTCAGCCTTCTTCACAGTCCAACTCTCACATCCATACATGACCACTGGAAAAACCATAGCCTTGACTAGACAGACCTTTGTTGGCAAAGTAATGTCTCTGCTTTTCAATATGCTATCTAGGTTGGTCATAAATTTTCTTCCAAGATTAGGAGATAGAAAATTCAGGAAATTTTGAGAAACAACTTCAAAGTTATCCTGAATACGAAAGCTAAATAGTACAACGTTTCCTGTCAAAATACAAGGTTGTATTGATGTTGTATCTATGTGTGTATGTAAGAGAATGGCATGAAGAAAGTATTGTCTTACTGTGGTTTAATCTGGCTGCAAAACAGAATGAATTTGAATAAATGAAGAAACTACTTTGGTGGTTAGAAGTGATAGGATTTTTACCACAGTGGTTTTCATGCAGAAGGACATTTTAGATAGAGATTATATTAATAAAAAAGGGCTTCCCTGGTAAAGAATCTGCCTGCAATGCAGGAGACTCAGGTTCAATTCCTGGGTTGGGAAGATCCCCTGAAGGAGGGCATTGCAACCCTCTGCAATATTATTGCCTGGAGAATCCCCATGGACAGAGGAGCCTGGTGGGTTACAGTCCATGGAGCTGTAGAGAGTTGGACATGACTGAGCAACTGAGCGGATAGCATATTAAGAAAGAGGACAATGAAAGACTGTAGGATTAGTCAGTTATATAGAATAATGGAGGTACATGTTATAGATTTTGCTTGCCTGATTTATGAGCTATTTAATCATGAAAACCAAGAGAAAGCTTTATTTATTTTTTCCAGGCCATATCTGCCTTAACATAAGGCAAAACTTCACCATCTACTGCTAATTCAGAAAATAAATAAATAAACTGGACAAAGAAATGAACATCTAAAAAAGGAATAAACAAATAAGCAAACAAAATAAATAAACATCTGAAAAGCATTAATTGGTAAAAGTGATAAGGGCAATCTATTATGATATATCGCATAAATCCCTTGACCCTACCTTTATCCAACGCCTTTCAGTTAATCACTCAATTATATACACTTCTTCTTGTTGGAAGGTGACTGGTTACTCATGCTACTACACAACTGGAATCAAGAAAGATGATTTCAGATACTTTTCTAAGTAAGTGTCTAAGTGCTATAAGGCATCTCTCATAGTCTCATAATATGCAGTTGCTTTGTTTATCCCCCTTCCAAGGAGCGTTTCATTATGTTCAGGTCACTATGCATTTGCTGTATCTTAATCTTTTAGTACCATCAAGGTTATTTCATCATACCATCCTTTAGTATTTAGCCTGGGTGGGAAACCCCTACTCTGAAATGTGCAGAAAAACTACCTATCATGGAATTCTGCACAGTTTATTAATAGAATGAAGGGTTCAGGTATTGGCCAGGGAAGTGATTGCACACAGTTTGCACTTGGGCAAATAAGAATTTAAATTCCAACTCAAACTTATATAGTAAGTTACCAACTTCTTTGAGGCCCCATTGTTTCACCTATAAAATGGATGTAATGACCTTGAATCTGAGATTTCTTGAGGTCAGCAAATGAAGGAAAATAAGAGACAGTTGGCATATCAAGAATATAGAGTTAATAAATGAGAAAGATAATAATTATCATTAAAATTGTATATTCATTGTGAGAATATATGGATTTAAATTTCTATTGTGTCACTAATTAATTTCATGACTTTAGTAAGTTATCTGTAAATTATTTCAGGTCATCCTTGGGAAAATATAATGCATTGTTTTTTCTGGTATAAAGTATATTTCAGTAAATAGTATTTCATATTTGTTGTACATACAATTCAGAAGTAAAATGATTCTATCATTGAATCACTTTTTAATGTTGTCTTCAGCACTCGTGTGACTGTTAGCCATCATTCACATTAACGAGAGTTCTTTTTTTTTCTTTTTTTTAAATTTATTTATTTTAATTGGAGGCTAATTACTTTACAATATGGTAGTGGTTTTTGCCATACATAAGGCATCTTGGAAATACACTCTTAGATAGCAACTTTCTTCCTTTAAACATGATGTATAAGCAAAAGTAAAATTGTATTTCTTGCCTTTAAAGATGTATTGAAGTTTCTATATCATTAAAATGGCATAATATCCCTTGTCATGCTTAAGATCACTCCTTGAAATAACAGCAGTATTCCATGAACTATGGTGGTGGTTTAATCACTAAGTTGTGTCCGACTCTTGCAATCCCACGGACTGTACCCTGCCAGGCTCCTCTGTCCATGGGATTCTCCATGCCAGAATACTGGAATGGGTAGCATTTCCCTTCTCCAGGTGATTTTCCTGGCCCAGGAATCGAACCCAGGTCTCCTGCACTGCAGGCAGATTCTTTACCAACTGAGCTACAGGGGTAAAGCTCCATGGACTTTAGCTTTCCTTAATCATAATTTGGAGAGCTGTGTATGAGGTTGAATTTTTTGTTGCTTTAGTTACTGAAATAGATATGTGGAGAGGAGGACAATAAGAAAATAATAAAATTTATGTAACAGGTGTGTAAAAGATAATACAATGAGGGTAAACAAAAGTATGAGTTTAATTTCCAAAATTGGCAAAGTGTTATCCTAAACTGTTATCCTAAATTAGGATTATTATTATCCTAATAATCTAGAACTTATTTTATTGTTATTATTTCATATAAAAAATATTTTAAATTATATGAGATAATTAATTGTATTTACTTTTTTTCACTATTTTGTATATTTTGAACCCAAAAGGTACAATATAAAATATATCCATTACTATAGCAGAAAGAAAAGACAATTTGAAACAAATAGTATAACTAATTCTTTGCAGACAATAGGGTGTATCTGGGAGGCAAAGTTAAAAAAAAAAGTGCATTCCTCTATATAAAATGTTGAATTCTGAAATATTTTATATATAAAATTAAATTTTCCAATTATAAATATACTCAAGTAAAGTATGATATAAAAGATATATTCTGGTTAAAATATTTCCTTTCTGGTTTTTGGAGGTACAGCTGTATATAATATGACACAATACACTATTGTCAAAGCAATAAATCAAATATGGCCAATACAGATTTGTAATGCTGATGAAGACAATAATGTAATAGGAAAAGTAATCTTTTGTACTGTGCCAATAACCAGTATTTAATATATTTGCATCCATTAAATCATAACAGTGATAAAAAAATCTTATAAATTCAAGGTGTTAGTGAAAAGATTGGAAAAACAGAGTTTTGAAAGTTCAGAGGAGAAATCAAGGTGACTATCACAATAAGTAATTCACTTTTAACATAAAAGTTCAATGATATTCAGAAAGAGAAAGAAAAGGACTTCAAAGGTCTCATAAGCATAAAGAAGTCAAAGAAGGTCAATCTTGAAATAGCTGCTGGAGGGGATCACAGAGATAAAACTTAAACCTTATAATTACTGTTAGAAAATTAAAGGAATAAAAATGGCCAACATCAAATCAAAAGCTTTCAAAGTGGAAGAGGAGATTCCTGAGAAATTGCAATAAAATCCATTATGCTCAGAATTCATATTAAAAGATGATTAAAGAAAAAATAGCCTTTGTCAGTATACTATCAAGAAAGTCCTGAGGAATCATTCAGTGTAAATAGTAAATGACAGAAAACAGGAAAAATGACTTTTTCTTGAGTCATAGAGAATTAAAAACCTTGAGAAAAAGAATTAAAATTCTGAATTTGAAATCTAACATGACCCAAGTCAACAATGAGCTCCCAAGTGGTGTTAGCAAGTTCAACTGAGGCAGTTCTGATTTTGTTGACAAATGGTCCAGTGATAAATTAGATCAATAATTTTTAATATATGTGGGTCTTTGAGATAATTTCTGCTTCCCAGAAATTGGTACCATTGGTGCAGAACCTGCCTGTCACTGCAGGAGATATAAGAAATGAGGATTTGATCCTTGTGTCTGGAAGAACCCCTGGAGAAGAAAATGGCAACCCACTCCAATATTCTTGCCTGTAAAATTCCAAGGACAGAAGAGCCTGGTGGGATACAGTCCATGGGGCTGCAAAGACTCAGACACGACTGAGCAGCTTAGCATGCTTGAGATAATTTGCATACCATTCTCAGTAATCAAGTATAGAAACTATGAATCAATATGAGTTTTTCTACTTTCTGAGTAAATTCCATCAAAAAGCATTCATATCAATATAAAATTATACTTAATAAAAAACCTTAAGTAATGTGAATCCATTTTGATAAAAATTAATTACTGAGTAACTGTGGTGTTAGAGAAGACTCTTGACAGTCCCTTGGACTGCAGGGAGATCAAATCAGTCTATCCTAAAGGAAATCAGTTCTGAATATTCAGTGAAAAGACTGATGCTGAAGCTAAAGCTCCAATACTTTGGCCACCTGATGCGAAGAGCTGGTTCATTGGAAAAGACCCTGATGCCAGGAAAGATTGAGGGCAGGAGGAGAAGGGGATGACAGAGGATGAGATGGTTGGATGGCATCTCATCCTCACTGACTCAATGGACATGAATTCGAGCAAGCTTTGGAAGGTGGTGATGGACAGGGAAGCCTGGCGTGCTGCAGTCCATGGGGTCACAAAGAGTCAGACATTACTGAGCGACTGAACTGAAATCAATAATGGCAGAGAACAGACCCAACTCCTTAGATACAAGAATAAATTTGCATAATACTTCATACATAAGGAGGTAGAGCATAACTCTCCATCCTTTTAAGTGTGGGCTGTGCAAAGAGACTTTCATCCAAAGAGTACAGTGTGTAATGGGATACTGGACAGTAATGCTACAGTGGAGAAACCTAACATAAGACTACCTAAGTCAGATAATCAAGGTCAACATCATCAGTGGTAAGTTGTATTGATAGTGTTTACCCGTGACAGGATGTGATGAAAATGAGACCTGGCCTCTGTGTTCTTCTTCCCGAAACCCATAAACGTAGTTTGATCATGAGGAAGACATCAAGCAAATATCAACTGAGAGACATTCTATAAAACATCTGGCCGGTGTACCTTCAGCTGCCAAGATCATCCAAAACAAGTAAAATCTGAGAAATTGTCACAACTCAGAAGAAAGTGACATAGGACAATGTACTGCAATGTGCTATCTTGAGTGGGATCCTGGAACAGAAAAAGGAAGTGAGATAAAATCTAAGGACAATTGAAGAGTATGGACATCAGTTAATTAAAACAAATAAAAAAATTTATCAGGGTGATAAAAATTATATAAAATATCTTCATTGTTTAAAAACTATTCACATATACAGGGAGTTACTACTATAAGTCTTAAAGATTCAGTTCGGTTCAGTTACTCAGTCACATCTGACTCTTTGTGACCACGTGAACCGCAGCATGCCAGGCCTCCCTGTCCATCACCAACTCCTGGAGTTCACCCAAACCCATGTCCATTGAGTCGGTGATGCCATCCAGGCATCTCATCCTCTGTTGTCCCCTTCTCCTGCCCTCAGTCTTTCCCAGCATCAAGGTCTTTTCAAATGAGTCAGCTCTTCACATCAGGTGGCCAAAGTACTGGAGTTTCAGCTTCAACATCAGTCCTTCCAATGAACACCCAGAACTTATCTCCTTTAGGATGGGCTGGTTGGATCTCCTTGCAGTCCAAGGGACTCTCAAGAGTCTTTTCCAACACCATAGGTCAAAAGCATCAATTCTTCAGTGCTCAGCTTTCTTTATAGTCCAACTCTCACATCCGTACATGACCACAAGAAAAACCATAGCCTTGACTAGCAGACCTTTGTTGGCAAAGTAATATGTCTGCTTTTCAATATGCTGTCTAGGTTGGTCATAACTTTCCTTCCAAGGAGTAAACTTCTTTTAATTTCATGGCTGCAATCACCATCTGCAGTGCCATCTTAAAGATTAGACTATAACCAGATGTTCACATTGTAGTAGAAAGGCAGAGACATCTCTGGTTTCACATTTATTCATTCACTTTAGGTTTGCCATTACTAAGATGATGATAAAGTATATCAGTAGAATGGGGAAACAAATTCAAAAACTGAGAGGTCAAATTGAGTAAATTATAAGCACATAAATTTTATCACCTGTCTTGGTTTTTTCATTAAAATGATTTAAACAGTTTCTAAACAGTAATTAACAAATATACTGGCGGATGCATACATTAGTTAATAATATTCTTAAAAATTTGTGAGAAAAACTGTTAAGTTTTTACATATAAGCTGTTTAACAGAATTGCTTCTGGAAAGTAACTCAAACTACACACACACACAGAGCAACTAAACAACAACAACAGCAATATATATGTGTATATATATACACACATATATAGTTGAAACAAGGAAGCCTAAAAGAGGGGTTACATTGTCCCAGTAAGAATAATAGACTTCTCTATGTAATTCTCCTTTCAGTTCTATCTATTTCTACCATGTAATATCCTTTTAATTCCTGATAATTTTCCTTGTTCTGAAGTCTTTTTATTGAAGTATTGCAAAGTAGACTCATCTATATGTCTACAAGAGACATCTTTTAAATATAAAGAATCAGATAAGCTAAAAGGAGTATAAAATATATATTTTGTTGTTCAGCTGCTAAGTTGTATATGACTTTTGCGACCCCATGGACCTGCAGCCGACCAGACTCCTCTCTCCATGGGATTTTCCAGGCAAGAACACTGGAGTGGGTTGTCATTTCCTTCTCCAGGGATTATACACAAATATTTTGTTTTCAGTTATTAACACATGATTCTATTAACCATCAGCCACTTGGAGCATGTGGCAAGTATGTTTTGTCTTTATCTTTAATGTTGGGTTCTGTGATAGATACATTATTTTACTCTCATGTTGATGCTATTAACCAAGGTGTTAGCACATACCAATAATAGTATGGAGATTGCTTTAAAAACTAGGAATAAAACTACTGTATGACCCAGGAAACCCACTACTGGACATATCCCTGAGAAAACTGTAATTCGAAAACACACGTACCCCAATATTCATTGTAGCACTATTTACAATGGCCAGGATATGGAAGCAACCTAAATGTCTATCAACAGATGAATAAAGAAATTGTGGTACACGTACACAATGGAATATTACTCAGCCATAAAAGGAACAAATATGAATCATCTGAACTGATGTTGATGAACCTAGATGAACCTGTTATACAGAGTGAAGTAAGTCAGAAAAACGAATATCGTAT
>NW_011495082.1:15120852-15126148 GCF_000754665.1 Bison bison bison
CACACACACACACACACACACACACACAAACACACCCACAGTTATGACTGGTTTGCATTGTTTTATGACAGACAACACAACATTATAAAGTAATCATCCTCCAATTAAAAATAAATAAAAATAAAATAAGATCATGTGGAAAAATCTAGTGAAGGTATGTCAAATCCGGTATTGAGTGTAGGAATGACTGAAAGTAGTATCTAAGAAAATGTGCTAGGATAAATTTCTGTAAACATTTTAAAACTGAAAGTTACAAATGCTTTTCTAACACAAAAAACTGAAACATTTTATAGATGCGAAATTTAGTTTTGAAGAAAAAACTCTAATCAACTATTATAAAAGAAAGTGATCAACAAATTGAAAATTATTTGTAAACATGAGAGATCAGATATAACCGTATCCTCAGAAAGTATTAAGAAATATTAACAATTCTAATGCAACTTCTCTATCAAGCCAGCCTCACCCTTCAAATGATTTATTGTGCTAGCATTCCAAATGTTCTTTTTACTTCCATGTTTGCCTTCCTGAAACTATTTTCCCTAAAGAGACCAGAGTGATCTTGGTAAAATACTAGTCAGATCATTACACGTCTCTACTGACAACTATCTGATAGCTACTTGCTTCTCTCCGCTGTGCTGTGCTCGGTCTTATTCGACTCTCTGCAGCTCCATTGACTGTAGCCTGCCAGGCTCCTCTGTCCATGGAATTTTCCAGGCAGGAATACTGGAGTAGGTTGCCATTTCCTACCCTGGGGTTAGATCTTCTCCACCCAGAGATGGAACCCGCATCTCTCACATCTCGGGTATTGGCAGGCAGATTCTTTACCACTAGAGTCTTTACAGCCTGGGAAGCCTACTTCTCTCAGAGCGGAGGCCAAAATCCTAACAAAGAGTAGGAGGCCCACTGGACACGAGCCCTTAGAGAACTGTGAGATAACTACTCTCCCTCTTTTTATTCCCCTTACTCTAAGTCCTTTTACTCCATCCATATGGAACGTCTCACTTTGAATCTGGTCTTTTTATTTGTTCAGAAATCTAAAATGGAAGTTATTAGAACCTTGAAAAGGAAGTCATGCAATAAGGTAAAAGATTTATTAAAGAACATCTAAGATCCTACTAAAATGAAAAGCAACTCAGCAACCAAAGAAGAACTAACGAAACTTTATAACTAGGATAAGTTGATGTCTATGGATTGAAACAGGCAAGGAATCTTTCAGGCCCTACATTCTACCCATGAAAATTAGAGTATTTAAAGAAAACCCGATGATACGACTGGCTCTGGAGCCATGCTTCCTGGCTTGGAATTCCTGCTTCTTTGCTTTAAGGACAAGATATTTTACTCATATTGCTTCAGTTACTTCATATGAAAGATGGAAATTGAGCTTTAAACATTTGTATAGTGATTCCAACAGTGCCTATCTTTGCCAGATTTTTCTATCTTTCTTAGAATTACTTCAGAAAATAACTAGAATATTTTCTTTACATTTTCTGTAGTTGTCTCTTGGCTTGCTGAAATTCATCTTATCTAGTCTTCTTGATTAGGGATTAGGAAAAATATTTTCTTTGTTCACATATATTCAGGACTGTTGTCATAGCAATTTTGTGCGAAAGATAAGCCAGATATAAAATAATATTATTGCTTTGTCTTTCTTTCCTTGAGTGAGTTTGCAGATGTTTCAATAATTGAATATTTTTACTGAGAATTCTGAAATTCAAATTGACATCTTTTATTTTATAGGTAAAAAAAAATTTGTTTTATTATGTAAAAAATTTGATGTTCTAAACACACAATAGGTTATGCCAAGGTGTGGACTTTTTATTGAGACTACAAACAATTTGTCTTGTAACACACCGTGACTTTCCAATAAGTCTAATAACTATCCTTTTTATTGCAAAGAACTTCTTTAAAAATACATCTTTAATACTTTGTTGGAGAAGGCAATGGCACCCCACTCCAGTACTCTTGCCTGGAAAATCCCATGGACAGAGGAGCCTGGTAGGCTGCAGTCCATGGGGTCGCTGAGAGTCGGACACGACTGAGCGACTTCACTTTCACTTTTCACTTTCAAGTATTGGAGAAGGAAATGGCAACCCACTCCAGTGTTCTTGCCTGGAGAATCCCAGGGATGGGGGAGCCTGGTGGGCTGCTGTCTATGGGGTCGCACAGAGTCGGACACGACTGAAGTGACTTAGCATAGCAATACTTGGTTACTTTGAATATTCTGGTTTTCTCTATTTATGTATTCATATTAAGTTTCCTTTAGATTGACTGCATTTTAAAATATTTTTAACCCACCATTTATTTCTGTTGCATGAATTTGAGTCCCTCCTATAGTCATTCTGGGCTAGCAATAAGACAGGATAGAAATATCAACCATTTAATAAAAGCAAATGTTAGAAACAAACTCAGAAGTGATCCAAATAATGATGCTTAGTAGATAACTGTTTTGAAGTAATAAAAGTCAATATGTTAAAGAACAAATAATTCAAAGTATTTAACACAAAAACTTGACAGAATTGAAAGGAGGAAAAGGGTATATTCATCATTAATATAGGAGACTTTAGCACTTTTCAGTATGTAATAAAAAAAAGTCAAAGAGTCAGAGTACAGTAGGTAAGAAAAATAGGAGATATTAGAAAAAATATGTTATTAAAACCTAACCTATTAGATATGAAGATAGATTAAAATTCAGTTTTTAAGTTGAAAGTAAGTTTAGAAATGACCAAGAAATCACTCAGAATAAAGTAGAAGAAAACAGAAATAAAACAACAGAAATCAGTAAATTAAAAATAGATGTAAAATAGACACAAATCACCAAAAGTTAATGTCAATTCTTCAGAAATAATAAAATTGCTAAACCCCTAGAAATATTGATCAAAAAGATATATAAAACACAAATTCCTAATATTAATAATGAAAAAAGTGGACTTCACTGTAAATCATATGCTCATGAGAACAGCAATAGAATAATACAGTCACAACCTGGTACAAATGAATTTGGTAATATAACGAAATGTGAAAATTTCTTGAAAACCAGAATTTGTAAAAGCTAAAATTGTCTCCTGCATTGCAGGTGGATTCTTTACCAGCTGAACCACAAGTGAATCCCAAGAACACTGGAGTGGGTAGTCTATCCCTTCCCCAGCAGATCTTCCCAACCCAGGAATCAAACCGGGGTCTCCTGCATTGCAAGCAGATTCTTTACCAACTGAGGTATCAGAGAAGACTCTAAATGAAATGGGAAAATTTCTTGAAAACCAGAAGTTACAAAAGCTAACAACAGAAAAATCACAATAGTATTATACTCATTAAAAATATAAGTACTGTTTCCATTTTTGTTGGGTTTCTTAATCATTTTTCAGTCCGTTCAGTTCAGTCACATCCGAATTTTTGCAATCCCACGGACTGCAGCATGCCAGGCTTCCCTATCCGTCATCATATCTGAGAGTTAGCTCAAACTCATGTCCATCCAGTCAGTGAGGCCATCCAATCATCTCATACTCTGTCATCCCCTTCTCCTCCTGCCTTTTATCTTTCCCAGCATCAAGGTCTTTTCTAAGGAGTCAGTTCTTTGCATCAGATGGCCAAAATATTGGAGCTTTAGTTTCAGCATCAGTCCATCCAATGAATATTCACGACTGATTTCCTTTAAGATGGATTGGTTGGATCTCCTTGCAGTCCAAGGGACCCTCATGAGTCTTCTCCAACACCACAGTTCAAAAGCATCAGTTCTTCTGTGCTCAGCCTTCTTTCTGGCCCAACTTTCACATCCATACATGACTACTGGAAAAGCCATAGCTTTGACTAGATGGAACTTTGTTGGCAAAGTAATGTCTGCTTTTTATTTTAATATACTCTCTAGTTCGGTCATAGTTTTTTTTGTTTTTTTTTCCCCAAGGAGAAAGTGTCTTTTAATTTCATGGCTGAAGCCACCGTCTGCAGTGATTTTGGAGCCCCCCAAAAATAAAGTCTGTCACTGTTTTTATTGTTTCCCCATCTATTTCCCATGAAGTGATGGGACCAGATGCCATCATCTTAGTTTTCTGAATGTTGAGTTTTAAGCCAACTTTTTTACTCTCTCTTTCACTTTCATCAAGAGGCTCCTTAGTTTCTTAGCTTTCTGCCATAAGGGTGGTGTCATCTCCATGTCTGAGGTTATTGGTATTTCTCCCGGCAATCTTGATTCCAGCATCTGCTTCATCGAACCCAGCATTTCTCATGATGTACTCTGCATATAAGTTAAATAAGCAGGGTGACAATATACAGCCTTGACATACTCCTTTTCCTCTTTGGAACCAGTCTGTTGCTCCATGTCCAGTTGTAATTGTCGCTTCCTGACCTGCATACAGGTTTCTCAGAAGGCAGGTCAGCTGGTCTCATATTCCCATCTCTTGAAGAATTTTCAAGTTTGTTTTGATCCACACAGTCAAAGGCTTTAGCTTAGTTAATGAAGCAGAAGTAGATGTTTTTCTTCAGATCATTTTTATTGCTGCGTAATTTATTTACAACAAACTACAACCCTTTAAAGTTTACAATGGATTGAACTTTGAGAATTGTATGTAGCTATAGATCTTTTTTTCAGAATTAAGAACGGCTTGATCACCCCTAAGTTTCCTTATGTCCCTTTGCATTCCATCATTTAGTCTCTTCCTGGCTTCAAGCAAGCAGTGATCTCATTTTGTCACAATAGATTAATTTTATTTTCTAGAAGTTTATATAAATGGAACCCAAGTTAATATATTCTTCTTTTCTGGATTATTTCACTCAGCATAATAAGTTTTAGATTCATCCATATTATATCAGTAGTTTGTTCCTTTGTTGCTAAAGAATATCATTCAACTGTGGTAAATGTCACAAAGTCCTGATGAATTCATCTATGCTTGGTTTAGTTATTTCTAATTTGGAGTTGTTGCGCATAAAGCTTCTAACAATTGTATCTGAGTTATTCCCTGGAATGTATTCCTTTTCTTTGCTACAAGTATACCTAAGAGAAGAATGGATGGTACGGTGGATATAAGCTTAACTTTTAAAGATTCGGTCAATTTTTCAAAGTGTTTATAGCATTGGTAGTCACACTAGCAGACTGAGGATTTCAGTATATTATAGAAACTGCTGATACTTTTAAAAAGCCTTTCTATTTTTATTCATTTTAATGAGCTTTTCAGTTCAGTTCAGTTCAGTCGCTCAGTCGTGTCCGACTCTTTGCGACCCCATGAAATGCAGCACACCAGGCCTCCCTGTCCATCACCAACTCCTGGAGTTCATGCAGACTCACGTCCATTGAGTCAGTGATGCC
>NW_011495082.1:15126248-15126434 GCF_000754665.1 Bison bison bison
TGCAGATTTTAAAGAAATATCAAAATTCAAAATAATTGGTATTTTTGATATTCAGTTCAGTTCAGTTCAGTCGCTCAGTCGTGTCCGACTCTTTGCGACCCCATGAAATGCAGCACACCAGGCCTCCCTGTCCATCACCAACTCCTGGAGTTCATGCAGACTCACGTCCATTGAGTCAGTGATGCC
>NW_011495082.1:15126873-15132163 GCF_000754665.1 Bison bison bison
ATGTACTCTGCATATAAGTTAAATAAGCAGAGTGACAATATACAGCCTTGACGTACTCCTTTTCCTATTTGGAACCAATCTGTTGTTAGTGATATTTTATTATACTTTTAACTTTAATATCCCTGATAACAATGAGGGATATTGTTAAGCAACTTTGTGTGTAGCTTATTGGCTTGCTGTACACCTACTCGGTAAGTTTCTGTTCAAATATTTTGCAAATTTAAAATTGTGTTGTTTATCTTCTTAATAAATTGTATGAGTTCCTATATATTCTGGATTCTGTCCTCTAACAAAGTATTTCTCTTGCAGTATTTTTTTCTTTGTCTCTTTGGCTTTTCATTCTATTTAACTAAGAAAACAAAATCCAAAGGTCTTCATAAGTAACATAAGTCCACTATCAATGATAATCAGAGCAAGAATGCAGGTAAAATATAATAAAATGCAGGTAAAAATATATTAAATATGTATTTCTACCTCAGTTGTCAAGACTAATTATTTTTAATTCAATGTTTCTATCATTTCAAAGTTCAAGGAAAACTTGAGTTGCCAAGAGATTAAAAAATGTGCATAGTGTCAGTATGCATGGTATGATATAGAAAAGCAGATGATAATTTTATATTCATTTAATATATGAAAAGAATGTTCTAATATCAGAATTATCCAAAGACTAATCTTTTTAAAATAATTCATTCACTACCTGTTAAAAAACTCACTCTTAAAATATTCAAAATATTTTCAGAAACAAAATAATTTTTTGAGAACAGTAGCCTTTAGTTTTTTTTTTCCTTTGATCTGGTATACTGTGAGACAGTGGTATTTTCATATAAGATTCTACATTAATATGTTATAATACATGGTTCCAGTTGAAATGCATAATGAAAATCCAGCCTGACTTTTCAGATAATTGTGGATATTCTTCTTTGATACTTCCCCAATATGTTAGGTACAATGTGGTGCTTCCTGCAATAATGTTTAACTCTGAGGAAAGAATGGAGGGAACTAGAAAGGGAAGAAGAGCAGGGAGTGAAAGTAGATTCAAAGATATTATACCTACCTGTAATAGTCTGTGTATTTACTTTAAAAATCTTGAGAATATCTGAAAAAAAAGCTGATGGGTATCTATCTCATGAAGTCTCAAAAATCAGTGTCATAGATATCTGTGTAAATCTTCTCAAAATAATGTTTTAAAACATGGCTTTGTTAATTCAAATGTAAATCGGTAATTATTTCAGAAAAAATATTGCTTGAATTTTAATCTTGACAATTTACCTAAGAAATTTACCCTGTTTTGTAATAATTAAAATTAATTGCAATGAATTAAAAACAAAACTCTGAGGTAATGAAAATACAGGTAAGTATAATAGCATTGACAAAAGAAATTTAAATTCTGAATATGAAAACATGGAGAGATACAGATTAATGTACATATATATATATATATATATATATATTGAAAGCGCAAAACTGAAAATAAGATTTTCTTTTAGATGTCATGTTCAAGAGCAATTGATAAAATTAAATTTTAACACTATGTGAAAAACCAACCAGTAGGAAGAACAGGAGCAGCTGTAATGAAATGACTGATTGCCCTACTTTCAGGGCTGACTAGGTGTGTGACTTAGATGACCTATCGTCTGCTTCTAACAGGTTCTGAAGCAATTGGGAAAAATCATTGGAGTTATGAGTCCTTATGTGTCCAGGAGTAAGTTGATCACAGCTAGATCTAAATAATGAATTAATTTCACAGTGCTATGTCAATAATTTAGGCACCCTGGAAGCCTAATTTATTTTCCTCTTTCCCATTTAACAAAGGAGAATAAAAACGTTGTAGATTCGTTTGTTAAAAGTTCACATCCCCACACCAGAGCCAGATAGGTAGTGTAGGAGTGAGCAGGATTCCCACAAGTTCCTCCCTCTTGCATATTAATCCCTTATCCCCAGTAGCAGAGTTGTATCTGTGTCTCTTCTATGAAACTGGTGTGCAATGCTTCTGGGAGAACACTTACCCAATCCATAGGCAAGAAATCTTTGGAAATTGTTATTTTTTGTATCTCTCTTTTCATTGTTACTTGACAGGTAGAAGGATTTGAGGCATTTACCTATTTTGGTGGAGAACTTAAACGATCACTTTGATCAACGATGTCAATAGAATTTCATTTTTGTTAACATTTTAATGCTTTCAAGTGCTTTTACCTACATTATTTCATTCGCTTTTTATCACATCTCTAGGGTAAAGATGAATTTATTTTAAAATTCAGGAGAATAAGACATTTAGAGACTTGCAGAAGCTCCTAAGGAAACACTAACAAAAGAAGAGCTTGAATCTCAGTTATTTTGACCCTTTTCAAACACTCTTCCTAAGATACCTTGTTTCTCATAATAAGCAGTGCTAGGGGCACTTGAAATAATATTTCTTAAAAATAATAACTCCAGTAGAATGTTGCTCTAGAAACATCATTGGCAAACAAACACATTAATTCAGAATTTATCTTTCAAAAGACAATCACATTAAATCCTAATTAACAAATTTGTATATTAAATCTCCCCTATTTAATCTAGTCTGTGGTTTCTACTTCCTGATTAGACAGACCCAGACTGCTAGAGCTCTCAATTCACATAGTGTGGATGTGTTAAACTTGTCAAATACGGGTAATTCCAGGCACTTGTTTAAATTCAAAAATATAGAATTTTTTTTCCAATAAATTCATTGCTTTCTCTCTCTCCTTTGCTCCAGGGGTACTATCTACAAGTAAAGCATACTAATGGATTCTTATAGCTTAAGAGCAAATACTCTGTTTGATATTAGCATCTGTTTAAACTTAGGCATCTATTCAATTATGCACTTTCAAGAAATTCTAAATTCTTCTTTTACCGTCTTTTCTTTCTCTGCAGGAAACACTCAGCAAATATGTGTGGAAAGAGTACATAATGAGCCATTGAACTCTACTGTGTATGCTTGGGCCCACCTTCTATAGTCATTAAAAATGATAGAAATTGCAGGAAAACAGTTACAGATTCTCATTAAACACTTAAAGAATTTTCCTAATAACTGAACATATTAGTGATTTGAAAGAGAATACATATACCCTAGGTTTATTCTTTCCTTGATCATCCTCCATGACACTCTATTGATCTTTTTACTTGAAAAGAAATTATCTTTTGAAAAAATGAAAGAACATACTTTTTCTTCATGTCCCCATACCACATGCACACACTTAAGGTACCTAGGGAAAAATGCAATGCTCAAATAACATGCGTTTGAGGTATGTATATATTTAGCCACCTCCCATAATTTTGACTAGCTATTAACTACTTTAAATCAAACCACTTAAATCATTTAACAAACACCCACCTACCTGCTTATTTGGACTATGTTACTATGTATTTGTGTTCTAAGAATTAAGCTACTGAATTCACTGAGTTATTTGAATTTTTCAGGATTAGAAGGCATTAAAGCAATTTTAATTTATTTTAATTGATTTATTTCAACACTGGCTTTATATTTGTGACAAATAATATTTTCCTTTAAAACATTCTTTTATTAACTTTGAAATTTTTAACTAAATAAGAGATAGAAACTTCATTATTCCCTTATAGGAACTCCTTTCCTCTTATTAATGTTTATGGATGACAATATTGCTTTGATAAGATTTTAATCAAACCTGCATACATAAGACTCATGTCTGGTACTCAGAAGAAATGGCCATGTTTGTCCTTGAACAACTACTTCCATGATGTGTTACCCTCAAGATGGGTGTCAATGTTTTAGATATAGAAATTACTGTTTTTCTTGGCCTAGAAATGTCCAGTTATATTTAAATAGTATATACATGAGGTTTAAAATACCCCGTATGTGTGTGTGTGTGCTCAGTTGCTCAGTTTTGTCTGACTTCTGTGACCCCATGGATTGTAGCCTGCCAGGTTTCCCTGTCCATGGAATTTTCCAGGCAAGAATAGTGGAATGAGTTGCCATTTCCTACTCCAGGGGATATTCCCAGCCCAGAAATTGAACTGCGTCTCTTGTGTCTACTTCACTGGCAGGCAAATTTTTTACCACTAGCGCCACCTGGGAGTCCTAAGATTTCATTAAATAGTTCAAGATTTATGGTGAATAACTTTTATTCTCTCTGTATATTTATGAAAAGAGTAGGTTACTTTCAGAATGTTGTATATAATTTACATGATTTATCAAAGTTATATATGTCTGTAATATGTAGACTAATTTTCTTGCTTGGAATATTCCATGGGAAAAATTATAGTGGAAACTTGATATATCAATGCATTAACATCATTAAGACTGAGACTTTAAATTTCAAATGATCTAATCAGCTAAATTCTCCAGTAAATCACTTAAAGCTTGGAGTAAGTCACTTAAGTCACCCTGTTAGTTCTTTTAAGCCATTACTGGTTCCATTTCTACTCAACAGGCTTATTAGTAAAAACAGTAGAATTCTTTTATGATTAAATTTTTGCTGCCTGTGCCTCTTCTCTGTTTTTTCTTTCTCTCTACTTGACTGCAAACTATGGAGGACATGGAAGACCTTCCAAGAATACTTCACTAAAATCCTAGGTGTGAATCCAATTCAATATAAAACAACAACAAAAACAAAATAGGCAAAAGACCTAAACAGACATTTTTTCCAAGAAGACAGACAGCCAACAGGAACATAAAAAAGTTCATATCACTAATCATCAGAAAAATGTAAACCAAAGCTACAATGACTTATCACCTCACACCTATTAGAATTCCCATCATTAAAAAGTCTACAAATAACAAACATTGGCAAGGATGTGGAGTAAAAAGTATCCTTGTACACTGCTGGTGGGACTGTAAATTAGTGCAACCACTGTGGAAAGTAATAGGGAGGTTCCTCAAAAAAGCTAAAAATAGAACTACCATATAGTCCAGCGATTCCTCTCAGAATATATACCCAAAGGAATCAAAAACACCAATTCAAAAAGATACATGCATTGCAGTATTCATAGCAGTGTTATTTACAATAAGCAAGATATAGAAACAGCCTAAATGTCCATGAACAGATGAATGAGTAGTGGGGTGTGTGTGTGTGTGCGTGTGTATTTATACAATGAAATAGTTCAGTTCAGTTCAGTTCAGTCGCTCAGTCGTGTCTGACTCTTTGCGATCCCATGAATTGCAGCACGCCAGGCCTCCCTGTCCATCACCAACTCCCTGAGTTCACCCAGACTCACATCCATCGAGTCAGTGATGCCATCCAGCCATCTCACCCTCTGTCGTCCCCTTCTCCTCTTGCCCCCAACCCCTCCATGC
>NW_011495082.1:15132583-15134754 GCF_000754665.1 Bison bison bison
ATATATGGCATGGCTGGTATGCTGCTGTCCATGGAGTCGCAGAGTCAGACACGACTGGGTGACTGAACAACAAAAACCACGTACAACAACAACCAAAAACTTAACAATCTTAGGTGTTAAGTTTTTCATGCTGGATTTCCAAAGTCTTCCTACCATGTTACTAGATAAATATAAATTTCACTTATTCCTTATATAAATTATTTACAGTACTGGTACACAGCATATTTTAGTGGGAGGCCTAAATTTTTCATGAAGGCATTTGCTCCTTTCGATTAGAAGGTACCTGAAATGGAGAAAGTAAATTGTAGTAATAAAGTATACTGCATTATAAACCCATCTGTGTTTTAAGGTGTGTGTTGAAAGTCGCTCAGTCATGTCTGACCCTTTGTGATCCCATGGACTGTAGCCTGCCAGGCTCTTCTGTCCACAGAATTCTCCAGGCCAGAATAATGGAGTGGGTAGCCATTCCCTTCACTAGGGGATCTTCCCAACCCGAGGATCGAACCCAGGTCCCCTGCACTGCAGGTAGACTCTTTACCAGCTGAGCCACCAGGGAAGCCCAAGAATACTGGAATAGGTAGCCTATCCCTTCTCCAGGGGATCTTCCTGATCCAGGAATTGAACCAGGGTCTCCTGCATTGCAGGTGTATTCTTTACCAGCTGAGCTAGCAAGTTCTTTATCTGGGTCTACCTTAGCTTTTTCTGTCATTCCCTTCAAATATTTGCTCAAATACTACTTTCCCAGTGAAGTCTTCCCTAACTACCTTACCTAAAATTATAATCCCTTCCCCCTGATATTTCCTATTCTAGTTACTGAATATATTTTTCTCCACTGCATTTGTCATGTTCCAATACAGTTTGTGTGTGCGTGTGTGTGTGTGTGTGTATGTGTGTGTGTATGAGTGTTAAATTTACCAGATAAAAAGGAGGATACCTGTTAAATTTTATTTTGACGTGTAAGTATGTCCAAATACTGCCTGGGATATAATCATAACATTATTTGTTGTTTATCAAAATTCACATTTAAATGCATTTTAATATGTAATGTATGGAATATACATTTAAAACACAATATATTGTATATTCTTTAACTACACAATATTTTGGATGTATTTATACTAAAATTTATTTGCTATTTGTCTGAAATTAAAATTTAACTGAGTATTTTGCCTATTTTAAATAAATTTAGCCATCTGTGGGTGCATGCGTGTTACTAACTAGAATGTAATTTCTACAAGAGAATTTTTGTTCTTTTGTTCCCTGATGTTGAGGTGAACAAATAAACAGAGGTGTTCAGGAGTACCTATTTAAGAGTGAATTAAGTTTCTTAACCCTTTATAATCTATATTTTAATATATGTTAAATTAGAACATTACTATCTACCTACAGGTATTTTGTATCATTTGAAAGAAATAATTAATGCAAATAATTTTTCACAGTATCTAGCAAGGTATTAAGTAACTTTTTTTTTTTTCCATTCAGGTTTGCTTTTATTTCCACGTTCAGCCTTTCAAAAGCCTTCTGAGAGAATGGTAGTAAGTATCTGATGATTTTTCTTTCTTTTGCATCTAAAGAATGCATTATTATTTAATGCATTAATAGATCGTCATTATTATTGCCATTGTTCTTAATCCCAAAAAGGGCTCCTGAATATTCAGGGTAAAGTTTTCTCAAAATCTTAACATTTTATATGTTAAAAATGTAATTAACTGCTTTCCGTAACATTCAGCTCAATGGAGATTCATTTTGCTTCTGGAGGACATATTTAGCATTTATTAAGTTACTGTTGGAGTTCAAGAATATTTTTTCCATTTTTTGAAGGATATAAAAATAACAGATTTATTTACTTTTCTCATTTGTGAAAAAATAAGATGGGCCAAAGAAATCTATAAAGGTTTGGACTGAACCTATAAAATGACACTCTCAAATGTTGTTTCTCTATTTCAAGCAGAAGTCTGTTATAGACAGGAGGAAGGTATAGGTGGTTCAGTTCAGTTCGGTTCAGTCACTCAGTCGTGTCCGACTCTCTGCGACCCCATGAATTGCAGCACGCCAGGCCTCCCTGTCCATCACCAACTCCCGGAGTTCACTCAGACTCACGTCCATTGAGTCAGTGATGCCATCCAGCCATCTCATCCTCTGTCATCCCCTTCTCCTCCTGCCCCCCTCTT
>NW_011495082.1:15134854-15135581 GCF_000754665.1 Bison bison bison
CAACTCTTCCCATGAGGTGTCCAAAGCACTGGAGTTTCAGCTTTAGTATCATTCCTTCCAAAGAAATCCCAGGGTTGATCTCCTTCAGAATGGACTGGTTGGATCTTCTTGCAGTCCAAGGGGCTCTCAAGAGTCTTCTGCAGCACCACAGTTCAAAAGCATTAATTCTTCAGTTCTCAGTCTTCTTCACAGTCCAATTCTCACATCCATACATGACCACAGGAAAAACCATAGCCTTGACTAGACGGACCTTTGTTGGCAAAGTAATGTCTCTGCTTTTGAATATGCTATTTAGGTTGGTCATAACTTTTCTTCCAAGGAGTAAGCATCTTTTAATTTCATGGCTGCAGTCACCATCTGCAGTGATTTTGGAGCCCGAAAAAATAAAGTCTGACACTGTTTCCACTGTTTCCTCATCTATTTGCCATGAATTGATGGGACCATATGCCATGATCTTCATATTCTGAATGTTGAGCTTTAAGCCAACTTTTTTACTCCCCTCTTTCACTTTCATCAAGAGGCTTTTTAGTTCCTTTTCACTTTCTGCCATAAGGGTGGTGTCATCTGCATATCTGAGGTTATTGATATTTCTCCTGGAAATCTTGATTCCAGCTGTGCTTCTTCCAGTCCAGCGTTTCTCATGATGTACTCTGCATGTAAGTTAAATAAGCAAGGTAACAATGTACAGCCTTGACGTACTCCTTTTCCTATTTGGAACCTGTCTCTT
>NW_011495082.1:15135864-15154597 GCF_000754665.1 Bison bison bison
GTTGGCAATTTGATCTCTGGTTCCTCTGCCTTTTCTAAAACCAGCTTGAACATCAGGAAGATCACGGTTCACATATTGCTGAAGCCTGGCTTGGAGAATTTTGAGCATTACTTTACTAGCGTGTGAGATGAGTGCAATTGTGTGGTAGTTTGAGCATTCTTTGGCATTGCTTTTCTTTGGGATTGGAATGAAAACTGACCTTTTCCACTCCTGTGGCCACAGCTGAGTTTTCCAAATTTGCTGGCATATTGAGTGCAGCACTTTCACAGCATCATCTTGGGAATGGCTTAAAAAGCAACTGCAAACTATTTTTAAACAGCACCATTTCAAAACTTATAATTTCCTTGTTTTCTGAAATAAGTCCAATAAGAGATCAACACATCAAATGCACTTTAATACATTAAGTGCTGATTCTCTTTTATAAGGACACTCATCTAAAGAGCTGAGAGTGCTGTGATGGGGCAGGGTTGGGTCCTCTGGAAAACAGAGTGACATCTCCTCTTTCACTAATAATATAGAGACATGTACTTTGTATATCTGTCAGACATTTTGGATTTTTTTTTTTTTTCAGCTCATCATCGTGGTTTCTTCAGAAATCAAGTTTACATAACTTTAAGCAATAGGCACGGAGAAGGCACCCCACTCCAGTACTCTTGCCTGGAAAATCCCATGGAAGGAGGAGCCTGGTAGGCTATCGTCCATGGGGTCGCTAAGAGTCGGACACGACTGAGCGACTTCACTTTCACTTTTCACTTTCATGCATTGGAGAAGGAAATGGCAACCCACTCCAGTGTTCTTGCCTGGAGAATCCCAGGGACAGGGGAGCCTGGTGGGCTGCCGTCTATGGGGTCTCACAGAGTCAGACACGACTGCCGCGACTTAGCAGCAGCAAGCAATAGGCACATGCTGGAAAGTAAGAAATATTCTGAGATTTCATATAACCACAGTCTAACTTACCTGTTTTGTAAATCTGGACATTCACAAAGTTGTTTTATTTTTCATGATTGGAGAACAACTGGTAAGCATCAGAAAGACTTAAAGCCAGATATGACAATTTTTGTTGTGATTATATCATTGATAAAATTAAACAGATATTTAATGTCCCATTTCATAACATGCATTATTAATAATATTCTATTGAACTAAAAATACAAAATTAAAAAAGGGTATACTACACCCTGTTGGCTCAGGCAGTAAACAATCTGCCTGCAATGTGGGAGACCCAGGTTGATCCCTGGGTCGAGAATATCCCCTGGAGGAGGAAATGGCAACCCACTCCAGTATTTCTGCCTGGGCAATCCCAAGGACAGAGGAGCCTGGTGGGCTATAAACCATGGGGTTGCAAAGAGTCAGACGCAATTGAGTAACTGACACTTTGATACTATAAAGACTCATTTTTGCATTTTTACAAGTACACTTATGTATCAGAATCCTCATGGTTCCTAATTTGGAATTAAAATAAATATACACTTGAGTTTTCACACAAATGACTTTAATAACAGCCGTACAGAAGCACTCTATTTCTGAATTTTCTAGTACCTAGTGTCTGTGGTCAAAGCAAATGAAGAACAGAGGTTATGAGCATGCACTTCAGACTCCTGTTTAGTCCCTTCCTACTCATATAATCCTGCAAAAGCCACTAATGGGGGAGGATAACAGTATCAGACTCAAAGACATTTTGTGATGATATAGTGATGTGGTTCATGTAGGTTGCTTACCACCAAACTTTTTATATTGTATGTGTGCAAGCGTGCTAAGTCGCTTCAGTTGTGTCCGACTCTTTAACACCCTATGGAATGTATCCTGCCAGGCTTCTCTGTCCATGGGGATTCTTCAGGCAAGAATACTGGGTGGGTTGCCACGCTCTTCCCCAGTGTATCTTCCAGGCCCAGGGATCGAACCTGTATCAATCTGGGGGTCTTGTCACAATTCGAAAGCCACGTAAAAAGCCCTTTATATAATATAAAACACATAATTCCAATCCTCAATATCATTTACGTCATATGTACATAACCCCTGTAGTGGAGCAAAATTTGCCATCCAAAAATATCTCTTTGGTATGAGAATTATTTCAGTTGGAAACAATCAAGGCCCCAAGAGACTCAGGAAGAAACTTTGACCTTCACCTTAAATGTCTGAAAGAATGTAGCTGCCCCTGCTGCTAAGTTGCTTCAGTCGTGTCTGACTCTGTGCAACCCCGTGGATGGCAGCCCACCAGGCTCCTCTGTCCCTGGGATTCTCTAGGCAAGAGTACTGGAGTGGGTTGCCATTGCCTTCTCCAGTGCAGGCATGCACGCCAAGTCGCTTGTCGTGTCTGACTGTGCGACCCTATGGACAGCAGCCCACCAAGCTCCTCTGCCCACAGGGTTCTCCAGGCAAGAGTACTGGAGTGGGTTGCCATTGCCTTCTCCAGAAAGAATGTAGGTGGAGCGCCAATTCCAGGATGGGGGTTGTCACCACAGATAAGGAGAGTGTGAACTAGGTGTGATAGGCAGGGGACAGCCTAGCACAGTCTGTTTGCTCTAAGTCCTCTCTGAGTTCATTGTCCCCACCTGGCTCAGCAAACAGTCGTTCACCAGATACTTCCTTTTCCATCTCTGTGTGGATTGCCTGGTAGTCCTAAACCACTATCCCCAACATCCTCTTCTGTCTTTAGCTCAAGATGATGTTTAAGGTGAGGGTTATGGCCATTTTGGCAAGTATTCAGTTTTCCTGGGTCTCTCTCATGTATACATGTTATAAACTTTCATTTGATTTTCTCCTCTTAAAGTGCCCCATGTTAATTTAATACTTGGACCAGCACATAAAACCTAGAATGGTCTTCCTCCTAACCCCACTGAGTACTAACTCATGACCTCTTTGAAGGTTATTGCTATTATTTTTATCTCATTATTTTAGTTGTTATTAAAGATATTTATGTTTTCATGTTACAGATGATCTTTCATACTACACAAATATATATGCATATGTTCCATTCTACACACACATATCTTTTACACGCTATGCTTACATTTTTGAGAAGAGAACTGTCATAAATTTTAATAGCATTTTCATATTTTAAAGGAGGAAAAATAAGCTATTTGAAAATTACTTCTATCCATGTAGTTTGCAGAATGGCGATTCCTACTCATCATTTAGCAGAAGTTTTATACTTTGTGTAACTTTACTGTGCTTACAAAAACTTGTGATTTAAGTAACATATGTAAATGAACTTAAGTGGTATTTGCATACTAAGACTCATTTAATCATAATATTCATAATCAAGTAAAAATCACATTAGGTAAGTGAGGCTTTAATGAATGTAGTAAATTAGCTTTAATTTTCAAATGAGGGCTTTTAAAATTTGAGTAGGAAATAGAAAAAAATCATTGATCATTCTTTTCCAATTTTAAAGAAAATATTGGAAGCTGACAAGTTTAGTTCGACTACTCTTTGTCCCTGAACATAAAGTTTTATGATACCTTACTGACCTAATGTACAATAAATAACAATGTAATAAATAATATTGATAGTCTATGTTAATTAGTCAAATGATTGACAGCCTTTTAAAATGATAAAATTTTAACTTCCAGTTAGTAACCATCTGATATATAAAAGCACATTCAACTGAAAATAAATCATACAACTTACATTTCCTGGAAGAATGGATCAAGCATATGCATGAATATAATGCATATTGGTTTCTTATACTCAGTTTATCAAGAAAATTAGTAACATGAACTCAACAGTTTCTAATTCTTTTGGAAACAAAGCAAAGATTTAACAAATAATTCAACTTGATAAAGCATAACTCATTGTATTGTACTTCACTTTATTTCTCTCTTCCAGATATTGCTTTTTTTTTTTTAAAAACAAATCATGTGTTTGTGGCACTCTGCTCAAGCAAATCTATTGGTGTTATTTTTCCAACAGCATTTGCTTACTTCCTGTTTCTGTCACATTTTGATAATCCTTCCAATATTTCAGACCTCTTCATTATTATTTTATTTCATATAGTGGGCTGTGATAAGTGACATTTGAAGCCACCACTGTAACTGTTGGAGGCGCCATGAACCATGCTGTTATAAGACAACAAATGTAATTAATAAATGTGTGCATTCTGGCTGCTCCACCAACCAACCAGTCATTCCTCTCTCTCTTTCTGCTTGGGCCTCTGTATTCCCTGAGACACATTATCAAAAGTAGATTAATAACCAACCATACAGTGACCTCTACGATTTCAAGTGAAAGGAGGAATCACACATCTCTCACTTTAAATCAAAAGCTTGAAAAGGTTAAGTTTAGTAAGGAAGGCATGTCAAAAGCCAAGATAGACCAAAATCTAGGCTTCTTGTGACAAATGGTTGGTCAAGTTGTGAATGCAAAGGAAAGTTCTTAAGAAAATTTAAAGTGCTACTCCAGTGAATAAACAAATGATTAAAAAAAATTGAAACACATTATTGCTGATATGGGGAAAGTTTCAGTGGTCTGAATAGAAGATCAAACTAGACACAGCATCTCTGTAAGCCAAAGCATAGCCCACAGCAAGGCCCTAACTCCTTTCAACTATATGAAGGCACAGAGAGGTTAGGAAAAAACCTGCAGAAGAAAAGTTAGAAGCTGGCATAGGCTGACTTATGAGGTTTAAAGAAAAAAGCCATCACCATAACACCAAAGTGCAAGGTGAAACAGTATGAGTTGGTGTAGAAATTGCAGCAAGTTATTCAGATCAAGCTAAAATAATGAATAATAGTGGCTACACTAAAAAAATAGATTTTCAATGTTGATAATCCTCTGTTTGAAGAAAATGCCATCTAGGACTTTCATGGTGAGAGAGAAGCCAATGCCTGGCTTCACAGTTTCAAAGGACAGACTAACTCTTTTGTTATGGGCTAATGTAACTGGTAACTTAAAGCTGAAGCCAAAATTTCTGGGGTTCCTAAGGATGCTAGTAAATATATTCTGCCTCTGCTGTAAAAATTAAACGACACAGCCTGGATGACAGCACATCTGTTTACAACATGATTTACTAAATATTTTAAGTCTACTATTGAGATCTAAAGCTCAAAAAAAAAAAAAAAAAGGTTTATTTCGAAGGATTACTGTTCATTGCAAATGCACCTGGTCACTCAAGAGCTCTGACGGACCTGTACAATAAGATTCATGTTGTTTTCATGCCTGCAAACACAACATCCATTCTGCAGCCCATGGATCAAGGAGTAATTTTGACTTTCAAGTCTCATGACTTAAGAAATACATTTCATAAGGCTATAGCTGCCATAGATCATGACTCCTCTGATGTATCCAGCCAAAGTCAATCAAAAACCTTCTGAGAAGGCTTCATCATTCCAGATGCCATGAAGATCATTGGTGACACAAGGCAAGATGTCGAAAGAGCAATATGAAGAGAAGTTTGGAAAAAGTTGATTCCAGTTATCATGAGTGACTTTCAGGAGTTCAAGACCAGTGAAGGAAGTCATTACAGATGTGGGAGAAGCAGCAAGGCAAATAGAATTAGAAGTGGAGCTTGAAGATGTGACTGAACCACTGCAATCTCACAATAAAACCTTAATGGATGAGGAGTTGCTTTTATGGATGAGCAAAGAAAGAGGTTTCTTGAGATAGAATCCACTTCATGGGAAATAGATGGGGAAACAGTGGAAACAGTGTCAGACTTTATTTTTGGGGGCTCCAAAATCACTGCAGATGGTGATTGCAGCCATGAAATTAAAAGACGCTTACTCTTTGGAAGGAAAGTTATGACCAACCTAGATAGCATATTGAAAAGCAGAGACATTACTTTGCCAACAAAGGTCCGTCTAGTCAAGGCTATAGTTTTTCCAGTGGCCATGTATGGATGTGAGAGTTGGACTGTGAAGAAAGCTGAGCACTGAAGAATTGATGCTTTTGAACTGTGGTGTTGGAGAAGACTCTTGAGAGTCCCTTGGATTACAAGGGATTACAAGCAGTCCATTCTGAAGGAGATCTGTCCTGGGAGTGTTCTTTGGAAGGAATGATGCTAAAGCTGAAACTCCAGTACTTTGGCCACTTCATGCGAAGAGTTGACTCATTGGAAAAGACTCTGATGCTGGGAGGGATTGGGGGCAGGAGGAGAAGGGGATGACAGAGGATGAGATGGCTGGATGGCATCACCGACTGGGTGGACATGAGTTTGAGTGAACTCTGGGAGATGGTGATGGACAGGGAGGCCTGGCATGCTGCAATTCATGGGGTCACAAAGAGTCAGACACGACTGAGTGACTGAACTGAACTGAAAAAAGATTTTAAGGTTATTAATTTCAAGGACACTCTTTAAGTCAGGTTTTAATTTTTTGCATTATAAGAATTTCACAAGACATTTTTTGTCTTGTTCAAATTTGATTCTTGGGATAAAGGTGTGTTTATTTTCAAAATGTTACAAAACAGAAAATGGAGGCATAGGGAAAGCATGCACAATTAAATGGAGAAAATTAGTTAAAATCATTGCTTTAAGCAAGAGGAAGACTTTAGTTAATATGGATCAGCCCCATCTTCAGTTATATCTTGAAAATATGGCATTTCTAACATCAAACTAATTCTAGAAGCAAAATAAAAACATTTTATCTTTCTCATTTAAGAAACGTTGGCCATGCTGCTAGGTATGGTACATAAACATAATTTCTTCTTTACTTAAAATTTGTTGATTGAGAAACAATCTCCAAAATGCTGGCAAATACCACTTTCATAGTTAAAGCAGTTATCTATGTATTGTGGTGTTAAAAGTGTTATCATACTGAAGATGTAAATTTGATTGTTATGCAAGTTGTTGCTGAGGGAGAATTTATATATGGGACTTTAATATTTTTCCCACATCACACATGTAATTTATCCAAATAATTTATAATTAACCAATCAGCCTTATTAAAACTCTGAGAAACTACTGATAAAATTGAATGGGCCTTTAATTTATGGCCAGTAAACCACCTTTCAGGATAACAAAACATACAGACAAGAAGATTAATTAATGCAATAGTGAATAGGCTGTCTTGGTTGTTTTAAGCATTGCTGGCTTGAAGGCAGAGATATGGGCTCATGATTTCAGTTTCTTCAAGTTCTTAAATATAGTCACCTTTGAAAAGCTGTATTGGGAGTTATTTCCATATTTCAGTGGGACATACAGAGAAAACAAAAAACTTACTTTTAAGAACTTACAGGTTAACGTTTTAAGAATGCACTTTATTGTATATTGTATACAATTAGTCTCTAATTTTTGTAACTTGAAAATGTATTGGTTGTGCATAAGGATAGAAGTGCCTAATCTAAACACGCTTACTCTAAATATACTTACCATCATCCTGACCACACACAGGCCCATATATAAGCCTTTGAGCCTGAATGAGCTTTAATGAGTTGGGGGTGGAGAGCAGCGAAGAAAGAGGCACCAAAAGTAGATTTCTATGAATAATAGGATCCATTTTTATTTTTGTTGTTATGGAGGTGAATATACAGATGGAAACAATAGCTGGAGTCTCCAAAAGTCCAGTTATGTCCATTTAACATTTTATTAAATTCTTATAATTTGTCTCCCACTGCACTAGACATTTAGAATTTAAGGTTGAAAAAAAAAATGAAGTATTTTGCCCCCTCAAAGAGCTCAGTGTTGAAATAAGCATAACATGAACTACGTGGTTCTGGAGGGATAGTGACTGCTAACCACAGAAGCGTACTACCATGGCAATGCAAATAAGAACTTGTCCTTGTTAAATAGAGGGAAGACTTGCTGAAGGACTGACATATGATTCAGACCTTGCATTGTGTAATAATTAAGCATGTAAGGAGACTGTTAAACAGAAAGGTTCACAAATGGCACGATGGTCATGAGTATAAAACTTTGACTCTTTGGCTATAATTTTTCTCAGTAAAATTAGTGTTACATGTAACGCCATATTCTAGACTGGATCCTGGCACAGAAAAAGGACTACAGTGATGAAACTTGTAAAATCAAATAGAATCTGGAAGTTAAGTAATGGTAATTTATTACTGGGTTTGTTTTAGCTGTATTTCTGAGAGTCAATCACTTCCTTATAGTGCTAGCTTACTGCTGGCTGTCACACCATAGCAACAGCTCGCAATGGCTTCTACCTATTATGCACCTTATATCTGAAAGGGTGATGCCAGCCAAACCCATTTTCCAATTTCAGTGGGTTCCATGGGACGTAGTAATGGAAATACTTGAAAAGTAAGTTGATAGCAAATTCATTTGGATTATTGTTATGAATATATTTATATAAACCTTTTAATGTAAATATTCATATTGTATCTTCATTTTAAAGTTGTGATTTTGGTAATATATATCTTAAAATGATTCCTCTAAACAACTATGGTTTTTCCAGTAGTCATGTATGGATGTGAGAGTTGGACTACAAAGAAGGCTGAGTGCTGAAGAATTGATGCTTTTGAACTGTGGTGTTGAAGAAGACTCTTGAGAGTCCTTTGGACTGCAAGGAGATCCAACCAGCCCATCCTAAAGGAGATCAGTCTTGGGTGTTCATTGGAAGGACTGATGTTGAAGTTGAAACTCCAATACTTTGACCACCTGATGCAAAGAGCTGGCTCATTTGAAAAGACCCTAATGCTGGGAAAGATTGAAGGCAGGAGGAGAAGGGGACGACAGAGAATGAGATGGTTGGATGGCATCACTGATTCAATGGACATGAGTTTGAGTAAACTCCGGGAGTTGGTGACGGACAGGGAGATCTGGCTTGCTGCAGTCCATGGGATCGCAAAGAGTCAGACACGACTAAGTGACTGAACCGAACTGAACTGAAACTTTATAAACTAGAAATCACAAAAATTCCTGGATTCATCTCTGCAGCAGAATCACTAAAAATGACTGGTAGGAAATAAAAACAATGGAATTTGTTAGAAAAACTCAAATGCCCCTAATTACAAAATGTGCTTTATGAGGAATATTTTGCATACAAAGAGCAAAGGTGGTCTATGTCTGATTAAGAACAAAGTCTGTGTTATGTGAACAAATGGCAAAGGAGTGTATTTCATGAGGCCTGTGTTCCTTATGTGAGAAGAGCATTTTCAGAGATTTAACTGGGTGGATGTCAGTCCCTTAACCTTGATGCATCACATCCTAGAAACTTGAGGGTAACTTAAGACAAGCTATTGAAGCTGCTTCCAGAATGTTCTCTAGAATTTCTAAATAATACAGACAGTGTTTTCTTAAATATTATTGTATTATTTATCTATAAATGACTTTGATATTTATGATTAGACAAAGTTCTTATTATTGATGGAATTTCACCATAACTTATCTGTTTGGGAAATAAAAAACAAGTTTATATCAAAAATTATTAATTACAACTTTTCTGTCAGTTTCAAATTTTTCAAAATAAAATTTCAGAAAAAAAATAAAGAATGTTTCTCTAAAAACAAAAGACTGTGAAACAATAAGGGTTTTTTACTCAAACTGACCTTGATTTCCTGAGTTTTCTTCAAGCCTGCAGCAACTATATGCTATAAAACTCTACTCACAGATCACTTCCTGACCACATTTCTCAACTGCAAAGATAACTCCTTAAGAGGAACACTAAGTCTTGGTTTTCAGAGAGGAACACAGCCATTAGGAAACAGCTTGTCACATATATGAGAAACATGACTAGTAAAGAAGACTGGATGCTCTAATGGTCACCATGCAATCTCTGTAGCCAGAGAGCCAAGCTTGTATGTGAGCTCCACCACAGAATTTGCCAGGGCATTGAGTAAGTTACTCAGTCTGTCTGTGACTATTTCCTCATCTGCACAATGGGGGTAATGATATAACCTATCTCAAGTTGTAATGAGGGTTAACTGAGCCAGTACTCATACAGTACTTAGGATAATACCTGGAAGATAATATAAAACTGTGTTTTTATTTTTTAGTTAAAAACTCACTAATCAAGTTATTAACCAGGGGGAAGAAATAAAAAAACTTGGGAGTCAAGATCATTATTTTGAAAAATCTAAATTGCCTTTCTACAAAAAAGGACCTGGTCTATACTCAGTCAAAAAACAAGAATGCCAGTATAAGCTAGATAAGATTCAGGGCCATATATACAGGGATTTTTAAATCTATTTCCCTGTGCTGATCCCCCACTCTAGCTTTATTGAGGTAACTACTTTACTGTGTTTAATTAATATTTTATTTTGCAAAATTGACATCACTGTTTTATGTGTATGTCTTTAATTTGCAAAATGTTGCTGTATCATATACCTCATTATATGTCTTAATTTTTTTCAGTAATCAGCATGCTCTGGATATTTACCAATGTTGCTTGCTGTACCGCTAAACCACTTCCTTCAAACATTTAGTAATACCTCCTGGTGTGCATTCAGCTCATTGTATCCATTTTGCTCTTCAAGCGACAGACACACAGTTTGACTGGCAGACATTTGAAAAAGAAATGTGTTTATCCTTCATAACAACAGTAGGGACATCTATATGCTGCTAGGTAAAGGAAGATATATGCATATGACAGACGCATTTTGGAAGGTAATCTTTTACCAACTATACAGTTTAAGTAATAGCTCCTTGTGTTAATGTACGTGTTTCTCACAAATGATTCTTCTTTGATTTCTTTACATATGTACTTTTAGATTTTTTGCTTTGTTTCTAAAGAGTGTACTCATGTCACTTAACAAATTTTTCTACTAAAATTTCCCCTTTGGAAACAGGTTGTTGAATATTTTACATAATAATCTCTAACTTACTTTAGACACTGAAAGATCTCTTACCAGTCTATCATCTATTTCTTAACTTGGTCTGCAGTATCCTTGGTTAGGAAGTTATTGATTTTCTTCACTGTGAAATTTCTTAACTGTGAATTTTCAAATTCACAAAGTTGCAATAAAACTCAAATTATCTCATATGGCATCCTTGAATATGCATTGGTTGTCTACAATTTGCTTTTGCTAACTTGTGTATAAACCAACATATATGAACACATGCATGCATGCTGTAAATACATATTTGTATTTTTTTTTTCTGAATCATTTGAGAGGAGGCTGCAGAAACTATGCTCCTCTACTCTTAAATATTTCACTGTGTATGTCCTAAGGGCAAACAAGTGATCTTATATAACTATAGTAAACTTCTCAAAGTCAGAGAATAACATTGATTCAATATTTTCTAACCTACAATCCATTTTTAAACACTGTCAGTCATCCTGATAATATTCTTTAAATGTCTTACCATTCCCAATCTGGGATCACACGCTGCATTTTGTTACCGTGCCAAATGACAAAAATAATACAGTTAAGTCATGTGTTTGATGTCCTTTATTCAAGAGAAAGACAACGCATGGTTGGGCAAGTGTGGTTCCTCACAGGCAGTGGAGCACTGTTCCTGAGGGGGCCACCCACCCATCTAACTACATTATCTTCACTTTGCTTCTTTAATTCTTAGACAAGATTTTCAATTAAAACAGAAATCAATAGATTCTTGTGTTCGAGCCTTATAGCTGTTTGTCTCTGGAATGCTTTTCTTTCCCTTTGAGTCCACAGTTTCAATTAGCTTAGGGGAGAAAACTTAAAACAAAAAGCTCTTATCAGGGACTTCCCTGGCAGTCCAGTGGTTAAGACTTCACCTTCCAATTCAGAGGATGTGATTTCGAACCCTGGTTAGGGAGCTAACATACCACATGCCTCCTTGCCAAAACAACAACAACAAATCCAAAGCATAAAACAGAAGCAATATTGTAACAATTCAAGAAATACTTTTAAGAATTGGTCCACATCAGAAAAGAAAAAACCGTCTCAAAAAAAAAAAAAAAGTTCTTATCAGGTTCTGAGTATCAGCCTCCAATCTGGCAAACTTCTGATCATAGAACTACTTGGAAAAGCCTTTCCAATCTTTTTTCAGGTTTCAGCTGGTACAAATAACAAATATACCTGGTGGTATATTTCCTCCATGTGTTTACTGAATAAACAGATGGAGGAAAAAGGCATCCCCACTACCCTCCAAAGATCCAGAGCCACTCCCAAAAATAGCAAAAGACAGACTCAGGCAAGTCTCCCAGAACTGGCCAGTTGGTAAGACCCTACTTGCAAATGGAGTACAACCCACATTTCTGTCCAGCCATATTCTGGGGGCTCCAGACCTGATTCCTGAGCTGCCTGCATATGTAAGAACCCAACAACCTGTGTGTCCCAGGCAGGGAGAAAACTAAGCTAAGCTCTCAGAACACAGAAAGGAGACAAACACGAAGGAAACTGCTGTTCCTGGGAGAGAAAGAACCAACAAATGGGCATCCCAAAACCGAATCCATGAGTATGAATTTAGAAAGGAAGAGACAGTGTGGAAAGTCGCCTTTTCTAGGTTCTCCAGAGGTCTGGAAGAGCTGACTCTGGTAAGAACTCTCACCCTGCACAGGCTTCTGCCAAGTTTCCCAGGATGCCATCGTTAGGCTCTGGAGCGACTGGCGCTTAAAGAACAGAGTGTAGCTCTCATATCTACTAAAATTTGACAAAGTCTTCTATTCATTTTAATTTTAGTTTCATCTTGGTTGCTTAAGGGAATAACTGGTAGCAATTTTCCACAGAAACCCAGGGATTCCCACCAACCCATAAAATTTCAAGGACAAACTCTTATATATGTGTGTATACACACACACACACACACACACACACACACACAGTATTCTGGTTAATGACAAGACAATTTCTGTGGCAAGGTTTTGATGATGGACCCTTTGGAGAGTACAACAGGGAAGACTGTACCATGTTTGTTTCTTTGGAAATAGAAGAATATGTTTCTTTAGCTAAGTCTTGGATTTCTCAGAGTCAGATTAATACCTAATAGGAATGTACCGCTGGGCTGGAGACTTTGTGATGTTCTCCAGTGTATCTTGTTGCACAGAATTTTCTTGAGGTTGGTGGGTGATCTAGCGCCCATCTACCCCATTCCACAACCAACTTATTCTAGCATGGGAGTCTTAAAATTTGGTAGCGAGAGTTCTAGCAACTTCTGTGCACAAGAATCCTAACAGCTTTTAAACACAAAACCCATGCCTACACATTCTGTGAGATGTGGTTTCCTCGATTCTCGTTAGCAAGATATCTCTTACTCTTTCCATGAGAATATTTATTTATAGAGGCAGATGTCCTAATAATGGTCTTGAATAGTCTGACTTGTGTATCATTAGATTCTGATGTGCCATTGGTCAAATAAGTTTGGACTTCTTGTCTTATTTCCACATGTTTTGCAGTGGTTTATACTATGGACTTACCTCCAGGCTTTATGAGTCTCCTAAAGGCTGCCAGCTTGCCTTTTTAGATTGAGGGGTAGACATCATTTTCCCTTGAAATATTCCTCCATAATTCAAACAGCCTTCCCTTTACTGTATGCCTATGCACAGGTTTTGAGAACTGTAAACGTCACGATGAAGATCTGGAGTCTCTCCCACACTAATGTACACCCTGTGAAAATGTGGGATTTCTCTCACACACCCCAGTTCTCCACCCAGAAGGATGGGGAAAGACACAGTCTAAGGGCTCAGAATGCAAAATAAGCAGAGGTCAGTTCTACAGAAACTTACCAGAGGTGCTGGAGAATAGTCAAAGGGGTTCCGTAGGTATCTTCACCTGCATCTACTGTCCCTGGAAACTTCACCAGCTGTCTTTGAACGTCATTTCATCTCCCAAACTATCAAAAGACAAAAATATTACAATTAAGAGTGAGTTTGACGTCCTCCATTTAAGGGAAAACAATCTATGGATGGGAGCTATACAGAGCCTCACAGGCAGAGAAGCAGTGTTCCTGAGGAATTCAGGGCAAAAGTAAGTTTTATAGAGTCGTGGAAGTGGAAACAGAAAGAATGGTTGACTAGTAAGCTGAAGATTTCCTTCTAGAGCTAGCAGGTCCCATTTTCCAGGGGAAGGTAAGCTAACTGAAGCTGAGTTGGAGGATTATCATTGGTGTATGTTGGGATTCCTTCACAGGTGTTTCCTATAATAGGTTGGCATAGAGTTTAGATTTGCTATGTGACCTGGGCTACTGGGACAGCCGCCATCCTATGGGTCCGGATGTATGAATTAATAGTATCAGTCGACTATTCTACTTTAATATAAAATATTTCCTAAACTTTTCTCTGGTTTCTGACTTGATAGTTTTGAAGAGATTGGGCTACTTGTTTCTGTAAAATGTTCTAATTTGGATTTGATTGCTATTTCTTCATGATTGGAGTTATGTTATGCACTTTTGCAGGAACAACACAGAAGTGACATTGTGCCCTCCTAATGCCTTCAATCAAGAGACATAATGTTGTTCCAGTATTTTGATGCTAGCTTCATTCTCTTCAGAAGGGAGGTCTTGAGTCAAATTCTCCATCATAAAGTCATCAGTTTCTTCTTTACAATTGAAAACTAATTTGTGAAGAGATACTTTGAGTTCACACGACCCTTTTCAGAGTCAATATTCTTCCCACCAGTGTTAGCTTCATTGGATGATTTTTTTTTATGTGCATTTATTTATTTTATTATTTGTTTATTTTATCAAATCAAATAAAATGGATGATTCTTTTTAGCCATACAATTCTTCTTTATTGCTGCTGCCTGCCAAGTTTCTTCAGTCGTGTCCGACTCTGCGACCCCATGGACTGCAGCCTATCAGGCTTCTCCGTCCATGGGATTCTCCAGGCAAGAACACTGGAGTGGGTTGCCATTTCCTTCTCCAATGCATAAAAGTGGAAAGTGACAGTGAAGTCACTCAGTCGTGTCTGACTCTTAGCGACCCCATGGACTGCAGCCTACCAGGCTCCTCCATCCATGGGATTTTCCGGGCAACAGTACTGGAGTGGGGTGCCATTGCCTTCTCCCATTCTTCTTTATTAGTTATCATTAAAAGGTAAAAGAGCTTATATTTCTTCCCTAATTATTTATTCACTTTTATTTTATTTTTTTAATATTTATTTATTTTAATTGGAGGTTAATTACTTTACAATATTGAATTGGTTTTGCCATACATCAACATGAATCTGCTTATATCTGTATGGATACGTGAATTTTTATTTTATTCAATAGTCTATTATATATTGATAATTTTATTTATTTTGATGCTTAAACTGTCCCAGATTTGGCCAGTGGAGGCCCCTTTGAGAAGCCTCCTCTGTCACTTTGACATGTGCCTATTTAATCCCATTTCTCCAATGGCACCCCACTCCAGTACTCTTGCCTGGAAAATCCCATGGATGGAGGAGTCTGGTAGGCTGCAGTCCATGGGGTCGATAAGAGTCGGACACGACTGAGCGACTTCACTTTCACTTTTCACTTTCACTCATCAGAGAAGGAAATGGCAACCCACTCCAGTGTTCTTGCCTGGAGAATCCCAGGGATGGGGGAGCCTGTTGGGCTGCTGTCTATGGGGTCACACAGAGTCAGACATGACTGAAGCGACTTTGCAGCAGCAGCAGCAGTGCCCTGATTAGGGACAGGAGGACAAGGGGACGACAGAGGATGAGATGGCTGGATGGCATCATCGACTTGATGGACATGAGCTTGGGTAAACTCCGGGAGTTGGTGATGGACAGGGAGGTCTGACCTGCTGCGATTCATGGGGTCACAAAGAGTTGGACATGACTGAGCGACTGAAATGAACTGAACTGAACTGTGCCCTGAAATTAGCCATTCCTCTGAGAAGCACTAGATTCTTATAGTTGAAAATAATATTGAGAAACTAAGATCTGTAAGCTAGGTGTACTCACTGTGACTGATAGATCATAGCATCTAGTTCTGTCATATATATTAAACATATATATGTATATGAAAGTGAAAGTGAACTCGCTCAGTCATGTCTGACTCTCTGTGACCCCATGGACGTAGTCTGCCAGGTTCCTTCCTCCATGGGATTTTCCAGGCAAGTGTACTGGAGTGGGTTGCCATTTCCTCCTCCAGGAGATCTTCCTGACCCAGGGATTAAACCCGGGTCTCCGGCATTGTAGGCAGACACTACTGTTTGAGCCACCAGGGAAGTCCAGTATATACATACATACATACATATAAATGAAAGCCAAGCTCCTCACTGTTTGATGATGGAATTTCAAATATAAAAATAAGAAATAAATGGTAGAATCCTGCAGTAATGGAACTAAACTACAAGTTTCAATAAAAACTCATCAAGTTATAGTTTAATGGGAAATACAAAAATAGATAAAAGTAAAAAACATACTTAGGCACACATATATATTCACATATATTTGTATCTATTTTTATATTTTTCCATTGATCGATCCAATAATAATATTTTGCAATGTGTTACAACAAGTCCTTCCCTCTTTCCTTTAGAATGAATGGACTCTCTGCAGTTCTTATTCTCTCTGATTAAATCTTAGAGTAAGTTTATTGTGTCTCTCAAAAAAATTCAACACGAATTTTGATTGGGATTGCTTGAGTTTGTTTGTAACTATATGAAAGTAGAATTAGATAAGTCCTGAGATAAGAAGGTAAATAAAGATCAGGATCTTAATACTGGCTACATAATTAGATAGGTAAATCATCAAGGGCAGATTACATTCTAAATAAACTGTACGCACCTGTAAAATGAGTATAATAATATATGTTACAAAATATACAAATGAAAATTATGATTATTACTTATAAATATATTTTTCTCCTCCTTTCAAATTATTTTCCAGTTATTTCCTATATCACACACACACACACACACACAAAACAAATCCCAATTAGCTGGAACTAAAAAATCTAAATAAACACACTCATAGGATGATGACCTCATTTATTTCATGTTTAACTGATGTGAACTGTGGTATCCAAATTATAGAGCAACTCTATATTCAGATCTTTATCCTTATATTTTAATTTAAAAAACTTTAGCATCTTTTAATTATATATAGTGTGGATTTTATCTATAAAGTTGTACTTTATGAGTCTAGAAAAAGCATGAATTATCTAACCATATCATTATTTTAACAATTTTAGAAACTAAAATAATGGAGAAGTAACAGAAGAGACAAACAGACCTACTAAATTAAAAATAACAAATAGAATATGTACGTGCTTTTTAAGTGTTGCAAGCAATCATTTTCTGAAGTTCTTAGTGACTAAGAAATTTTGTCCTTCACACTGCTGGGTCATTTTTGTTATGGTAATGAATGCATTTAGTCCTCAAATTGAAAAAAAAATGTATACTGCTTCTTTTTATAATAAGATTTATTTTTATTATGTAGTCCTTTGTTAATCTTAACTGGGAGATGGTTTTCTTCAAATATTATTGGATCCACATTTAGAAGGGCCTGCTTTACAAAGTACCGGCTGATAATGTTTTCCAATCAACAAAGCCCTTGAAACTGTTCAGCTTGTTAGACATCTGCTATTGAAGAGTGCATCCAGCTCTGAAAACAAGATGCAAGGAAATGCAGTCCTCATTTTCTCCAGCAGTTAGTTGCTCAAAGGACTATAGCCATTTCAAGAGGTGCTAGACATGCATGCATAAGGCTTGATCATGCTAACAATGAAGAAGTATAATGAGCATTTATGGTTTGAAGAGTTTCAAAAGGATGCAAATCAGTATCCTATCTACAAGGATAAAAATATCCCATCAAGTTAAAGAGCAGTTTGTAGATTTTAAGCTTATCATGAGCATTAAAAAAAACCAAAAAACTAAACAGTGTTTACTACCCTTGCTGAGAGTATATTGCATCAGTTAATTTCTCCAATGAGAGAGTACTTCAGAAATATCAAGGACTCTTATAACTCTTAACAGAGTACACAAGTAGGGCAGGGAGTCATGATAACAGTTGGGAAATGTTATCCGAGAAAACAGGGTATACATTAAACTGTCAAAGTTAAGAGCAAGGAGATGCCATTCATATTATCTTTATTCATTTTCTACTGCTGTATAACAAACTACGTCAAACGTAGCTACCCAAAACAACATCCGACAATTCTGATTCAGTTCTGCTGGTGAGAAGCCTGGGCAGGTGTGTCTGGGCTCCCTGCTCAGGGAATCCCAAGGCCAAAGTCAAGAGGCCAGCCAGGCATAGTCCTTATCTGGACACTCTGGGGAAGAATCCATTTCCAAGTTGATGCCCAACTGTGTCAGAATTCACTTTCTTACAGCTGTAGGACTGAGGAGGAACAGAAGAGAAAGAAGTCACCAAATCTCTCCTTACTAAGACAGGATAAGTAAATAGTAGCCAAGTACACCATTCAAAATATGCCTCATTGGCATCCTGAGTATTTTTAACTAGTTTTTTTTAAATTCATTTATTTTTTATTGAAGGATAATTGCTTTATAAAATTTTGCTCTTTTCTGTCAAACCTTAACATGAATCAGCCATAGGTATCCATACATCCTCTCCCATTTGAAATTCCCTCCCATCTCCTTCCCCATCCCACCATTCTAGGTTGATACAGATCCCCTGTTTTTAAGAAACGACAAAAGAGAAGCTCTGAAAATCTAGTAAAAGTTGTCCTTTTGCAAGAAACACTTACATTTATAAGGGAAGTATCCATTTGTAGGGGTAGCTCTCTCTGTACCAAGAAGATGATGACAAAATCTCAAGAAACTCTGTGTCGGTAGAAAAGCAAGACTTAAACCTGCCTTGGAGGAGGAAATGGCAACCTGCTCCAGTATTATTGCTGGAAATTCCATGGACAGAAGAGCCTGGTGGGCTATGGTCCATGGGGTCAGAAAGAGTTGGACACGACTGCATGCATGCACACACGTGCGAGTCCACACACACACTCAGACAAACCTGCCTAATAACCC
>NW_011495082.1:15154697-15168838 GCF_000754665.1 Bison bison bison
CTCCCATACCTTTTTTTTTTTTTTTTTTTTACTGTGCTTTTCTGAAAACTGACCTCCCACACCCTTAATAGCTTTCTTTTGTCTTTAGCTGGAGATGGTATTTAAGATGGTGTCTTGGGCCATTTTGAGGAGTCACTCCATTTTCCTGAGTCTCTCTTCTGTACACAGGAGATAGGCAGGTTATTATACTTCTGTGTATTTTTCCCTTCTAATGTGTCTTTTATTACAAGCCATCTGAGCCAAGAACTTGGAAGGGTAGATGGAAAGTTGTTTTCCTCCCTCACAACAGAAATTTCTTATTCTTCCCTCGTTCTTCCAGCCTACCTTTATTTACCTCAGATGCTCCATTTGTCACTTCTACAGAAGCATCTGAATGAATGACACTCAATAATTTTCTTTAAAGTGAAGGACAAGACTATAAACCCACCTTCCAGTCCAGGTGTCTACTCAGACAGGTGCATACTGAGCTGCTGCAATGAAAATGCCTGCTACTCTTATATACCGTGTCTATTTTTAGTGACACAATGCAAACATCGTTTCGGGAGTTGATAAAAGTTAAATAACTTCCTACTACATTACCATTAAAGCATTTTATCGTACCATAAAAAAGGCACTAATTAGTACACAAAATCAGGGACGTTTTTTGTCATTCTGTTATAGAAATCATGAAAAATTTCATATTTAGTATCATTCTTGATGTGTTAGAGAGAACTATAGACCACTCATAAACTAATTTTTCAAAGCCCACACATTCATGGATCATTAATGATATGTATTTACACTGTAAGTATTTTTCAAAAGGATATACTGAAGTTATTTTATTTTTTTTCATTTTTGCTACATAATCATTGAATCATAATCATAGGTTCCATAAGTGGGGCTCCAGTTTTCTACAAATATTCCACATCAGTAACAATTAAGCTTTTCTTCAAAAGTAAATGATTTTTTAGAGTGACAATTTCCAAGGGGAATGATAGTAAGTCCTCATTAGTTACCTATTTTATACATAGAAGTTTATATATATATGTAAATCCCAATCTCCCAATTCACCCCGCCCTACTCCTATTCTCCTTGGATATCTACAAGTTTGTTCTCAACGTCTGTGTCTCTATTTCTGTTTTACAAATGACATCATCTTTACCATTTTTCTAGATTCCACACAGATGTGTTAATCAATGATACTTGTTTCTCTGACTTACTTCCCTTTGTATGACGGTCTCCAGGTCCATCCACATCTCTGAAAATGACATAAATTACTTCCTTTTTATGAATATGTCTGAGTATTATTACACTGTGTATATATAGACACCACACCTTCTTTATCCATTACTCTTGATGGGCATGCAGGTTGCTTCTTCCATGTTCTGACTATTGTAAATAGTGTTCCAATGAATATTGGGGTGTATGTATCTTTTTAGATTATAGTTTTCTCTGGATATATGCCCAGAAGTGAGATTGCTGGGTCATTCGGTAGCTCTATTTTCAGCTTTTTAAGAAACATCCATACTATTCTTCATGGTGGCTATACCAATTACATTCCAAGCAAGAGGGTTCCCTTTCCTCAAATAAAGATGCATTTATTCTTCATAGATTTTTTGATGATGGCCATTCTGATGGTGCCATGAAATTAAAAGACTTCTGCTTCTTGGAAGAAAAGTTATGGCCAACCTAGACAGCATATTATAAAGCAGAGACATAACTTTGCTGACAAAGATCCATCTAGTCAAAGTTATGGTTTTTCCAGTAGTCATGTATGAATGTGAGAGTTGGACTATAAAGAAAGCTGAGTGCCAAAGAATTGATGCTTTTGAACTGTGGTGTTGGAGAAGACTCTTGAGAGTCCCTTGGACTGCAAGGACATCCAACCAGTCCATCCTAAAGGAAATCAGTCCTGAATATTCATTGGAAGGACTGATGCTGAAGCTGAAACTCCAATACTTTGGCCATCTGATGTGAAGAACTGACTCATTTGAAAAGACCCTGATGCTGGGAAAGGTTGATGGCAGGAGGAGAAGGGGATGACAGAGGATGAGATGGTTGGATGGCATCACTGACTCAATGGACATGAGTTTGGGTAAACTCCAGGAGTTGGTCATGGACAGGGAGGCCTGGCATGCTGCAGTCCACGGGGTCATAAAGAGCTGAGAGACTGAAATGATTCTGACTGGTTGGAGTAGGAACTGGCAACCCACTCCAGTATTCTTGCCTGGAGAATCCCATGGAAAGAGTAGCCTGGCAGGCTGCAGTCCATGGGGTTGCACAGAGTCGGACATAGCTGAAGTGATTTAACAGATTTTGATTGGTCTGAGGTGATTCCTTATGGTAGTTTTGATTTTCATGTCCCTAAAAATTAGTGATGTCGAGCATCTTTTCATGTGTTTATTGGCCATCTGGATGTCTTCTTTTGAGAAATGTCTATTAGGTCTTCCACCCATTTTTGTATTTTTTTTTATATTAAGCTGCATGAGCTGTTTAATTTTGGAGATTATCCCTTTGTCAGTTGCTTCATTTGTAAACATTTCCTCCCATTCTGAAGATTGTTTTTTCATCTTGTTTATGGTTTCTGTTACTATGAAAAAATTTTTTAGTTTAATTTCATCCTATTTCTTAATTCCTGACTTTATTTTCATTATTTCATTTCATATGTAATGTAATATAAATAAAAATTATATCTGTATGATTTAATCTATGATTTAATGCTTGTGCTTCCTTATTAATTTTCTGTCTGGGTGCCCTATCCATTGGCATAAGAGGAGTGTTAAAGTCCCTCACTATTATTGTGTTACTGTTGATTTCCCCTTTTATGGCTGTTAGCATTTGCCTTATGTATTGAGGTGCTTCTATGTTGGGTGAAAAATATTTACAATTGTTATATCTTCTTATTGGATTGATCCCTTATCATCATGTAGTATCCCCTATCTCTTCTTTTAGCCTTTATTTAAAGTTTATTTGATCTGAGTATTGCTACTCCAGCTTTCTTGTGATTTCCACTTGCATGGAATATCTTTTTCCATCCCCTAACTTTCAGTCCATATATGTCCCTAGCTCTGAAGTGAGTCTCTCTCAGACAGGGTGTATACAGATCTTGTTTTTGTATCCATTTAGCCAGTCTGTGGTCTCTTGGTTGGAGCATTTAATACACTTACATTTAAGGTAATTATATGTATATTCCTATTATCATTTTCTTAATTATTTTGGATTTGTTTTAGAGGGTTTTTTCCCCCTTCTTTTGTGTTTCCTGACTACAGAACATCCTTTAGCATTTATTTTTAAAGCTTGTTTGTTCTTGCTGATTTCTCCTTGCTGGGTAGTCACCTTGGTTGTAGGTTTTCAAACACTTTCATCACTTTAAACATATCTTGCCATTCCCTTCTGACCTGCAGAGTTTGGGTAGTCACCTTGGTTGTAGGTTTTCAAACACTTTCATCACTTTAAACATATCTTGCCATTCCCTTCTGACCTGCAGAGTTTGGGTAGTCACCTTGGTTGTAGGTTTTCAAACACTTTCATCACTTTAAACATATCTTGCCATTCCCTTCTGACCTGCAGAGTTTGGGTAGTCACCTTGGTTGTAGGTTTTCAAACACTTTCATCACTTTAAACATATCTTGCCATTCCCTTCTGACCTGCAGAGTTTGGGTAGTCACCTTGGTTGTAGGTTTTCAAACACTTTCATCACTTTAAACATATCTTGCCATTCCCTTCTGACCTGCAGAGTTTGGGTAGTCACCTTGGTTGTAGGTTTTCAAACACTTTCATCACTTTAAACATATCTTGCTATTCCCTTCTGACCTGCAGAGTTTCTGCTGAGAACTCAACTGATAATTTTATAGGGATTCCCTTGTGTGTTGTGTGTGTGTGCTCGGTTGTGTCTGACTCCTTGAGACTCCACGGACTGTAGCCTCTCAGGCTCCTCTGTCCATGTGATTTTCCAGGCAAGAATACTGGGGTGGGTTGCCATTTCCTTCTCCATGGGAATCTTCCTGATCCAGGGAGCAAAGCTATGTCTTGTGTCTCCTAGTAGTAAAGAATTGACATTGGCAGGCAAATTCTTTACCACTAGCACTACCTTGTTATTTGTTGTTTTATGTTATATGTTATTTTTTGCTTTTCCCTTGCTTCATTATTTTTTCTTTGTATTTAATATTTGTTAGTTTTATTAATATATGTCTTGAATAACAATTTACACTGATTATTTTAAGGTCCAAAAGACTCAGGAAGAACCTTTGACCTTTCTTCTAACTCTTAAAAGGATGTAGATAGAAGATCTACTTCAAGAAGGGAGCCTTCACCAGAGATGTCTATAGTATGAACATGGAACAACAGACTGGTTCCAAATCAGGAAAGAGTATGTCAAGGCTGTATATTGTCAGCCTGCTTATTTAACTTATGTGCAGAATACATCATGAGAAATGCTGGGCTGGAAGAAGCAGAGGCTGGAATCAAGATTTCCAGGAGAAATATCAATAACCTCAGATATTCAGATGTCACCACCCTTAAGGCAGAAAGTGAAGAGGAACTAAAGAGCCTCATGATGAAAGTGAAAGAGTAGAGTAAAAATGTTGGCTTAAAACTCAACATTCAGAAAACTAAGATCACAGCATCTGGTCCTATCACTTCATGGCAAATAATGGGGAAACAATGTAAAAAGTTACAGACTTATTTTGGGGGGCTCCAAAATCACTGCAGATGGTGATTGCAGCCATGAAATTAAAAGATGCTTTCTCCTTGGAAGAAAAGCTATGACCAACCTAGACAGCATATTAAAAAGCAGAGACATTACTTTGCCAACAAAGGTCCGTCTAGTCAAAGCTATGGTTTTTCCTGTGGTCATGTGTGGATGTGAGAGTTGGACCATAAAGAAAGCTGAGCACGGAAGGATTGATGCTTTTGAACTGTGGTGTTGGAGAAGACTCTTGAGAGTCCCTTGGACAGCAAGGAGATCCAACCAGTCCATCCTAAAGGAAATCAGTCCTGGATGTTAATTGGAGGGACTGATGCTGAGGGTGAAACTCCAATACTTTGGCCACCTCATGCAAAGAACTGACACATTTGAAAAGACCCTGATGCTGGGAAAGATTGAAGGTGGGGGGAGAAGAGGACAACAGAGGATGATATGGTTGGATGGCATCACCGACTCAATGGACATGGATTTGAGTAAGCTCTGGGAGTTATGATGGACAGGGAACCCTGGCATGCTGCAGTTCATGGGGTCACAGAGTTGGGCACAGCTGAGTGACTGAGCTAAACTGAAGGTGCAGTAGACAGGGGGGAAGCTAGCAAAGCCTGTTTGTTAAAATTTCACTCTATCTCCTGTTGCCTCTGTATGACTCAGAAAACACTTGTTTTGCAAACATTTGTCTTTCCATCTCCATGTCATGTGAATTGTATTCCCCCTCTCTGAATTTCCAAACCACTAGCCCCAACATCCTCACTTGTCTTCAGGTGAAAATGATATTAATGTGAGGGTTTTGGCCATTTTGGCCAGTTACTCAGTTTTCCTGGGTTTCCTCCATGTATAAACATTAAAAGCTTTTGATTTTTCTCCCGTTAATTGATTTCATGTCCATCTAACTCTTAGACCAGCTAGAAGTACCTAGAAGGGCAAAATGTCTTCCTCATAATATCTTAAAGACAATAAGCACTGGAAACAGAATTATTAAAATAGTAAACAATGTCTTTACTTAAAATCAACATTCCTAACCTTCCCAAAGCCAACCTGCTCCAAAGTGCATGCGTGCTAAGTCGCTTCAGTTGTGTCTGACTCTTTGTGACCCTATGAACTGTAGCCCGCTGGGCTCCTCTGTCCATGGGATTCTCAAGGCAAGAATACCAGAGTGGGTTATCATGCCCCTTCTCAGGGATCAAACTCCCAACTCTTATGTCACCTGCATTGGCAGGTAGGTTATTTACCACTAGCACCATCTATGAAGCTCCAAAGTATAAATACTTAAAATTTCTATGGAAGAAAAAAGAATAAATTAATCCAAGATCCTTTGACTAGATGCTAGGAAACACCCATGACAGAGGCTGTAGACACTTTCTTAAGCAGCTCCTAAGAGCTTCAGGCCAGTTCTCTAAACTCTAAGCTCAGGCTCTGCCATATGGGGTAACCCTCCTTGTCCAACTTGAGGACACAGACTGAAGTCTCTCAGAAGTCACATTGTCCAAGTGGCAAATTCAGGTTGACCCCAATCTTGCCAGAATTCTGTCCCTGATCACTAACGATCAAACTACATTTCTCACCTCATTTTTTTTTTCCCTATAGGATTCCCATCTTGACCAAATCCAACATATTTTGTACTGGAGAACGGGAAATGAGATCTCATTATGCTGTAACAAATTTATCCCTGACAGGTCATTTAAAATACAAGGGAATTGTTGAAGGAGGAAATTTTAGAAATGTCAATTATAGCCATTCTCACAAAGTTCTTAATAAGAAAAAAAAGGTTGATTAAAAATAGTCCCAGGTTGGCATCACAAAAGAAAGGAGTAATGCCTAATAAATCTGATAATTTTTAAAGACAGAGCAGAAAGAATCAGCAGGAGAAATCTGAGGACTAATTTGTTTCTGGTTTGAGAGTACTTCAACAAAGTATACCACACAAAAGACTAATTCAGGGTGTCAGGAAGTATCGCATCATGCAGTGAGCACTGAGAACAGTCTAGGAAGATTTAGGTGGTAACGGGCTTCAGGCAGGCAAATGCTTTGAAATGAACAGTGTCCAAGAGAACTATAACTCAGGTAGGTATCTAGGTTTTAGGCAATTTAACTATCAGTAACATAGGAAAGAAGAAATATGGCATGAGATAACAAAATAAACAACTTATACAAAAGTCAGAATACTGGTAAATCCATAAACAACAACAACAAAGAAAACTGAATAGCCTGACTAGAACATCAGGAGAAAGTTTAGTTACAATTCTTTTTTAAAGTAAATATTTACCTAGCACAAAAACTGAGGTAATATAGTAAGGATAAGTATAAACAGATAAAGAAAAATTATGCTTACAAGTTCAGGCAAAGAAGTCAGTGGAGGATTAAAATGTTATTAACAGTTAAGATACTAAGACCTTGTTTATAATACGGATTGACAGTCCATTCTGAAGGAGATCAGCCCTGGGATTTCTTTGGAGGGAATGATGCTGAAGCGGAAACTCCAGTACTTTGGCCACCTCATGCGAAGAGCTGACTCATTGGAAAAGACTCTGATGCTGGGAGGGATTGGGGGCAGGAGGGGAAGGGGACGACAGAGGATGAGATGGCTGGATGGCATCACTGACTCGATGGACATGAGTTGAGTGAACTCCAGGAGTTGATGATGGACAGGGAGGCTTGGCGTGCTGCGATTCATGGGGTCACAAAGAGTCAGACACGACTGAGCGGCTGAACTGAACTGAACTGACAGTAAACCTGAATATAATATGCAAATGTGAGTTACTGATAACAACCAACTCAAATTAAACAGATGATATTTTTGAGCAAGAACAAAATTGTCTCTTACCCAAAATGAATTTTACTTTGTGTTGAACCTATAATTTCTGCATTTTAAAAACTTAGTCCATTTCTTTACCTTTTTTTTTGGCCACAGCAAATCTAATGCTATACACCCATGACTTCTATGCTTCCAACTCCCACACCTCCACACACACACACACACACACACACACACACACACACACACACACTCAAGGCTTCTACGTACTCCTCAGAATGTGTGAATTCTAGTCCAACTACATAAGCATAAGGCAGGTCTAAACACAATGCTGTGCTCGGTAAGTCTTATCTCAGTTATTCCCATTTTCCCCACTTCAGTCTGCATTTCTTAAGTCACTGGTGGTATCCATTATGCAGGACTCCTCTGCTAAAGTCTTGCCTCACATGTGAAATTTAGCACAGAGTTTTAGACATAATCATATTTCTCACTAGCTGTGCCCTCAGAGTAAGTGAATGGGTATGATGTATGAATAGCCTATAATGGCATAGTAGGATATTTCATCAGAGCATTTGTGTGGCATTATATTGAAGATTCCTATAGCTAAGAAGCAGCTATTTTTGAGTGTCTGTGATTGTACAGAGGAGCTCTTCTGATATTTTACACAAATTACAGAATTTAATGCTCACAAAAAAAGCTATTTGGTAAAAATTATTATTCCTACTTTACAGTTAGAAATTTGAGGAACAGAGTAGTAGCTTCCACAAAATCATTGTATTCAAGAACATATTTTGTCTTAGCTAGGATACAAGCCCTATTTATCTTTCTTTAAAACTTAAACTTGGAACCAATTTGATACTGTGTATACAGACACAGAATAGCAGAAAAGGAAATGGCTCACAACTTAATTTTACCTAAGATCAGTCCACACCTAATTGGGTGTTAGTTAAAGCCAAGATAATTATCATTACTGAAAAATATCTTTAAAATATTCTAAACTTGATATGACTCAAAAATAAGGGGAACTTGGGGATATTCTGAAAGAGGGGAACTGTCACTTGCCAGTAGGTCTAAGTGATAATAAGCAAAATGCAATTCTTTCAAACAGTGATACACGTCCCTCACTCAACTGGGTTCATTTACATCTCACTAAACTGGATTTCTGGAGAAGGAAATGGCACCCCACTCCAGTATTCTTGCCTGGAGAATCCCAGGGATGGCAGAGCCTGGTGGGTTGCAGTCCATGGGGTCACTGAGAGTCAGCCACGACTGAGCGACTTCACTTTCACTTTTCACTTTCATGCATTGGAGAAGGAAACGGCAACCATCTCCAGTGTTCTTGCCTGGAGAATCCCAGGGACGGGGGAGCCTGGTGGGCTGCCGTCTATGGGGTCGCACAGCATTGGACACGACTGAAGCGACTTAGCAGCAGCAGCAAACTGGGTTTCAGATAAGGTGGTGGTGGTGGTTTAGTCACTCAGTCGTGTCCAACTCTTACAATTCTATGGGCTATAGCCTGCCAGGCTCCTCATTCCATGAGATTCTCCAGACAAGAATACCAGAGTGGGTTGTCATTTCCTTCTCCAGGGGATCTTTCCAATCCAGAAACCTAACCCTAGTGTCCTGCATTGCAGGTGGATTCTTTACCAACTGAGCTACCAGCAAAGCACTCAGATAGGGTATCAAAAGATAATAATTAATTCATATTGCCAAGCACACAATTCAAGAAACAGATTCATGAACATTTTCACCTTCTTAAGAGAACACTGTACCTTAAACAAATTTTATTTGTGTATTTCAGGCAGATTAAGAAATGGCATAGTACAAATACACTCTTAAATAGTGAACAAAGATCTGATTATATTCTGCAGTTGTTGCATTGCATGATAAAAATAAAAAGTAGCTGGTTAAGTGAAGAAGACAAAGGGAAATCAAAGGGAACAACAAAGAATAGCAGAGCAAAACAACAAGGAGAAAGTGAAAAATTCAATCTGCTACTTGTGAGGGAAATGATAAACAGCAAGGAAGACCTTCATACAACAGTATTCTGAAAGGGAAAAGTCAGGAGATCTTAATGCCAGAAGGAGGAATTCATAATCCTGGTTTTAATTAATTATTTAAAACTAGCTCTCCATATAGGACAGAATTACTCATATGTATATATATATATATATGTATATGTATATATACATATATATTTGAGAGGGCTTCCCTCTCAAATATGATGCTAGTGGTAAAGAGCCCACCTGCCAATGCAGGAACTATAAGAGACTTGCGTTCAATCCCTAGCTTGGGAAGATCCTCTGGAGGAGCGCCTGGCAACCCACTCCAGTATTCCTCCTGGAAAATCCCATGGGAGAGGAGCCTGGCGGGCTACAGTCCACAGGGTCACACAGCCGGACATGACTAATCTGACTTAGCACGCACTGCACGCACACGTATATTTGAGTAAAGGAGTCTGGTTGCACAATGGAAAGCATTTTCAATTCAGGCCAGTAAAGACTCCCAAGATGATATTGCTGAGAACCAGTCAAAATGAAGTAAAATTTTCAGGACTTTTAAAAATTAGTAAGCTTTTAAAAATGATATACTAGTTTAAAATTTTCATAAAATTTGTGAAAACTGTAGAGTTCCAGCAGAACCAAAATCCAGTTTTCCTTATTAATGAAATTTTACATTAGGATAGTGTAGTTGTCACAGGTAATAGTTAACTAAAGTTTATACTTTATCCAGATTTCGTTAGAACCCCACACAGCACACCACCCTACACTTGGTGATCCTGTCTCCTTCATTTGCTCTTGGCCATGACACTTTCTCAGATACTCCTTGTTACGAATGAATGACATTGACAGCAATGAGTATAATTCATATATATTTTTAGAATGAACCTTAACTGGAGTCTTGATGTTTTTCTCTCATGGTTAGGACTGAAGTTAGGTTACGTTTGCGATAGTAATTACAGAGAAAAATGTCATTCTTGTCATACTCTATCAAATGAATACACTGTAATTTGGTATCACTTTTGAGGTTAATCTTGACCACCTGGCTGAAATAGTGTTTGTCAGATTTCTCTGCTGAATAATTAGTCTTTTTTTCTTCAATGCCATATGGTACTCTTTGAAGCATAGCCTATGTATAGACCCCATTTAAGGAGTAGGGAGATAAAGTACTTCCTTGAGGGCACAGTACCTGCACAGATTCTTCTGAATTCTTCTAATTGGAAAAATAGTCTATTTTCTTTCTTTTTTATATCTCCTGTGTCTTTTTGAAACACTCGTTTATTTTTCTGAGCACTTCTTTACCTTTCTATCAATATAAAATGCTGCTGGCTCATCTAATTGGAAGAATAGTCTATTTTCTTTATTTAGTTTTATAAAGAAAAATGTTATTATTTAAACATTTATTTAAATCAATGGACTTAAATATTTTATACTATAGCTTATAATTCAGTATTATTTTATTCATTTTGTTGCTCAATTTGCTTTAGGTTTAGGTTTTGGGAGCTCTTTCAGTTGGCTCCTGTGTCTTTTTGAAACACTCGTTTATTTTTCTGAGCACTTCTTTACCTTTCTATCAATATAAAATGCTGCTGGCTCATCTTATGTATCTGCAGCCAATAATTTCTCCAAGGATACTTATTTTTTAATAAAGAATATAAAAGTTTAAAGATATATACAGTAAATATAATACATATGACTAGATATATTTTAGATTTTCTATAGCTCAGTTCAGTTCAGTCACTCAGTTGTGTCCGACTCTCTGTGACACCATGAACTGCAGCACACCAGAATTCCCTGTCCATCACCAATTCCCAGAGCATGCTCAAACTCTATCGATTCAGTAATGCCATCCAACCATCTCATCCTCCATCATCCCCATCTCCTCCTGCCTTCAATCTTTTTCAACATCAGGGTCTTCTCAAATGAGTCAGCTCTTCACATCAGGTGGCCAAAATATTGGGAGTTTCAGCTTCAGCATCAGTCCTTCCAATGAATATTCAGGATTGATTTCCTTTAGGATGGACTGGTTGGATCTCCTTGCAGTCCAAGGGACTCTCAAGAGTCTTTTCCAACACCACAGTTCAAAAGCATCAATTCTTCAGCACTCAGCTTTCTTCTAGATGGACTTTTGTCTACAAAGTAATGTCACTGCTTTTTAATATACAGGGTAAGTTGGTCATAGTTTTTCTTCCAAGGACCAAGCGTCTTTTAATTTCATGGCTGCAGTCACCATCTGCAGTGATTTTGGAGCCAAAATAATAAATAAATAAAGTTTGTAACTTTTTCCATTGTTTTGCCATGTATTTGCCATGAAGTGATGGGACCAGATGCCATTGTCTTAGTTGTTTGAATGTTGAGTTTTAAGCCAACTTTTTCCACTCTCCTCTTTCATTAAGAGGCTCTTTAGTTCTTCTTTGCCTTCTGCCATAAGGGTAATCTCATCTGCATATTTGAGGTTATTGATATTTCTCCCAGCAACCTTGATTCCAGTTTGTGCTTCATTCAGCCTAGCATTTTGCATGATACACTCTGCATATAAGTTAAATAAGCAGGGTGAAAATATACAGCCTTGACATACTCCTTTCTCAGTTCTATAGCTCAGTTGGTAAAGAATCCACCTGCAACAGAGGAGACCCCATTTTTATTCCTGTGTTGGGAAGATTCTCTGGAGACGGGATAGGCTACCCGCTCCAGTGTTCTTGGGCTTCCCTGATGGCTCAGCTGGTAAAGAATCTGTGTGCAACACAGGAGACCTGGGTTCGATCCCTGGGTTGGGAAGGAACCAGGGAGAAGGGAAAGTCTACCCACTCCAGTGTTCTGGCCTAGAGAATTCCATGGACTATATAGTCCATGGGTCACAAAGAATCAGACATGATTGTGTCATTTCACTTACATATGTAATTTCATATATATATTTAGTTTATGTATATCAGAAACAAAACCTGGACACTGTTTTACAGTTTGCAAATGGGATTTAGTACTTCTAGGCCCTTTCAGTGGACAGAAAAGGGAAATATTATGTGTGTATTTTTACACACACACATAAACATTCTATATATATTGACATGTATCTACATAACAGTAAACATGAGTTCACATGATGTCTCCAACTCTATGCAGTTACTACATGGACTGCTCTAACCTTTTCCCCTTCATGGTCTCTAACTTCTCACGGCCACAATAAGGCACCTGATCCCAGCATCTGCCATCTATTTAATTGATTGTTCAATTCCCTTATATATGTATATTGGTTCCAGAATTGTTAACCCTACCCTCATAGGATATGGTTTTACCAACTAGAGTAGAGTGCTTATGTATAGTCCCTTTGCCTTTGGTCTTATAGCTGCAACTCATTTCCAAAGTTATATAGATCAGCATGTTTCTCTCCCTGCCCCGCATTTGGTGAGACTGCTTCACTCACTTGTATTACAATCAGATTGTTAAGTTCTGTCACTTTTTACAAAATGGGGTCCTCTGTTCTCCCAAATGTTTGTTTTTTGTTTAAACTAGTATACATTAAAGTTCTCTCTTTGTGCTACAAACTTCTATAAGTTTTGACAAATGCATAATGTCATAAATTCACCAGCATTATTCTTACCAAATAATTTCAACCTCCTAAAATATTCAAAGTACTTCACATATTCAGCCGCATCTCCAAACACCAGACAACAGCTGATCTCTTTATAATCCATGTAGTTTTACTTTTCCAAATGTCATATAATTGGAATCATGCAAAATGTAGCCTAGTTTCTTTCACTTAGAATTTAAGATTCATGTTTTCACACAGACTGACAAATCATTATTTTTATCTCTGAAGAGCAGTCCATTGAGCTGACATATTAAAATTTATCCATGCATTTATTGAAGGACATATTGGTTAATTCCAGATTTTTGTGATTATGAATAAAGTTACTATTATTATTCACATGCAGGAATTTGCAAGGACATAACTTTTGAAACCAATTTAGTAAGAATGTAGGGGAATGACTGTTAGATTATGTGGTAAAACTTTGATTTGCTTGAGAAGAAACTTCCATACTGTGTTTCAAAGTCCTGTATCATTTTAAATTTCCACCAGTACCAAATGATTGGTTCTGATGTTCTTTGTCCTTGGCAGAGATTAGTATTGTCTATTTTTGGATTTTAAGCATTCTAATAAGTGTGTAGTAGGGTTTCATTCCTGTGTCAATTTGCAATTCCCTGGTAAGAAATGATGTTAAACATTTTTTAAAATATCTACATGCCATCTACATACTTCCTTTGGTGAACTGTCTGGTAAGATCTTGTATCCATTTCTTAATGGCCTGTTCATCATATTTTGTTGAGTTATAAGAGTTATTTGTATACTGTGAGAATGCATTCTTTATCAGAGATGTGTTATGAAAGTTTATCCATTCATTTATTGAAGGACATCTTGGTTAATTCCAGATTTTTGTGATTATCAATAAGGTTACTAAAAACAAGCACATGCAGGATTTTGTCAGGACAAATCATTTCCAGTATGTAGCTTGTCTTTTCCTGTTCTAACAGTGTATTTTGTAGAACAGTGGCTTTATTTTAATAAAGTCCAAGTTACTTTTTCTTTCATGAATCAGGCTTTTAGTGTGGTAGCTAAAAGCTTATTGACAGATAGCCTGGCTCACAGTGGTTAGGACTCCACATTTCCACTGCAGAGGACACTGGTGTGGACCCTGGTCAGGGGACT
>NW_011495082.1:15169090-15179112 GCF_000754665.1 Bison bison bison
TTCTCCAATGCAAAAAGTGAAGTCGCTCAGTCGTGTCCGACTCTTAGCAACCCCATGGACTGCAGCCTACCAGGCTCCTTCATCCATGGGATTTTCCAGGCAAGAGTACTGGAGTGGGTGCCATTGCCTTCTCCATTTTACACCTAGGTTTACTACAAATTTATCATAACTTTTGTGTACTTTGTAAGGTATATTTTGTATACAATTGTCTAATTTTTCTAGTACCATTTATTGAAAATCTATATTTCCTCCATTAAATTGCCTCTGTGCCTATTTTTTATCACTTCTTTGTTGAAGTAGAGTTGAATTACAGTATTATAATAATTTCAAGTGTACAGCATATTGATTCAGTATTTTTTACAAATTATGCTCCATTAAAAGTTATTACAAAATAATGGCTATGATTTCCTGTGCTGTACAATATATCCCTGTTGCTTATCTGTTCTATGTATGGTCGTTTGTATCTCTTAATCCTATACCTCTAATTCGTCCCTCCACACCTGTCTCTCCACTTCAGAAACCACTAGTTTCTTTCATGTATTTGTGAGTTTGTTCTGCATACTCACTCATTTGCATTATTTTTTAGTTTCCACATATAAGTAATATCATACAGTATTTGTTTTTCTTTTGTCTGACTTATTTCATGAGGCGTACTATTCTTTAGTCCCATCTATATTGCTGTAAATGGCAGAACATTTTTTTTAGGACTGAATTATTTTCCATATATATACATGAGGCTTCCCAGATGGTGCTAGTGGTAAAGAATCTGCCAGTCAATGATGGAAATATAAGAGACGTAGGTTCGATCCCTGGGTTGGGAAGTTCCCCTGGAGGAGGACATGGCAGCCTGCTCCAGTATTCTTGCCTGGAGAAACCCATGAACAGAGGAGTCTGGTGGGCCATGGTCCATAGTGTCACAAAGCATCAGACACGACTGAAGTGGCTTAGCAGGCATATATATAAACAGACACAAACATAAAAATATCTTCTTTATCAATTTGTCTGTTTATAGGTACTTGGATTCCTCCCATATCTTGGCTATTGTAAATAATGCTGCTCTGAACATTAGGCTGCATGTACTTTTTCAACTTAGGTTTTCTAGATATGTGTGTGTGTGGGTGTAAATTAGGAGTGAAGTTACTGGATCAAATTGTAGTGCTAATTTTAATTTTCTGAGGAACATCCATAGTGGCTGCCCCAATTTATACTCCCATCAACAATGTTCAAGGATTCCCTTTAATCCACATCCTCTCTAAGACTGTATATTTGAAGATATTTTAATGATAGTCATTCTGATAGATGCAAGGTGATACCTCATTGTAGTTCTGATTTGGATTTCTCTAATAATTAGCGATGTTGAGCATCTTTTCATGTTTGTTAGCCCTTTGTGTCTTACCTGGACAAATGTCTATCCAGGTTTTCAGGCCAATTAATTATTGAGGTTTTTTTTTTTTTTTAAATATTGAATTGTATGAGCTGTTTATATATTTTGGATATTGACTTCTTATCAGTCATTCCATTTACACACCGATGCTAGTAGGTTGTCTTTTTGTTTTGTTGATACGCTCCTTTGTTGTGAAAAAGCACTTAAGTTTAATAAGGTCTAATTTGTTTATTTTTGCTTTTATTTCACTCACATTTGGAGACACATCTAAAAACAATATTGCCATGATTTATATAAAAGAGTGATCTGCTTCTCTTCTAAGAATTTTATGGTTTCAGGTCTTATATCTAGGTCTTTTCATAGTGTTCATGGGGTTCTCAAGGCAAGAATACTAAAGTGGTTTGCATTTCCTTCTCCAGTGAACCAAGTTTTACCAGAATACACAGAAGTGTACAAAAAAGGTCTTAATTATCTGGATAACTATGATGGTGTGATCACTCACCTGGAGCCAGACATCCTGGAATGTGAAGTTAAAGGGGCCTTAGGAAGCATTACTACAAACAAAGCTAGTGGAGTTGATGGAATTCCAGCTGAGCTATTTCAAATCCTAAAAGATGATGCTGTTAAAGTGCTGCACTCAATATGTGAGCAAATCTGGAAAACTCAGGAGTGGACACAGGACTGGAAAAGTTGTTTTCACTCCAATTCCAAAGAAGGGCAATGCCAAAGAATGTTCAAACTACCACACAATTGCCCTCATTTCACATGCTACCCAGGTAAAGCTCAAAATTCTTCAAGCTAGACTTCAACAGTATGTGGACTGTACATCCACATTGATAGTCACTGTATATCCAGATATACAAGTTGGATTTAGAAAAGGCAGAGGAACCAGAAATCACATTGCTAACATCTGCTGGTCATAGAAAATGCAAGGGAATTCCAGAAAAACATCTACTTCTGTTTCATTGACTACTCTAAAGCCTTGAACTATGCTCTAAAGCCTTGAACTATGTGTATCAACACAAACTGGAAAAGTCTTCAAGAGGTGGGAATACCAGACCACCTTACCTGCCTTCTGAGAAACATGTATGCAGGTCAAGAAGAAACATTCAAACTGGACATGGAACAAAAGGAGTATGTCAAGGCTGTTTGTTGTCACCCTTAAAAGCTTATGTGACTTTTATACAGGGTAAATCATGAGAAATGCTGGGCTGAATGACTCACTAGGGGGAATTTAGATTGCTGGGAGAAATAGCAACACTCTCAGATATGCAGATGATGGCAGAAATTAAAGAGGAACTACAAAGCCTCTTGATAAAGGTGAAAATGGAGAATGAAAAAGATGGATTAAAACTCAACATTCAAAAAACGAAGATAATAGGAGCCAATCCCATCACTTCATGGAAAATAGATATGGAAAAATATGGGAACAGTCACAGATTTTGTTTTCTTGGGCTCCAAAATCACTGTGGACAGTGCCTACGGCCATGAAATTAAAAAAAAAAAATAAAATCACTTGCTTCTTGGAAGAAAAGCTATGACAAACCTAGACAGGTATTAAAAAGCAGAGACATCGCTTTGTTGACAAAAGTGCATATAATCAAAGCTATGGTTTTTCCAGTAGTCATGTATGGATGTGAGAGTTGGACCATAAAGAAAGCTGAGCACCAAAGAATTGATGCTTTCTCGTTGTGGTGCTGGATAAGACTCTTGAGAGTCCCTTGGACAGCAAGGAGATCAACCAGCAATCCTAATGTATATCAACCCTGAATATTCATTGGAAGAAAGGATGCTGAAGCTCCAATACTGTGGACACCAGATGCAAAGAGCCAACTCACTGGAAAATAAATCCTGATTCTGGGCAACACTGAAGGCAAAAGGAGATGGGGCAACAGAGGATGAGAAGGTTGGTGGCATCACCAACTCAACAGACATGAGTTTGAGCAAACTCCGGGCAATAGTAAAGGACAGGGAAGCTTGGTGTGTTGCAATCCACGGGGTTGCAAAGAGTCAGACATGACTTGGTGACTAAACAACAACAGTAATCTAGGTTTTGGATGAATCCATTTTGCACTCATTTTTGTGTATGGTATGAGAAAGTGTTTTAATTTCATTCTTGTACATTTAGCTGGCTGTCCAGTTTTCCCAGCACCACTTGTTGAAGAGACTGTTCTTGTTCATTGTATATTCTTACCTCCTCTGTTATATTAATTTACTGTAAGCATGGGGGTTTATTTCTGAGCTCTCTAGTCTGTTCTACCAATCTATGTGTAGCTTTGTAATATATAATTTAAAGTCTGGGACTTTAATGGTATCTCCAGCTTTGTTTTCTCAAGATTCCTTTGGCAACTTGGGGTCTTCTGTGGTTCCATGTGAATTTGATTATTTTTTCTGGTTCTGTGAAAAATGCCATGAGTATTTTGATAGGGATTGATTGCATTAAATCTATAGATTGCCTTGGGTAGCATGGCCATTTTAACAACATTAATGCTTCCAATCCAAGAGTATGGGATATCTTTCCCTTTCTCTGTATCATTTTCAATTTTCTTCATCAATGTCTTACTGTTTTTAAATTATAGGTCTTTCACCTTCTGCCTTTGTAAGAATCAATTAATTATATTTGTATACATCTGCATCTGAGTTCTTTATTATATTCCATTGACCTAGGTATCTATTTTATTATCAGTAACATGCTACCTTGATTACTAAAGGTGAAATCATGCAGTGAGAGTCCTCCAACTTTGTTTCCATACTCCCACACTGTGTTGACACTTCTAGGTACTTTTCCTTTCCGTAGGAAACTCAGGATCGGTTTGTTAAGACCTCTAAAATAGCTATCTAGAACTTTGGCTGAGATACTTTTCAATCCATATCAAGCGTGAGAGAATTTATGTCTTAAAAATATTGAGTTTTTCTAATAATGAACATGTAATAACTCAATTTATAAAGATGTCTTTTGATTTATTTTATCAATGTTTTGTACTTTCCAGCAGGCAGATCCTGTACGTGTTTCATTAGATTTATACACAGGTTCCATTTACACTGGTGTCATTGTAAATGATTTCTTTTTTAAAATAATTTTATTTATTTATTTTGGTCCATGCTGCGTCCTTGTTGTCTTGCCTGAGTATTTCTTTGCCGTGTGCAGCTTTCTCACTGCCATGGCTCCTCTCACTGTGGAGCACAGGCTCCAGGCGTGTGGGCTCCGCAGTTGGGGCACGTGGGCTCCGCAGTTGCAGCTCCCAGGCTCTAGAGCACAGGCTCAGTACCTGTGGCACGCAGCCTGGGCTGCTCTGCAGCATGTGGGATCTTCCTGGACCAGGGAAATGAACCCATGTCTCCTGCATTGACAGGTGGATTCTTCACCACTGAGACACCAGGGAAGCCCAATGATTCTTTTTAAATTATACATTCTGACTGGGTATGGCTGACCTATAGGGAAACAGGCATTTGCATAGTAACCTTATATATTTCCTGTGACTGTGCTGTAATTACTTGTTAGTTCCAAGAGATTTTTGTTAAGTAATCTATTTTTCCACATTGTTGATCATTCTTTCAGAAAATACAGTTTTATTTCTACCTTTTGAATGTGTGTGTGTATATACATATATTTCTTCTTCTTTATGAAATTTTTGCCCTATTGTACTAACTAGAACTTCCAACAAAATGTTAAATAGGCATGCTAATTTTAGGAGAAAAGTTTCCAGTCTCAATCCACTTAGAATCATCTTAGTGATAGGTGTTCTAGAGGCACACTGTTTTGTTTGTTTGATTGTTTTGATAAAGTGAGGAAGTTTCCACTTATTCTTAGATTGCTGAGAGAGAGTATCATGAACGAGTATTGGCTTTTGTCAAATGTTTCTAAATCAATTTATATTTATGACTTTTCCTCTTTAGCCAGTTACTGTGGTAAATTACATTGATTTTTTTTTTTTTTAAATGCTGAAACTGCTTCATTTCCCCAGCATACATTCCATTTGGTGTATAATTTTTTCTTATATTTTTTGATTCATTTGCAAATATTTTATTAAGAATTTTTTTTGTTCTCTGTTGATGAGAATTTCTGGATGAGAGTTATCTTTCTATGTAATGTCTTTATCTGGTTTAGTTTATGGTAGCACTACCCTCAAAGAATAAAGCATCGGATGGAATATTACATAAATGTCAATTAAATCAAGTGGATTGAAAGTGCTGTTCAGGTCATCTATATCTTTAATGATTTTCTGCCTGCCTTAAAAATTCATTACCAACTATTAATAGTGTATTCTCTCTCACAATAAAAGTTAAAAAAAATTGAAAGAAAACAGTTGTTTAAAAAATCAGCAACTAAATATCAGAATATGAAGCAAAGAAAGTAAAAATCCATCCTGGCTGTGTTCTGAGTACTGTGGAAAGTATGCCCATGAACATTTAGTACTTAGAGACCAACTGTGACTGGTTCACATTTCCTCTTTGCAGGAACAAATCTGGGGAAGCAATTGCTCACTTGAAATCACATTACCCAGTCTTCCCCCAGCTTGGATTTCAGGAGGCTCATGTGACCTGTTCTAAGCCACAGAATGCCTACAGAAGTGCAGTAAATATATTTCAAACCATTGTTTGAGAAAGATTTGTGACTTCCTCACCTTTTCTGTTTTCATTTCATTTCTTATGGCTGAAACTCAGGGCAATTTTGGGAGTTACTTTTCTAGAAGGCACATCTTTTATAGCTGGAACCCCAGAGACTGTGTGGAACAGACCATGGCTCACCTAACTCTGGAATGGCACCTACTCTTGGAATGTTAAAAGAGTAAGAACTTTTTTGTTTATTACTATATTCAGCTACTGATTTTATCATATACAATATAGTACATATTGTTACCATAACAAATACAATAATCTGTCCTTCTTTCCCACAAGATCTGGAGGAATAGAAAAAAAGGACAACAGACAGGTGCAGAAAATGACAGGCAATTTACAAAAGCAAAATAAAACTACAACAATAATAGCAAAAGTTTAAAATGCAGGCTTATTTAGGACTGTCATTTAAAGAGAATATTATTTTTTGCCAGCCACATGCATTAATAATTAGAATCTAGTCATTCATATGATATTATAACTACTTATCTAATTAACTTTCAAATTTTTTAACAAACCACAGATGAAAAATTCCCTAACTAAATGTGAGAAACAAATAATATATTCTTACCTGAATACAGTGTTCTGTTCATGTCATCCCTATACCCACAAAATGAGAAAAGTAAACATAAAAATTATTTTTCATTAAAGTAAAATTATGCACTTTAACATTTGCAGTGTTATTTTTAAAAAGCATTAACCATGAGTTGACAATTAAAATTGCCTAAGTTCATTTTCAAGTAATTGGGAAAAATTATCTCTGAAACACACACACACTCACACATACACAACAATTTTCCTTCTTTTCTAGGAAATAAAAATAAGTAATGGAAGATAACTCTTCATGTAATCCTGTATTTTAACAATATATTCATCATATAAAACACAAAAGATTAAAAATAGATTTACAGTGTAGCTTCTTTAGCGTATCAAAATATGACTGATAAAAACTGTGAAAATAAAATTACAGGTGAAGAATTTTATTCAGAAGGGTAAAAATGACCAAAGGAAATGAATGAGATTCAGACTTTAGAAAATTGCAGCCCTGAATCACACAGTCCTTCATAAGCTCTGTTAGCATTTAATAACCTCTCTCAAATTACAAAGTTTCCATTTAGTAATTAGAAAAGAGTATTTGCCTTTACATTTTATATGATGTACCTGTGTTCAAATTCAGATCTCTAATTTAATTCATATTATAATATCTTAAAATAAACAACTATTTTGGAAAGTTTTATTAATAAGGATGGGCCTATTTTCAGCCAAAGCTTATGAGTAAATTTCTGTGAGCATGCTAGACGAGAACATTATTACACAAAATTCTACTCCCTCAGCATTCATCTGTGAGAAGGTTTCTGGACAGAACCTGAAGAAACTGACTTCACTCAAGTAATTTATGATATAATAATAAAAAGCAAGAGCTAACAATTTTTAAACTCTACCTGTATAAAAGGACCTTCACTATTTTATTTTGATTATTCATGTTCTTGAATACTAAAAACAGGATGGGTGCCAATCATTATTCTAGTTTAACAGATGAGGAAACTTTACCACTAAATGACTTAGTAGCAAAGTGGCCAAATTATTACAACTCTTAAAATCAAGAGATGAGACAAACTGAGGTATCTCCAATTCCATGTTCTTTACCCATGCTTTGCACTAAATTTCAACCATTTTCTCTCTCCTTTTTAACCAGATGACACACCAAGGTCGTAGCCTACTTCAGTGTCTTTTTTTTAAACCCCCTCTTCCCCTTCAATGTCTTTTTTGATCTCTCCCTGCTTTTCCCCTTCACTCCTCCTTTCAGTGTCTCTTTCTCCCTGCTGGACTTATGTTTTAAACATTACTCATGTTTCAATGATCATGATTTTACTATTTAGATCAATGTAATTACTGCATACCCAAGATAAAAAAATGTGTGTGATGGTACTTACTGGAACCCCTGTGATTGTGAGACAGAGACAGTAGGGCTACTTCTGTTAACTGTGATAGATCATCAGAGAATACAAGATCAAGAATGTCAGGAAGGCAAGAATAGGGTCCAAAGGTCTGGCTGGGTATATCAATTTTCTGTGGTTGCTTTGAGGAACTGCCACAAACTGGGTGCTCAAAACAACAGAACTTTTTTTTTCCCTTGTAGGAGAAGCCAAAGGCACCCACTCCAGTACTCTTGCCTGGAAAATCCCATGGACGGAGGAGCCTGGTGGGCTGCAGTCCATGGTGTCACTAAGAGTCGGACACGACTCAGCGACTTCACTTTCACTTTTCACCTTCATGCACTGGAGAAGGAAATGGCAACCCACTCCAGTGTTCTTGCCTGGAGAATCCCAGGGAGGGGGGAGCCTGGTGGGCTGCCGTCTATGGGGTCGCACAAAGTCAGACACGACTGAAGCGACTTAGCAGCAGCAGCAGCAATTCTTGAAGTCAAAGTCTAAAATCTGTGGTGACAGGGTTACATTCCCTCTGGGCAATCTAACAGAGAGTCCTTCCTTGATTGTTACCATTTTTGATGTATTTTGGCAACCCTGATTTTTCTCTGCTCATGGCCACATCACTCCAGTCTCTGCCTCAGTCTTCACATCACCTTCCCTGGGTTCTCAGAAAACTCCCTCATGCCCCTTCCTAGTTAGTAGTCTCCAAGAACCACTCCTCTCATGTCTATCTCTAGATTAACTTCAAATAAATCCATAACTGAGATAAATGGAGTAATTTATAAATTAAATTTATACAAATCCATATAAATAGTATTCATATAGGAGGTATCACTGAAAGATTATCCACTAAGCTCCAAAGAAATAGTGAAAGTGAAGGTCACTCAGTTGTGTCTGACTCTTTGTGACCCCATTCTTGAGGCCAGAATCCTGGAGTGGATAGTCTTTCCCTTCTCCAGGGGATCTTCCCAACCCAAGGATCAAACCCAAGTCTCCCGCATTGCACATGGATTCTTTACCAGCTGAGGCTCAAGGGAAGCCCAAGAATACTGGAGTGGGTAGCCTATCCCTTCCCCAGGGAATCTTCCTGACCCAGGAATTAAACCAAGGTCTCCTGCATTGCAGACAGATTCTTTACCAACTGAGCTATCAGGGAAGCCCATAGAAATAACCCTAATGATAAATAATGGGGTTTCAATTCAACTGAAGAACCTCATCAGACCACTGAGATCACACACTATGGGCAATCATCCTTTCAAAACACCAGTTAAGAGACAGAAACCATTCAAAATGTCATTTATAAATTTCATGAGCAATAAGATTGTAGGGGAAACTACCATGAATGTATATTTTATCTATTTAACTTATTACCTGAATATGTGCATTTTGAGAAAATGAGGGACAAGTTATAACTAAATAAAATCATGTAACCTACTAAAACTTGGTAGAAAACTGAGATGTAGAAGTACTAAGTTTAGGACTCCTAGTAACTTAGTGTATGACATTAAAAAGCTATTTTAATTTTGTGTCACTCAGTGCTCTAAATAGAAAATAAATATTAAAAAGTTATGTCTGCTAGACCTAGATAAATGCTTCAAGAATATTAATATAACATGTTATGCAAAACTTTAAGCACCACATAATTAATAATATTGTAATCAACTTGAATTTTTTAATTATTTTCACAGTTAAAGATAAGAGTGCCACCTTACCCTGTGTGCATACTTTTAATTTACCACCATATCAGATTATATGAAAATCTGTCCCCATGAATAGAAGCTGCTTTAGAAAAAGTTAGTTTAAAAATAGAACTTTTAGTAAAACTATCTCCTTGGCAAGGAGACAATTTTTCACAGTGGCTGACAGCATATTGACCTAAGTATTAAACTAAGCATTGTCCTGAAAATATTTTGTATCTTTAAATTTCTTAAAAGCAAGTTTTAAATGGTTTTATATATACATAGTTGTATGTAGACAGCTCTTCTCACAGAACTATATGGATGCAAATTTATACAATTTTTCTTTGTAATTTCAAAGAGCAATAAGCTATTCTTTTAATCTCCTAATCTAACAGTAAGTGTCCTGGCAGT
>NW_011495082.1:15179587-15179988 GCF_000754665.1 Bison bison bison
CAATGCATGAAAGTGAAAAGTGAAAGTGAATTCACTCAGTCGTGTCCGACTCTTGGTGACCCCATGGACCGCAGCCCACCAGGCTCCTCCATCCACGGGATTTTCCAGGCAAGAGTACTGGAGTAGGGCGCTATTGCCTTCTCGGACACATTGTGGCAAGAGTCTAAAAATTACAGTTAATGTGTACTATTTGCACTGCTGCTAAGTCGCTTCAGTCATGTACGACTCTGGGCGACCCCATAGATGGCAGCCCACCAGGCTCCACTGTCCCTGGGATTCTCCAGGCAAGAACACTGGAATGGGTTGCCATTTCCTCCTCCAATGCATGAAAATGAAAGTGAAGCTGCTCAGTCGTGTCCGACTCTTAGCGACCCCATGGACTGCAGCCCACCAGGCTCCTC
>NW_011495082.1:15180088-15184653 GCF_000754665.1 Bison bison bison
GATGGCATCACTGACTCAATGGACATGAGTTTGAGTGAACTCTGGGAGTTAGTGATGGACAGGGAGGCCTGGTGTGCTGCAGTCCATGGGGTCACAAAGAGTTGGACACGACTGAGTAACTGAACTGAACTGATATAGCAGAGTGATTCAGTATTTTTACAGATTATACTCCCTTAAAACATATTATAGGATAATGGTTATAATTCTTTGTGCTAAACAAAATATGTTGGTTGATTATCTGCTTCATACCTACTAGTTTGTATCTCTTAATGCCATATGCTTATTAACATGTCCCTCCCTCTCTCCCCTCTCCACTGGTAAACACTAATTTGCTTTCTTTATCTACTGAGTCCATTTCTGTTACTTTTCAGATTCCACATATAAGTGATATCCTACAGTATTCCTCATTCTCTGTCTCACTTATTTACACTAAGCATAATCTTCTCTAGGTCCATCCACATTTCTTAAAATGCAGAATCTCATTCTTTTTTAAAGCTAAGTAATATTCCATTATATGCATCAACCACATCTTCTTTATCCACTCATCTTTGGTGGTCACTTGGGTTTCTTCCACATTTTGGATCTAAATTCTGGCTCACTGCTTAGTTACTCAGTGACCTTGGGCAATTTTATTTATTCTTTTATGCGTTAGGGCTATCATATATAAATAGGAATACCAATAGTAATTCTCCCATAAAATTGCTGTGATGATTCAATGAACTAAAGTTAAAGGAGTGCTTAGAAGAGTGCCTGGAAACCTGTAAATATTTAACAAAAATGAGTGAATAATGGTGATGATGATGATTCAAATATTCTGCCTCAACTTTCTACACAGCCATACATTGTGGCTGCTGCTGCTGCTAAGTCACTTCAGTCGTGTTCGACTCTGTGCGACCCCATAGACGGCAGCCCACCAGGCTTCCCTGTCCCTGGGATTCTCCAGGCAAGAACACTGGAATGGGTTGCCATTTCCTCCTCCAATGCATGAAAATGAAAGTGAAGCTGCTCAGTCGTGTCCGACTCTTAGCGACCCCATGGACTGCAGCCCACCAGGCTCCTCGGTCCATGGGATTTTCCAGGCAAGAGTACTGGAGTGGGGTGCCATTGCCTTCTCTGACTATTTGCACAGATAATGCTAAAGGCCAGAGTTGGGAGAGTAAATGTGCTATGTACTGCCATGTGACAGGAGCTAAGCTCAACACTGGAGATGGAGATTAAACTGTGAACAAAACTGTGAACTGTAAAATAAGAGTTAACCATCTAGTATATACAAAGAAGTATATAGGATATGATATGAACAGACTACATAATAATTACTTGTGCATACACATTATGTCTGTCTCTTCTCTGATCTCTTACATACCTTATAATATTTATTCAATTCACTCATTTTCATATATGAGCTACAATATCTTACTTATAAGTTTAATTCTATGAGGACAGTTCCATACCATATATATTTCTACCGCCCTGTACCTAATTATATCTCAACTTTGGACCTAGGTGTTTTAGAAAGTGGGTAAATCCTGTAATTTTCATAACGTTTAGCTAATGTTAGGATTTTATTCATGACTCTGAGAACATTGAGAAGATACTCCTTTATAAATTAGCACAGCCACAAAATAAAAATTATAGGAATTATATCATATTGTTATGATTAGGGACTGAACTGTTGACCCTCAAGCTCTGCAGGATCTTCTTGAACTGAAACGTATTTCTTTCTTGAAAAAGACATATATAGTCCAACGCTTCTCCTTTGGGAACCTGGCAACAAAGCAATAAATCTCTGTAGGGTATTTTAATCTTCAGGGGATGGCAGGATTCATTCTCCCATGAATAGGAGAAAAAGATTCCTGGCGGAATACAGACTCAGAAGCCACTACAGAAAACATGGTTTTGAAAAAGTTGTCAACAAAATGTGGGAGAAATGAGTAGACTGTGGTAGAATGGATGGGAATGCCAAAGAGGGACGAGTGGTCTATTACCATCAAGTGATGCTGCTGTAGGTGGTGCTATGCTGAGATTAGTGAATACAGCTGTCCATTCACTCTCTCTGATCACTGATTCCAGTGCAAGCACTACCACTGCAGAATCAAAAATCAAAGAGCAGCACTGGATGATTTAAATATAGACATATGTTAGGCTAATGAACTTTTCAACGAGTTATATGCTTAAGTAAATACATAAAAGAGCTAACACCCACAGATCACTTCATATATGAAATGTATTATTCCAATTTTGCAAATACTGCACATATTAAGTAATTTAATGCTCATAACTCTTTGAGGTGGTGCTATTTATCTTCACTTTATCCTCACTTTACACATGAAGAGACTGAGGCACACAGAATTTAAGTGATTTGCCTGCAGGAAGTCAGACCTTAGAATCTGGTCACTGACCCTGCATGGTGACTCAACAGTTATTTTTCCATTCACCTGCTAACCACGGTCCCAAATTAAAACCGATAAAAAAGTATAGCAAGAGACCGATAAGAACACTTACAGGAAGCCTAGAGGTAATGAGACTCCTGAAGAAGCTGAAGAGCTAATGAGTCATCTGTGAATAAACTGCGAATTTGTTTTTCAGTGTCTTTCTCAATCTGGCATCTTTCACAACCACTAAAATAAATTTTCAAAAACAACGAACAGCAGAAATAATAAAGCCTGGGGCAAGTGTTGGTTTATTTGCCTGCTAAGCAGTAGCTGTAAATTTATACTGTGTTCCTTCATAACTGAATTTAGAATTCCAGCCACCATGAATAAGACATTCTCAAAATGCTTAGACACCCCAGCAGATACCTCTAAGCTCTTGAAGCTCTTGAACCTACTGCACACCCACTGAGGCATGGTGTCCACTGTCAGACATAGAGCCCCTGAAAACCAGGCTGCACCACTGTATCTGCCCTGATCATGCAGTTCCACGGATATAATAGCACTTCAGTTCTAGAGTGGGACTATTCTTCATACACACTCTATGAGGCTCTGATTCCTCAGAAATATTGAGGAACCGAATGTGGACAAAAGAGAGATAAATATTACAGTCACTGATTAATGAGTCAAGAAAGAACACTACGAGCTTGTCAGGAGGCTGGTGATGGTCTGTCCTGCAACACAGGCATGTGTACATGTGTGTGTATACATATATGCACATACTCTACTTTGCCTTTCTGGAGCAGTGACTCTGTCCAATTCATCTCTATTTCTCTTAGTTACTACAAAACCTGCCAGGTTTAGGCACTGATACTTACACCTGTATGAGTTAGGTTTATTATTTATATGTTCCAGCTTCCCTTGTGGCTCAGCCATAAAGAATCCAAGTGCAAGTTTGATCTCTGGGTTGGGAACGTGGCTTGGAGAAGGAAATGGCAAACCACTGTGGTATTCTTGTCTGGAGAATTCCATGGATGGCAGGCTATAGTCCATGGGGTGGCAAAGAGATGGACATGACTCAGCAACTAAACAACGAAAATTTATATGCCCATGTCCTTTCTCCTCATCTTTGAAAAAAAATTGAAATAACACAATGCAGGGTTTGGAGGAGGATTAAGGGAAATGAAATACATAATTACCAGCACCTTTTAATCTATCAGTAAATATTATCTGTCATTATTTCATCAGTTTGTTTGAACTTCATGTTAACCCTTGAATAGCTAAGACTCTGAAAGATAAAGAGACAGTTTCAGAAAGGCCAACTTAATTGCTGAAATTCTTATCTGTAATACGCAGAAGACTGATGATTCTTTTATTGAGTAGTTTTTTAAAAACTGAACTTGATTTAGAAATTAATAGTTCATTTTTCATGATCATCTGACATGAACAGATGACTTATTTGGTCATCTGATGTGAACAGACGACTCACTGGAAAAGTCCCTGATGCTGGGAAAGATTGAGCTGGGAAAGTCCCAGAAGGAGAGAGCATCAGAGAATGAGATGGCTGGATAGCATACCGATGCAATGAATATGAACTTGGGCAAACTCTGGGAGATGGTGATGGACAGGAAGGCTTGGCGTGCTGTGGTCTGCAAAGAGTTGGACACAAGTGGACAACTGAAAAACAACAACAAGATCATTTTTCATACCTGAGCCTCAACCAATCCTATTCTGGCCATCATTTTACAGTTTTCAGTTCAGTTCAGTCGCTCAGTCATGTCTGACTCTTTGCAACTCCATGAATCGCAGCACACCAGGCCGCCCTGTCCATCACCAACCCCTGGACTTCACCCAGACTCACATCCATTGAGTCAGTGATGCCATCCAGCCATCTCATCCTCTGTCATCCCCTTCTCCTCCTGCCCCCAATCCCTCCCAGCATCAGAGTCTTTTCCAATGAGTCAACTCTTCGCATGAGGTGGCCAAAGTACTGGAGTTTCAGCTTTAGCATCATTCCTTCCAAAGAAATCCCAGGGTTGATCTCCTTCAGAATGGACTAGTTGGATCTCCTTGCTGTCCAAGGGGCTCTCAAGAGTCTTCTTCAACACCAGAGTTCAAAAGCATCAATTCTTTGGCACTCAGCCTTCTTCACAGTCCAACTCTCACATCCATACATGACCACAGGGAAAACCATAG
>NW_011495082.1:15185080-15185220 GCF_000754665.1 Bison bison bison
CTCTGCTTTTGAATATGCTATCTAGGTTGGTCATAACTTTCCTTCCAAGGAGTAAGGGTCTTTTAATTTCATGGCTGCAATCACCATCTGCAGTGATATTGGAGCAAAAAAAAAATAAAGTCTGACACTGTTTCCACTGT
>NW_011495082.1:15185498-15186858 GCF_000754665.1 Bison bison bison
TTTCTGGAACTCTCTTGCTTTTTCTGTGATCCAGTGGATGTTGGCAATTTGATCTCTGGTTCCGCTGCCTTTTCTAAAACTAGCTTGAACATCTGGAAGTTCATGGTTCATGTGTTGCTGAAGCCTGGCTTGGAGAATTTTGAGCATTACTTTACTAGCGTGTGAGATGAGTGCAATTGTGCGGTAGTTTGAGCATTCTTTGGCATTGCCTTTCTTTGGGATTGGAATGAAAACTGACCTTTTCCAGTCCTGTGGCCAATGCTGAGTTTTCCAAATTTGCTGGCATATTGAGTGCAGCACTTTCACAGCATCATCTTTTAGGATTTGAAATAGCTCAACTGGAATTCCATCACCTCCACAAGTTTTGTTCATAGTGATGCTTTTTAAGGCCCACTTGACTTCACATTCCAGGATGTCTAGCTCTAGGTCTGTGATACAGTTTTTACAGTTTTAAAAACATGTAAAAAATGCTGTGGTTGGGCTTCCCTGGTGTCTCAGTGGCAAACAGTCTGCCTGCCAATGTAGAAGACATGAGTTTGATCCCTGATACAGGAAGATCCCACATGCAGTGGAGCAACTAAGCCAGGGCACTACAAGTATTGAGCCTGTGCTCCTGACCACAGCAACTGATCTCACAAGCCACACCTACTGAAGCCTGCCCACCTTACAGCCACACTCGGCAACAAGTCACCGGAATGAGAAGCCGGCACACCACAATGACAGAGTAGCTCCCACTCGTCACAACTAGAGGAAAGCCCACACAGCAACGGAGAGCCAGCATGGCCAAAAATAAATATTAATAAATAAATACAATTATATACATAAAAGGCTATAGTCAAGTCCGCATTTTCCAAATTATCTGGGACATATGCATCCTTTTTCCTCCCTAAACAGAAAGGATTAGAGATTTCCACTTTACACAGATAAAGAGCTCACACAGATAAAGAGCTCAAGAGCCCTCACTCCCATCCTGTCAATATGGAAAGAGCTGAACAAAGTCAAAATCAACCACTCTACTTAAATCTATCAGAGAACTGAGGGTAAACTTCTAACCAGAAAACTGGAGATAAAGGAGATGTAGTGAATCCCAGCTTACTTGGAGTAGGAGGAGCTGAAGCCTGTAACTGCCTGGAAAACAAAATTTCATTGATTAATTGCTGGAGGCCGATTGTGAACTAGCTTCCAAATTTAAAAGAAGGCCAGTTTTACAGGGACCCTCACATTTGACAAGGTTTACCTCCAAAAGCCCCAAGATTAGACTGCACTTGGGTCAGGAGGAGGCGGAAGGAAGCCATTTTGAAATCTGCCCAGAGCTTTCTGTCTCTAAAAAAAAACGCCTGACCTAAAGAGAAACAACTTT
>NW_011495082.1:15186958-15189304 GCF_000754665.1 Bison bison bison
TTCCAGGGAAATTCAAAGACAAAGGGAAAGACAAAATAAGGGCTGCAGAGGAGACCAAACCCTCTGACACACGTTAAACACAGCTTAACTCCAGTCAGATAAACATAAATTCTCACACTAAAAGCCTATTTAACCAAGTACATATTAGCTGATAGATCATGTCTGGGTTTCAACAAAAAATTAAAAGTCAGGGCTTAAAAGGCAAGGAAAAAATACAGCCTAAAAATAAAAAGCAAGCAAGAGTACTGGACACAGATACGGTGGCAATTTTGGAATTATAGATATGAAATCTTAAGTAACCATAATTAAGGAAATAAATAGAAAAGGGGGGCAATATGCAAGAAAAGATGTATAATATAAGCTGAGAGATGACAATTCTATGAAAGAATTTTTTTACTAGTAGACATAAAAAAACAATGTAACAACAGTAAAGAATGCCTATGATCTGTGATGAGTTCATTAGTAAAATGGACATAACTGAGGAAAGATTCAGGGCACTTGAAGGTAACGCTAATGAAAACTTTCCAAATTGAAAAGCAAAGAGAGAAAGGAATGAAAAAAAAAAAAAAAAAAAAAAAAAAAAAAAAGGAACAGAATATCCAGGAATAATAAGAATACCAAATATCAATAAACAACCCATAATAAGAGTAGAAAAGGGTTTTATTTGAGCCAAACTAAGGACGATAGCCCAGGAGACACAGAATCAATAGCACTTGAATTGTGGTCTATTTGACTACAAAATGGGCAAGTCTTATAAAGGCAAAACCAACAAAATTACGTTAAGTTGTTTGCCAAGAATTAGGACTGGAGCTGGCAAGAAGCAAGGGTGCTTATTAGAAGGAAGGACTGGCTGGGATTGGAAATGACAGCCTTGTTACAAGGGGACACCATAAGACCATAAGGTTGTTGATGGCAGATGCTGGCAAATATTGTTTTGAGAAAGACATGAATGTCCTTGAGTCTGATACAGTTCAGAAAGTTCAAGTTCTCAGTGATACAGGAACATGTCTGAAACCATATCCATAATGGCCATCTGGCTCTATTCTGGATATCTGAACCACCGTTACTCCATTTTGTTCTTTTCTCTAATAGTTAAAACAGATATACAATGTATTTTTGACAGGCCATAAAACAGGCTATTCTGATTAACATAAATTCAAGTAAAATTAGGTAGAATCTAGAATAACTTCCTCATGCCTCAGTATATGAAAATTTCATCCACCAGAAAGAAGCAGAGGATATCTGAAATAACAATGAATAAGACTTTTCCAAAATTAATGACAGATAACAAATTACAGATCAAAGAAGCTCTAAAAAAATTAAGCAGGATAGGTGCCAAAAATGTACAACTAGGCATATCCATTTTCAAACCACAGAACATCAAAGGTAAGTAAAAAACCTAGAAAGAAGCCAGAGGCGGGTAGGGCATGGGATAAATTACCTACAGAGAAACAAAGAAATATATTACACTGGACTTATCTTTAGAAAACTTGCATACAAGCAGAAGGTGGAGTGAAATATCTGAAGTGTTGAAGAAAAAATACAGTAAAACATAATTCTGTATCCAACATAATTATCATTGAAAAGTGAAGAGAAAAAAGTCTTTCTCAAATAAAAGATGACAGAATTTGGTCACTATTGAAACAACCTGTGGAAAATTCTTAAAGAGATTGGAATACCAGACCATCTTACCTGCCTCCTGAGAAGTTGGTAAGCAGTTCAAGAAGCAACAGTTAGAACGGCACATGTAATAACAGACTGGTTCCAAATTCGGAAAGGAGTACGTCAAGACTGTATATTGTGACCCTATGTATTTAACTTATGTGCAGAGTACTTCATGTGAAATGGCAGGCTGGATGAAGCACAAGCTGGAATCAAGATTGCTGGGAGAGACATCAATAACCTCAGAAATGCAGACGCCACCACCCTTATGGCAGAAAGCAAAGAACAACAAAAGAGCCTCTTGAAGAAAGTGAAAGAGGAGAGTGAAAAAGTTGACTTAAAACTCAGCATTCAGAAAACTGAGATCATGGCATCTGGGTCCATCAGTTCAGTTCAGTTCAGTTGCTTAGTCATGACCGACTGTTTGTGACCCCATGGATTACAGTACTCCAGGCCTCCCTGTCCATCACCAACTCCCAGAATTTATTCAAACTCATGCCCATTGAGTTGGTGATGCCATCCAACCATCTCATCCTCTGTCGTCCCCTTCTCATCCCACCTTCAATTTTTCCCAGTATCAGGGACTTTTCAAATGAGTCAGTTCTTCGCATCAGGTGGCCAAAGTATTGGAGTTTCAGCTTCAGCATCAATCCTTCCAATGAATATTCAGGACTGATTTCCTTT
>NW_011495082.1:15189679-15189921 GCF_000754665.1 Bison bison bison
TCAGTCCTGAATATTCATTGGAAGGACTAATGCTGAAGCTAAATCTCCAATACTTTGGCCACCTAATGCAAGAACTGACTCATTGGAAAAGACCCTGATGCTGGGAAAGAGTGAAGGTGGGAGGAGAAGGGGACGACAGAGGAGATGGTTGGATGGCATCACCAACTTGATGGACATGAATTTGAGCAAGCTCTGGGAGTTTGTGATGGCCAGGGCGGGGCTGGTGTGCTGCAGTCCACGGG
>NW_011495082.1:15190021-15236462 GCF_000754665.1 Bison bison bison
GAAAAATGTTAACAGAAGTCCTTCAGAAAGAAAAAATTTTGTACACTAAGATATACACTTGAGAGCAGGTAAGAACAAAGCAAAAGGGTGGATGGTTTGCTATTCTGATACTGCTCTATGAGATTGACAGGAGGCATAGAACCCAAGGTTTCTCCACCAGGTGGGAGAGAGAGAACTAGAGAATGCCTCCAAAGCCCTAGCCTTTGGCTGTGCCACCCAAGCGTCTGGTGTTTGTCTTGCCTAATTGAAGCACAGATGGAACCCTTACAGTTTCATGGAGGCAACTAAGCATAAAAGAAAAGGGGTGGGCAGTCTGCTGTGCCCAGCACAGCTCAGCATATCTGTAAGAAGGTACAGAACTCAAGGTTTCGCCACAGGTAAGGGGGAAGAGAAGTGAAATGTGACTGAAAAGTCCTAGCCAGCGCTAAAGCAGTGAGATATCATAGAGAGCAAGAGATTATGGACTCCTTAAAAAAGAGAGAGAGAGAGAAAGCAGAAAAATCCATTCTAAATAGGAATCTAAATGAATGAGTCCAGAGAATACACATCCATAGGAAAGATTAGAGAGACTCCTAGAATCTCTAGTGAGGTCTTAGTAAAGGTTTTCTCTGTCAAAGCCAGTCTGTAAAGACTGGAGAGGTGGATATTTCTTCAAATGCAGATTCTAATGCAAAGCTACAAGGAACACAAAGAATCAGGGAAACATGACACAGTCAACGGAACAAAAGTCTACAAACAATAAATGCTGGAGAAAAGGGACCCTCCTACACTGTTGGTGGGAATGTAAACTGGTGCAGCTACTATGGAAAACAATATGAATGTTCCTTAAAAAACTAAAAAACAGAGCAACCATATGATCCAGCAATGCCATTCCTGGGCATTTATCTGGAAAACATGAAAACTCTTAATTCAAAAAAATACATGCGTAGCAATATTCATGGCAGCACTATTTAAAATAGCTAAGACAAGGAATCAACTTGTGTCCATCAACAGATGAACAGATGAATGTATCAAGAAATGGTATATATGTACAAATATAAAACTCAGCCATAAAAGAAGGAAATATTGCCATTTGCGTCAGTATGGATGGACCTAGAGATGGTCATATGAAGTGAAGTCAGACAAATATCACATGGTATCACACATGGAATCTAAAAAATGATACAAGGGAAATTATTTACAAAATAAAAACAGACTCAGACATAGAAAACAAACTTATGGTTACCAAATGTAAAGGAGAAGAGGGATAAAATAGGAGAGTTTCAGATTAACAGATACACATTACTATATAAAATATAAACAATAAGGACCTACTGTATAACAGAGGGAACTGTACTCAATATCTTATAATAACCTATAATGGAAAAAATATGAAAAACAATCAATTTGGTATACACCTGAAACTAGCACAAAATTATAAATCAACTATAGTTCAATACAAAAGATTTTTAAGAAATCAAGTATATAAGCAACAGAACAAAATAAATCTCAAATAACTGACCATTAAGAAATTGAGATTGAGGAATGACAATATCATTACGATGAAATAAACCTGGGAAAGCAAGGAGGGATCCTCCCCTAGAGGTTTCAGTGTGACCACAGCCTTGCCAACAACTTGAATGTGAACTTTCAGCATCCCACAGTGAGAGAATAAACTTCTGTTGTTTTAAACAATTCAGTTCATAGCAATTTGTTATGGCAGTCCTGGAAGGCTAAGAAAGCTTTGTATGATTACGGCTGGGAATCTTAGCTCCCCAACCAGGGATCAAACCCATGTCTCTTGCCATGGAAGCGTGGCATCCTAACCACAGGACTGACGCTGGTTCCTTAAGACAGTTTGTTTAGAAACAAAAGCAGAAGGAACAATTCCTACCTTACTCTATGAGGCCAACCTTGTCATAATACCCAATCGGATGAAGACCATACAAGGAAAGAAATCTACAAACCAATAATTTCATCAACAAAGAACCAAAGAATTCTAAATAAAATATATGCAAATGAGTCAAAAAATTTAAGAAAAGAATTACACACCATAACCATGTCAAATTTATGCCAGGGAATCAAGGAAGAATCAGCACATACACACATAAATCAATGTAATTCACTATATCAACTTGCTAGAGAGAAAAAAATAATTATATCAACTGACACAGAAAAATTACTTGACAGAATTCAACACCCACTCATGATAAAACTCTCAACAAAATAGCAGTAAAGAGAAACTTACTTCCTTTAAAGAAGGCCTACTAAACACCTAGAGTTCATATGATTCTTAGTGGCAAGAGACTGGAAGTCTTTCCCCTGAAGATGGAAATAAGGCAAAGATGCCCTCTCTCATCATTCCTATTTAACGTTTTACTGGAAGTTCCAGCTAGTACAATAGGACTACAGGAAAAGAAAAAGAAATAAAGAAAGAAAGAAGAGAAATACAGGAAGGAAAGAAACACACAGCATACATGTTGAAAACAAAGAAATAAAGCTTCCTTTGTTTCAGAGGGAGTGAGTATCTATTTAGAAAACTGAGGATCTACCAAAAAACTCTTTTATTAATCAATTTTAATAAGCTCACAGGAAACGCACATGGTAAATATACAAAAGGAAAATCTTTCCAGTATACCAGCAGTGCAGAATTAAATGTGAAATGAAAAATAATCCATAGCAGTACCAAAATAAATATATTTTAAGCATAAACCTAGTAAAATATGTACAAGTTTTATATGCTGAAAACTACAAAGCCCTGATGAAAGAATTCAAAGGAGATTTACATATATTGAGTTACTTTGTGTTCACTATTAGAAGATTCAAAATGTTAAGATGCCAGTTCTTTCTAAGTTTATTCATTGGTTTAGCGCAATCCCGGTGAAAATCTCATCCAAATGAAAATCCCAGAAGTAATTCTGTGTATATTGACAAATGTATCACACAGTTTATATGGGAAGGCAAGACTCAGAAGAGCCAACAGAGCACTGAAAAAAATAAAGTCAGAAGACTAACTCCCCCCAACTTTAAGAATCACTATAAAAATACAGCAATGAAGGCATTGTGGCATTTGCAAAAGAAGAGACAAATAGATGAGTGGAATGAAATAAAGAGCCCATAAATAGATACACACAAATACAGTCAACTGACTTTTGACTAAGGAACAGTGGTAACATAACAGGTAGCACAACATTTTGAACAACTGGTACAACTGATGATGAAATAACTGGGTATCCACAATCGAAAAAAAAAAAAAGACCCCAAAATAACTTAAAAACAACTCAAACTGAATCGTACACCTAAATATAGAGCACAAATATAAAAAAATAAATACAACATGGGAAAAATTCTAGGTGTTAAATTCATTAATTTAACAATGAATTTGTAGATACAACACTGAACACACAACCTATGAAAGAAAAAATGTGATCAGTTGTATTTTATTAAAATTAAAAACTTCTCCCCTGAAGACTGTTCAGAGAATAAGAAAACAACCACAGACTGGAGGAAGATAATTGGAAAAATATCTATCTGAAAAAAATATTTTAACCAAAATGTACAAAAGCCCCTTAAAACTCAACAATAGGAAAACAGACAACTCCAAAGGCAGGGAAAATATTTTGACAGACAACTTCCCAAAATATATACAGACAGTAAAGAAGTATATGAAAACTGCCTAATACTTTACACCATTAGGACATTTCAAATAAAAACAAAATAAGACATCACAACACATATACTTGAAAGGCTAAATCCAAATCACTGCTAACACCAGATGCTGAACTTTTATTGATGAACTTTTATTCATTGCTGGTGGGAATACAAAGTGGTACAGCCACTTTGGAAGACTTTTTGGCAGTTTCTTGCAGAGCTAAATGTAGTCTTAACCATGTGATCCAGCAATTGTGTGCCTAAGTGGTTAACCAAATGGGATGGAAACTTAACGTATATACAAAAATCTGCATATGGATGTTAATGGCAGCTTGACTTATAATTTCCAAAACCTGGAAGCAACCTAGATGCCCTCAAGTAGTAAATGTATAAACAAACTATGGTATATTCATACTATGGTATATTGTGCTTAGCTGCTCAGTTGTGTGAGCAGCTACTTTTTGTGACCCAATGGACTGTAGCCCTCCAGGCTCCTCTTTCCATGGGGATTCTCCAGCAAAAACACTGGAGTGGGTTGCCAAGCCCTCCTCCAGGGGATCTTCCCAACCCAGGGATTGAACCCAGGTCTCCTGCATTGCAGGTGGACTCTTGACTGTCTGAGCCACCAGGGAAGCCCATTACTCAGTGATAAAAATAAGCAAGTTACCAAGCCATAAAAAGATATGAGGAAAACTTAAGTACATATTTCCAAGTGCAATAAGCCAGTGTGAAAAGGTTACATATGGTATGATACCAACCATGTTACATTTTGAAAAAGGCCATTGGAAAAAATAAGTAAATTGTCAGATATCTAGGGGGTGGGGGGGGGATGAATAATTGAAGTATAAGGAATTTTTAGGACAGTAAACTATTCTACATGATAATATAATGTGTATACATGACATCATATTATAAAAACTCAGAACTATACAACACAAAGAGTGAACTCTAATGTAAACTATGGACTTTAGTTAATGATAAATGTTGGTTCAATAATTGTAGCAAATGTACCACACCAATGCAAGATGTTCAAACAGAAACTACAAGGAAGGACAAAGTGCTATCTGTTCAGTTTTTCTGTAAACACGAAACTGTTTTTGAAAATAAAGTCTACTAACAAAAATTTAGGAATATTCTGCTAACTATACATCCATCCAGGGGTTCCCTTGTGGCTCAGACAATAAAGAATCCACCTGCGATGTGGGAGACCTGGGTTCAATCCCTCGGTTGGAAAGATTCTCTGGAGGAGGGCATGGCAACCCACTCCAGTATTCTCCCCTGGAGAATTCCATGGACAAAGGAGCCTGGCAGGCTACAGCCCATGGGGTTGCAAAGTAGAATGCCCATTTATAACAAAGATATTCTTGTACCATGCGATATATATTGAAAATCATTATTTGCTTCTTCACTCACATTCACACATTCCTAAATGGAACAGCCAGCCTCAAGGAAAATAAGAGATGGTGAGTTACCTTTTTGTCTTCACTCAGGCATCTTGCTGAGTGAGGTGTGTGTACACGCAGTGGTTACTGACTTTCTAAAGTCAACAGCTGTCCCAAGACCTTTGCAATCATTCCTTCTCCTCCTTTGCCTATAAATTTTTAGCCTCCAAAAGTACCACTTACTATTACTGATTGTCTATTACTATTTCCGATTATCCTATATTTCTATCTACTTTCATAAATAGAAATTGTAATCTGTTAACAAATTCACCCCATAGTAAATGGAATAGTAAAACCTTTCAATTCATTAGCAATAGCATAAGTGAATAAACTATTTGAATCTACCCAGGCACACTTGTTACCCTCAGCCCTGTCTAAAACCTTACCAATAAGTAACTTATATATCACTTGTGTTTCTCTATAACTGCTAACACCACTCTAATAATCTGCTGACTGCAGTATACTTCTCTCTTAAGCTCCAAACCATTATTTACATGTAAAATGTGCATCTTTGCTGTTCAGTCGCACAGGTGTGTCCAACTCTTTGTGACCCCATGGACTGCAGCACTCCAGGCTTCCCTGTCCTTTATTATCTCCCAGAGTTTGCTCAAACTCATGTCCATTTGAGTCGATGATGCCACCCAATCATCTCATCCTCTTTCGCCCCCTTCTCTTCCTGCCCTCAGTATTTCCCAGCATCAAGGTCTTTTCCAATGAGTACTGGAGCTTCAGCTCCAACATCAGGACTTCCAATGAATATTAAGGATTGATTTCCTTTAGGATTGACTGGCTTGATCTCCTAAGAGTCCAAGAGACTTTCAAGAGTCTTCTCCAGCACCACAGTTTGAAAGCATCAATTCTTCAGTGCTCAGCCTTCTTTCTGGTCCAACTCTCACAGGCATACATGACTACTGGAAAACCTGCACAGTATTTTCAGTGTCAGAAATCCCTATCCCAGTATGCTTAGTAAGGTATTCTATAACATTTGTGTAAATGACTCACTCTTCTGTCATGAACTTTCTCCCAGGGTAGTCAGGTATATGACACAGGCACATAAAGACTGAATTTCCTTTCATTCTAACGTCAAAATGTACTGATCCCTGAGAACTGAGAGGAGTTGTAACTAGCAGAACTATACAGCTTAATCACCATTAGGATTCAAACCAACCTTAGTTGTTTTCATTAGAGTACACAGCTCCCCCGTGAACATGCTGTCATATTACTATTGCCAAACTGAATTGAAAAGCTTCCCCAGCATTTTAAGACTCCGTACTAAGTTGATCTTTAACAACTGAGGCATTAAAAATTAAAAATAATATATATGAAAATAAATAAACAAAGACAGAAATCCACTAACTTCATTTCATTCTGATGAACACATTCAAATTACTTGGGGAATCAACCTGGTGATTGGAAAAGAAAATGGACTAACCAGATATCTGAATTGAGAATACAGAGGGAAATGTATAATTAAAGGAAAGGAGAGCAGCAAAACAATTCAAAACCATCCAATATACCATATAATTGCACCCAGTCCTATCCTTCATATGTGTACTTCAAAATTTCATTCTTTCATATTATTTGGTTTGAGTAAATATGTGTGGGTAACGGCTAATCGAGTGCAGGCAGGAATGAGCCACTCGACGCGGCCAGTTGTGTGACAGTATAGTTTTTCTTCTGGAGTAGGCTGCTCACTCTAAAAGTAAACGCAGACATATCAGTGGATATAAAAGAATACCATAATCGCATCGTGAAGAAAATACTTATGCCTTTAAATCTGGCCCTTTCTCACATTTTCAAGATAACAATTTTTTTTGTCTGAGAAATATTATGTTAGTTTAACTTTAAGTCATACTATAAACATCCTTTCTCACTAATATCCTGTATACAATGAACTTTCAAGAACCAGACACACTATAAGTAATCTTCCCAAGTATTTCATCACCCTCCTTACCATCATAATTAATGTCTACTGATTTTCCCCATACCTGTTTCATTAAACTCTTATTTACTTATTTACTGGATTACAGCTGCCAATGTGTTCCAATATTTGAAAATTTCTGAGATAAAATCTGTCCTTGATAATGGCCATATTCTCTTTACATCTATTTGAAAAGAAATAGAGACTACTATTATCTTAAGATTGCTCAACACAGTGAGTGGACAGATGGCTGAATCAAAATAGTAACAGTCAAAATAGAAGTACTACTCATTTTGTGTTTTTCCATCCATCTTGTTTACCCTCATAGTAACACTAAAAAATAGAAATATATGTCAAAAGCCAAAATGAAATTCACTCAGTCATGTCCGACTCTTTGTAACCCCATGGACTATAAAGTCCATGGAATTCTCCAGGCCACAATACTGTAGTGTGTTAGCCTTTCCCTTCTCCAGGGGATCTTCCCAACCCAGGGATCAAACCCAGGTCTCCCACATTGCAGGCAGATTCTTTACCAGCTGAGTCATCCAATATATGAGGACTAAGTAATTTTTTCCTTGAACACACATAGCAAATCAGAAGTGAAACAGGCATTATTAAACAGATCTTTGTTTCTTTTAAACTTATAAACATTACCTAAAAAAGTGGATACTAACATTTTTTATTGAAACCCATAATTTTCCAAAATATAATAAATTCTGTCACAAACAGGCTACAAAACCATAAGATGGATGACTATTGCTATATCCACAATATGAACCTACTAGTTCATTGTTAAGAAAACCCAAATGCAAATTGGTAAAGGCAGCATTTTCAAATCATGTCTTACAGATTGAAATTTATGAAGCAATATACCCAATGATTACACAAAGAAGTTGATTAGAATTTGTATTTATTTTTTATAAATGCAATGTTTTTTGCAATAATGGATAAACTTGATCAACAATTTCTTCCATGTTTCTTTCCTTGTATCTGGCTTCAGAATTTTAGGTGACTATATTCTTGTCCTGATGTAATATAAATTATTCCTATACTTGAGCCTTTCAAATAGGTTTATTCTTATTAAACAAGTTTTCTTTGGATACAATAAATTTTATATTTGGAATTTCTACAGCAGTAACTGTAGCAGAGACTGATATTCACAGTGGAAGCAAGCAGGACCCTATGGGGTCTTCCCATGTCAGACCCCTCTCCCATATCCTCTGCTTTAGCTCTTCTCTGAAGTACCTAGATAACAGTATCTGGTGTACATTTCCTGAGTTGTTTTACAGAGGCTAAACCATTACTAGATGGAAGAAATTAACTACTTAATGATCATGAGCATGTAGTCCCCAGACCTATCAACTGATGATGTCCTCTGGGACATTATTACCCTGTTACCTCACCCTCAACCAATCAGAGAATGGTGCACAAAATCTTCATATGCCCTGGGATGCTCCTCTCTCCCCTTGCCTTTGAAAATGCTTTGCTGAAACCCATCACAGAGTTCAGCTGTCCTGGACTCCTTCCTTGAGGCCCACAGTAAACACTGCATTTTCCTCACCACAACCAGGTGTCAGCAGATTAGCTTTACTATGCGTGGGTGAGGGGGTCCTTCGGGTTTGGTAACAGCAGCATCATTCCAGGCTCAAGAGAAATATTATCATAATCAAGTGTATAAGTTGAGTCTGTAAAGGTCCCACTATATCATCTATAACAGGCAGCCATATCACAAATTACAACTCACCTATGGGAATTTAATTATTTGCTTGATAGGGAAATGTGTGGTTTGACCCCAAGGGAGAAATGATACCAAATGACTTCTTCTTACTCACTCGGAGAGCATAAAAGCTCATCTTTATGTAAGGGATAGCTTTACTGCCCATGATAGCTCTAAACTTCATTACAATGTGTGATATAAGCTTTTATGTATGGATTGGATGGTGTCATGAGAATAATCAAATCCAGTTCTCTATGGGGTATATGCCTTATCTCACTCCTAAGTCTTCATCTGACCTGAGATACCTTCATCAGTCTTCAACATCTGGATTCATTCTGAGAAAGCTAGTTCTCCATCATGACTGTCCATGAGTTACTTAGAAATCAATTTTACAGTAGTAATATAATCACTGAAGAGATTATGTTAGGCTCTGTATTTGAAGAAGACAGCACTGTTTGAAAAGGTCAGAAAAAAAAAAAAGCATTTTCCTTTGACACAATGCAATGAGAAACCACCATGGATTCTTAAGCAGGATTAAAAACAGTTTGGGAAAAAACCCACTATCTGTATTTCAGTCTCACAATCATTTTTTCCACTAAATTTCTTCACCTGTAAAATAACAGTGACAATGTAATCTTCCCTGCAGTGACTTTGTGAGGTATGGCTAATGATGCTAAATGATGCTAGCAAAAAATTTTATATTTAGTATAAGTTGTAACAATAAGACAAGGGCATCAGCAAAGCCTTTGAATAATTCCACACATTTCCACTTTTATATTTTGGATTATTGAATATCTCTTTTTGACCATACATAAAATTGGCCAAGATAAAGGGCTACTGGAGCATTTGCTTGTGACTGTAACAGATCCACGATGAAGCGTGTTTTTTAGCTCCACAAAAGAAAAAAAATTCCCTTGACTCATTAATTTAAAAATAGGACTACAGAAGTTGAATTACCTGACGGTTGAGGGAAGAATTACAGGATACTCTGCAGATGTCAATTAGAAACATTTGGCACAGTGTTATTTCCTGCCAATACAAAGTGTTAGAACTGAAGACCGAAATTAAACTGTAAGGGTTTGAAGAAAGATTGGGAACTTTTAAGTGAAATACTTGATGAAAGAAAAACATCTGTGACAAGATCATTTGGCTACTTGTAAGGGAAATACTGTTTACCTGGAAAATGTTAATTTTATTTTCATTAGCGGGAAGAAACAGAGGATGCTTACAACAATAGAATTCATAAGCAGAATGCAATTAATTGTATTCTGGATGAGAGGCTTTTTATTATTCTGGATCTAGGACAAAGTAGCCTGCACCTTAAAGAGATTTCCTCAAGGACTTTAAAGAAATCAAAATAGCATACATTCATGCTGGCTTTTACAAAGTTAGTTAGATTATTTTTCATCTTTGTGGTTCTTTTCAATATAAAATCACTCTTACTTCATTTCCTATTTTTCCTTGGAACATACAAAGTTCATCAAATTTTATAATCTCTTGAAAGTGGAAAGAAAGTGAAGTCACTCAGTCGTATCTGACTCTTTGCGACTCCATGGACTGTAGCCTACCAGGCTCCTACATCCATGGGATTTTCCAAGTAAGAGTACTGGAGAGTGGGTTGCCATTTCCTTCTCCAGGGGATCTTCCTGACCCAGGGATTGAACCCAGGCCTCCCACATTGCAGGCAGACACTTTACCCTCTGAGCCACCAGGGAAGCCCAGTATTAGCTTTAAATAATTTCCATTGTACCCAATGTTCTACTCCAGATTTTATAGAAATAATACAGTTAGGTAGATGGGGAGGAAACATAGTCGTATTTTCTCCTGTGATATGAAAGGAAAATAATTCTAATAAGAAAAAATGAGTGTTGTTCACTCACTTGAGATTCTTTACCTATTATAGGTAACCAACTTTGTAATCCTCTTTTAAGACAATGAGTTTCCGCTCCCATTCATACAGGGGTAAATTCTGTTCTCGCAGCATAATTAACACTAACATTGAAAGTTGCCAGCCCTCTTCTTTTGTTTTAAAGGAAGGCTCTGGTCAAAAGGTCCTGGTAACCAAGAAGAGTCATTTATGAAAACTGGAATCCTCCCATGTAACTGGTCTTAATAGGGGAGGATTGGGCACATATGCCCAATAAGTATGGTTGTCACCTACCATGGTAGTTACCACAGACAACATGGCCAAGAACATGGTAACTGAGGTCAAAGGCTGTCCTTGTTCTTTGACCAACTTTCCCCTTCAGTGGTCAGTTTCTTCAGTTGACCCCCCGTGGGCAGTCTGGCTTTGCTGGTCCTTGGAGCCTGTTCGGGATGGTTGCTGATCGTCAGTCTTGTTATCCCCATCACCAGCGGCTCTCTGGGAGGATGGATGTGGAACTATGGCCTCTGCTTTCCTTTCTTTGACATGCCTTCCTGGTACCCAATGGTGTCCGTCATCTGCAATGACAAGAGCATAACCTCTCCCTTTTTTAGGTCTAAGGCCCTTACACTAATTGTTCATCACATTTTTCCACCATACCAGAGTATTATCTGCTATCATTTGACCAGGACTATAATTCTCGCTAAGTATGGTGTTCTGAAAATGCAATATTACTGCTGGCATTGTATGATCCAATTTTAAATCCAAAAAAAATTAAAGTAAATAAAGCATGGGCTATTTTCTCTTTTGGTGTCATCAGTATGCCACACTTTTCTCCCCCTTTCTGTTTAAATAACATATTTTTTAGAGTAGGATGAGTGCATCCAATAATAGCCTGGCCTTGAGAGATTATAATCTCTTAGGTATCATTATTAAGTAGTTATAGTAGCTTCCCACCTAATAATCATCAAATTAACCAATAATTATAACAAAAGCAAGCATATAAAAATAAATAAATATGAACTTTTGAAGAACCAGCAGATATATATTTATAAGTTAGAATTTCCTAATACTTTGTATGGAGACTGATATTAGGTTGATTTTCAAATATATCTATAACATGTCATGGTTCTTCCTTCATGTTCATCCTCTCCCCTCTCTCTCTCCCTCATAGATAGGGATATTATATGAAAAAGCATAAGTATCATCCAGTGTTTTATTTCGAAGTCAGAGGTATACAGGCAAATGGTCTTATTTCCTACTGGATAGAATTGGTATCATTATTAGAGCTAGCAGGCAGAAAGGTTCATTTCTTATATTATTCCATATCACATATTTAGTTACATGACAAAGGGAAAATAAGGTGGCAGATGAAATTAAGTTTAGCAACCAGATGATCCTAAGATAGGGAAATTATTCTATAATTATTTCGTTGTGCTCAATATAGCCAAAATAGTCTAAAAAATGAGGGGGAAAAGTCAGAATAAGAATCAATGTGGTTGTAATATGATGTGAATAAGAATGAACTGCCCATTACTGCCTTTGAAGACAGAAAAGGGACCATGAGTCAAGGATTGTGAGCAGCCTCTAGAAGCTGGTAAAGGCAAGGAAACAGATTTTTCCTTAGGGGCTCCACAAAGGAATACAACCCTGCCAATACCTTGATTTTTATCTCAAGCAATTTGTATTAGACTCTCAAGGGGCACAATTATAGATAAACAAATCTATGTTCTTTCAAGCCACTAACTTTGTGGTAATTTTTCATAGCAGCAACAGAAACTAACACCACGGCTAGTATGGTATGATAACTGCTCTAAACTACAGGCTGAACACTGTCTCAGGCTGACCGATACCACAACTTAGTATAGTAAAAGGTGGGTCATATCTTTCAGCAAGTAACAACCCAATTTTCATGAATTCCAATCATTTCTTTTTATCAAGAAGCATGTGCATGCAAGTGTGAGCACACACAGAGAACACACACACACACACACACACTCCCAGGATAGAGTACTATCAGTTCAGTTCAGTTCAGTCGCTCAGTCATGTCGACTCGAAGCACACCAGGCCTCCCTGTCCATCACCAACTCCCTGAGTTCATTCAGACTCATGTCCATCAAGTCGCTGATGCCATCCAGCCATCATCCTTTGTCATCCCCTTCTCCTCCTGCCCCCAATACCTCCCAGAATCAGAGTCTTTTCCAATGAGTCAACTCCTCATGAGGTGGCCAAAGTACTGGAGTTTCAGCTTTAGCATCATTCCTTCCAAAGAAATCCCAGGGCTGATCTCCTACAGAATGGACTGGTTGGATCTCCTTAAAGTCCAAGGGACTCTCAAGAGTCTTCTCCAACACCACAGTTCAAAAGCATCAATTCTTTGGCTCGCAGCCTTCTTCACAGTCCAACTCTCACATCCATACATGACCACTGGAAAAACCATAGCCTTGACTAGACGGACCTTTGTTGGCACAGTAATATCTCTGCTTTTTAATATGCTATCTAGGTTGGTCATAACTTTCCTTCCAAGGAGTAAGCATCTTTTAATTTCATGGCTGCAATCACCATCTACAGTGATTTTGTAGTGCTTGAATAAATGACCATAGTTTTCTGGTGTGAATCTCACCTCATTCCTCCTTCTGTGTTACCATGTAAGTGTAAAGTCCTTGAAGGTAGGAAACACACATACATATGCACACACCTTCCTTGCAAACAAACACAAAATCTTCCTATTCCTTCATTAATATCTGCTGCTGCAGATTAGTCACGCAGTTGTGTCCCAACTTTTTGTGATGCCATGGACTGTTGCCAGCTAGGCTCCTCTGTCCATGAGATTTTCCAGGCATGATTACTGGAGTGGGTTGGCATTTCCTTTTCTAGGGGGTCTTTCCTATCCAGGGATCGAACCTGCATCTCCTGCTTGGTAGATGGGTTCTTTACCATTTAGCCACCTGGGAAATCCTATTAATGTCTAGAAAGTGTTAAAAATACAGTTGAATGTCTCTTCCTGGTAATTTGAAACAAATAATAACCCCCACTTTCCTGTCAAATAATAGCTCTCTTTTCCTGTATTTGCTTCATCATTTTTCTTGAAGGCAGAGGCTAGTTGTCTCTGTCTATTTTTAGACACCTTCCCCTTTGTGCTTTGTATTGTTTCAGAAATTACCAAAATAGGACCACTGGGTTTATCTACTTAAATAGTTATAGCTAATAAAAACCGGGCTTTCCCCATAGCTCAGTTGGTAAAAAATCCGCCTGAAATGTAGGAGACCTGGGTTCAATTCCTGAGTCGGGCTTGGGCTTCTCTTATGGCTCAGCTGGTAAAGAATCTTCCTACAATGCGGGAGACCTGGGTTCGGCTGGGTTGGGAAGATCCCCTGGAGAAGAGAAAGGCTACTTACTCCAGTATTCTGGCCTGGAGAATTCCATGGACTGTATAGTCCATGTGGTCACAAAGAGTCAGACATGACTGAGTGACTTTCATTTTCAGTTAAAAACCAAAGCTAAAAAACCAAAACCAAAGTAAAACCAATGGTTTCACCGCTTAACATTTAAATAATTCAAACTCTTTTCAGAATTAAAAAGAGGAAGAATTATATAGTATGCAAATTCCTTTTAATATAGTTATAGATGTAAATGTACCAAATATTTAAGCTGTTTCCATTTTAACTAAACCTAATGAAGCAAAGAAAGTTAACCTCCTAATCCCTAATTAGAAGACTTTCCGTTATTAGGTAGTTGTGATTTATGTCCTCATACAAGAGTGATACATTGCTGACATTTATTCACATTACTCACTTCTGTTGCTTATTTCTAAAAATATGCACTTTTATGTTTCCCTGGACAATTCTTTACAGATCATTAGGAATACTCTCAGAATAACTAAGACGTATTAAACCTAAACAACATTTAAAGAAAAGAACTAGCAAGACTTCCTTATCTAAAACCTGCAGAATTTAGGCCAATATATTATGATTTTATTCTATAGCAATGAAAACTAAACACATTGTTGAGGATGCAACACTCATGAGGTTAAAAGTAATTAGGAACAAACATGTTTTTAAAAGTATCTTAATGGATACTTAAATGTGCATTTTTTAAATTCATAAAGGCCAAAATAATGATAATTTCCAATGAAAATAAACATTTAGCATAGTTTTCAATGAGTGACAATGAAAATTTCTAGAAATACTTATAAAAGAATTTTGACAATTTATGTTTTAAAAGCATGAAACATATTAATTTATTACATTATAATGTTAAGGGTAATTATCTGCAGGTGGTAAATCACTATGTTTTTCCTATTTTTTATATATTTTCTGATTTTTCTATATTGAACAGTTATTACTAATATTTAGAGATTATTATGATTTTAAAGAACAACAATGTCCCAAACATTAAAAACTCTTTATAAACTTTTTTCTCCTATTTTATAGATTTTATACTAAGTTCTGGAAAAACATGTAAAATAAAATTTATTCATTTTCAATAATGATGCATTAAAAATCTATTTATAAACTTTTTCTCTTGCATTTTTCTTGAGTCAATCAGGTAAAATAAAATAAGATATGCATTAATTTTTTTTTCCCCCAGATAGTATACCCTTGCAAAATGTCCAGAGTTCATCCTTTTTATCACCAACATCCTCAAGTGCTGCAAAGGGTTGTAAGACGAAGTTCTCAAAAACTGAATCCTGAATTCATAATGGAATAAGCCACATTTTAAAAATTATCTAGAAAATATATTCTATTTAACTTATGGGAAAGCAGTTAATTTTATAATTAGAATGAAAGAGAAAATTTACACTCCTCCACCTCAGAAAAAAATACTTATCCCAAATTAACTATCTGCTCTAAATCTATTTATTTGGAAAAAATTGGTTAACATTGTCATTTCCCCCATTCACCTCACTTTCTGCTTTCTCTTTAATTGTACAGAGTTGCCTTTGGATTTTAATAGTGATGTTTTTAAGAAAGCATCTATCCATAACAACAACAACAAAAAAATCAATCTTGACAAATTGATTGAGTAAACATATACTTTACCCAGGGGCCTACAAATAAAAAAATAAAATGTATATTTAGAGATAACTGTCTTATATGGAAAAAGTGCATTATGACTACAATGTTCTTCCCTTGGAAATTAAACAGTTTTTCTAAATTAAATGTTGCCTTCTAGATTTTGCTTTATACCTAAGAAAAATAACTGCCTCAGTAGCCTGATAGACTCTATGTAAACAAAAATTTTGATATTTTTTGGGAGCTTTGTAATGACTAAGGGCAATAGCAATAACAAAAAGTTAAAGGGTCACATTTCCACATTCTAATGATTTAGTGAAGAACACTAGAGGAAGGTTAAGGCTTGTCAAAGAGCCAGCCATGACCTCTAGAAGCCAAAGCACACGGTCCCCTGCGATGCGGCACAGCAGAACTAAAAAGACACCTTGTGCTCACCGAAAACACATTTGATATTCAAGGCCAGACACTGATGAGTCAAGCGTGTCCTGTATCCTGAAGAGACTGCCAAGGAGATCCTAAGGTCATTTTGGTCAACAGGCACAGTGTGTGAGCAGAGGGCAGACAAGTGCAGGATAAAGACTCACTTTCTCTGACATCAACCATCTCAGCCTATCCAGTTTGCAGAGGAACAAGAATTTCAGCACAAACACTGTAATCAGAGTGAAAAAGCACTACATCTGAATAAAAAAAGAAGTTAATTAAACTGTCTTCTTTTTCCAGTGAAATCCGTAATAATCTGGAATGGTTTGAAGACTTAGTATTCTGTATTCATTTTAGTTTTGGATAAACGACTAAATGGCAACTAAATCTACATACTGATTTATTTTAATTCCCCAAATTTTGTGTGATCTATGTATTATGCAGAAAACTGAGAATTGTAAGACTTAAATTCATCACCCAAGATCATCATACAACAATTACATGCTGGGGTTAGGAGACAAAGAAAGCCATTACTGACTCCAAACCAAACACTGCTCCCTGCTATACCACATTGCCTCACTTACTGAAAACTTTCTTTGACAAAAATATCTACCACATCACGTCTTTACCCATTATAACTTTTTGGCTGGAAGTCCAGTTTTAGGCAGGTGGGAGAAATAGCACAGAAGGCTGCTTTCCTCAGTTCTTGTTTATCTCTGTAGCAATGACAACGACCCTTGGTCAGACACAGCACTCGACTGTAAAGAGCTCCTACTACCTCTGTAACGCGATGGGTCGGGAAGAATCAGCTGTCATCATATTTAAAGCAGACAAGAAGAGTCACGATAGATTTGTTCCTCGTTCAAGTCTGTGTATTTAAGAATTCTAGACCCCAAGACTCAGGTGGGCTTCTTTGGTAGAGACATCTTACAGGAGAAATCTGCATCCTATGCTACACTATCAGAGAAAGAGGGAGAATGTGGAAACGTTTGTGTGACTCCTTTGCTTATGTCTCTCTGTTTCCCGTTCTTCCTACAATAAATTTTTTTGATATAACAAATCTTAGCCATCATTATAACCTTATGTGGAAGTGTGTTAGTCCTTCCAGCAAATTATCAAATGAGTTGGGTACCCCCGTCCCTTGAAGAGTAGTGATTAAATACTTGGTGATGGAGCTAACAGATTATATCATTTTGCTTTCATTACATAACAAAACTTCCAAATTTATTGACTTCATTATTTAGTGACTTTATGACTTTCCGATTTATTGACTTCATTACTAAATTAATATTAGTGACTTTTCAAAGGGTGGGTCTTCAAGGTTTCCAAGTTATCACAGAGGCTGGAAAGCATCTCCAACCTTGATCTCTAGCTTGATTTAAATAAGATACATTCATGTCTGTAAAGGTCATGAGTTTTTTTGTTTGTTTGTTTGTTTTTAGGTCATGAGTTTTTATAAGTTGTATTCTCTTCTATTTATCAACGCAGAAATCAGTTTGCATTAGACATTCAGAGTTAGAATACCAAGGTTTTCCAAGTAAAATGTATCACCTATGAACCTTGCTTAATGTGAATATTCAGATTAATTAATGACAAGTAAGTAAAGGTCTTCTAGTATAGCCAACAGTATAGGAAATAAGTTTCCTCAGGCCCAGTTCCACTGGGCAGAAAAGATGACCATGGGCCAGTAAAGCAGTTTGAAGCTTAAGCGGCTCTTTCCACAAACGTAGTATTAGGGAAGCATATTCTGAAGGGACACACTAAAGATACAGTCCAATATGGAGGGAGGGCAGAGGCTTGCAGACTCTCACACCAGGTGACCACTGAATTGTTAGCTTAGCAATAAGGGTGGCTTCTGTTTAGAAGGGCTTCCCTTGTGGCTCAGCTGGTAAAGAATCCGCCTGCAATGTGGGAGACCTGGGTTTGATCCCCGGGTTGGGAAGATCCCCTGGAGAAGGGAGAGGCTACCCACTCCAGTATTCTGGCCTGAGAATTCCATGGACTGTATAGTCCATGGGGTCACAAAGAGTTGGACAGACTAAGCGACTTTCACTCACTGTTTAGAAAGAAAACAGAACTGTCTTTCAAGATTCCATAAGCTTTGTAAAAAGTTTACAAGATAACCAGTGAATCAAGAAATTGGAGTTCTAGGCTGTCTGTTTTTATAATGGGGAAGAATGAATCTGTTTCATTTATTTCAACCTTTGTATTCTTATTACTTGTGCTTCAAGTTAATCACTAAAGGCATGTTTCCTATTAGCTTAAAGTATACAGGATAGTCCATTTCTGGGAACGCAGCCTGCCATGGCAGAGCTTAAGTTACAGTGCCTTTGCTTAGCTCACAGGAAACATCCTGACCAGGCTCACCTGAGAATATTTGCAGGAAAAGAAGAAATGAACACATCTTCCCCAGAGTCTGGCTGGAACCAGGAAACATTTCCAAGGGTGCATGGCCTTTTTCACTTTCTCTCCTCACCTCTCCCTCTTTGTTCTATAAAAGAAAAAGAAACTAGCACCCAGACCCTGGCAAGATGGTTCTTTGGAACACTATCCCACCATCTTCCCGATCAGCAGGCTTTCCTAATACGGTAAGTCACTATTCCTTGCCCTAACAAGTCATCTCTCCATTTATTGTCTTACCTAGCAGAGAGTGGGACTTCCCAGATGGTCCTAGTGGTAAAGTGTGTATTCTTCAGGCAAGAATACTGGAGTGGATAGCTATTCCCTTCTCCAGGGGATCTTCGTGTCCCCCTCCTGCTAATTCAGGAGTTGTGAGAGATGAGGGTTCAATCCCATGGTTTTGGGAAGATCCCATGAAGTAGGAAATGGCAACCTGGTCCTGTACTGTTGCCTGGAAAATTCCATGGACAGAGGAGCCTGGTGGACTACAGTCCATGGAGCTGCAAAGAGTCAGTCACAACTGATCGACTAAGTGCTCTTGAGGGGAGTTAATGGAAGGCTGGTCCTGGTAAAATTTTCTGGCACAAAACTTCTGATCATTCATTGCTTCTCAAATACACTTCTCCAAAACAGGCATGCTATTTCCTACACTTTTCAAATATGACATGCAGTATTCTATCAAAGAAAAAAAGTATATCTATCTCACAAGTATAGATAGTAATAAATATATTTCTCCCAGAGTCTGAAGTCTTTTATATGGAAATTTTATAAACTATCACTTACAAACACAAAGTTTTCAAAACTGTTGGCAAAAATGGATACAGATTTTCTAACACCTAGGGTTGTTCATATTCTTTTTCATAATTCCAAAGGGCATGATGATTATTCCCAACTGGATTTTGTTATCAATGTAATATTCTTTATGCATCTAAGTGGACTATTAATTAGTTGTTCCACTTATTAACCTCTCATTTGTCCTTTGGCAGTGACTCAAGATTCATCCGTAAGTACATTCTAGAACAAACATTAAGCAGTTTGTAACACGTCTCAATGAGGTCAGAAAAATACAGCACAGTGAATACAATTCAATCATTCATATCCAACATACTCATAAGTTTTAACTCTCTGGTGATGCATAATGGCCTTACATCAAGTGAATGACAACTTTTGACTTTAAAGAAAGCAATCTTCCCCACTAGGAAGAAAAGACTGGACATAAGTCAGTAAGGGGGAAGAAAGAACATGGGGAAAGGAACTGAGAGAGGAGAAAATCCAAGTTTTTTCAATTCAAAAAAAATTTTTTAATGTATTGAACATATATGAAAATATAAGTATAAACAATAGAGTATCAATTCTCAAAGCTCAGTAATATAGCCACACTGCCCTCTGGTTCAGAGAAAGCAATGGCAACCCACTCCAGTACTCTTGCCTGGAGAATCCCAGGGACGGTGGAGCCTGGTGGGCTGCAGTCCATGGGGTCGCAAAGGACATGACTGAGCAACTTCACTTTCACTTTTCACTTTCATGCATTGGAGAAGGAAATGGCAACCCACTCCAGTGTTCTTGCCTGGAGAATCCCAGGGACGGTGGAGCCTGGTGGGCTGCCGTCTCTGGGGTCGCACAGAGTCGGACACGACTGAAGTGATTTAGCAGCAGCAGGAGCAGCTCTCTGGTTTTCAATTTTGGAGTAATCTCACCAAAGTCATTCTATCAATGTCTGTAATGAATGTTAAATCAGCTGTGTTAATCAAAATTTGAGAAACAGAGACCAGATTGAAAATTAAGAGGTGTTTATTTGAGGTTTTTCAGAACTGCAGCATGGCAGACACAGGTACAACAAGTCCTTGAATTGTGCTCCACTAGACTACAAAGTGGAGGAAGTTTATGGAAGCAAAAACCACAAGGCCAGTTAGTTACACGAGTTGTTTATAAAGAATTGCAATTGGAGCTGACAAGCAGTGAGTGTGCTTGTTAAGCATGTATCAGTTGTGATCCAAAATGGCTGAATAGTTTGTTGTTGAGTCAGTAAGTCCTGTCCACCTCTTGAGAGGCCATGGACTGATGCCCGCCAGACTCTTCCATCCATGGGATTTCCCAGGCAAGAATACTGAAGGGGGTTGTCATTTTCTTCTCCAGAGGATCTTCCCAACTTAGGAATCGAACCCACATCTCCTACACTGTCAGGCAGATTCTTATCCACTGAGGCATCAGGAACACCACCAGGGAAGTCTTGCTGCGTAGTTACAAGACAGAAAAACCTTCAGACAAGATTGCAGCTAGGTGATGTAGATCTGAAAAGGTCTGGTGCCCTTGGATTCTGTATAGCTCACAGAAAAGTTCAGGTTCTCAGTGGTGCAGAGACTTATCTAAGACCTGGTCTACAGTGGTTCCCCAACTCCATTTCGAATGCCTGAACTATCATTTCAATTTATCATCAGTTGGCATCTTTAAAATTATCTCATAAATATTCTATGATATTATAGGCTTGCTTGTTTGCATGTGGTCTTTTCAATGTCAGAAACATTGAACTTTTGTATTAGGTTGTTTACCTTCCATTATATTTAGGGACTATATAATGGATTTAGAATCTTTATTTTCATGTTTTGTTTTTCTTGTTCGATTTAACTTCTAATGTATGTTGCTTTTTCCCTAAAACATTTTATTCATTTTACTTTAAGAAAGTGCATATTTATGCTAATCAAAGACCTATAATATTATCCATGAGAATATGATGCCAGATTAGAAATGAAATAAACTAATATGTACATTATGTTGATATATTCTTAATTTATAATTTTCACATCTAAAGTAGTGCTCCTAACCATCATTAAGCCCATATGGTGTGATTAAATTGCAACAGTTTTATTTGAATCAGGAAATCACTAATCCATAGATGATTTTAAATACTTTTCAGAAGAAGATAGAAATTATATATAAACTTCAAATATGTCCTTTGGTACTAGATAAATGATTTTTGCTTCTATAGATATGTCCATTGCTGGATGGATGGATGGAGGAAATGTAGTATATACATCCAATGGAATAGACTTAGCTGTGAAAATGAAGGAAATCCTGCCACATGTGAAAAAAATGAATGAACCTTGGGTACGTTAGACTTAAGTGAAATAAGCCAGTCACAGACAAATACAGCATGATTCCAGGGACGTGATGGGCATCGTCAGCATCCGCATCCAGGATTGTGTCTAGCTTTTCCTGTGGGGGGCCTCTTGGCTGCTGGTGGAGCCCTTGCTGAGCAAGTGTTTGGAGGCAAAGAGCTTGTGGAAAGCAAGGGCTGGGAAGGGCGGGTGGTGTGGATACTGGAATTTCCTGAGGTCATGGGTGGCCTGAACCAGCAGGTTGTGAAAGGCTGGCCAGCTGAGGGCCGCACCTATGGTAACCAGGGTCCAGGCTGACCTGCCAGAGTTGTGTGTGTGTGTGTGTGTGTTATGTGTATCTCTTTTATCCATTGGTTCATAGACACATAGGTTTTCTCCGTGTGTGTGTGTTTATATGTATCTCCTTTAACCATTGGTTCATAGACATATATGTTTTCTCCATGTGTGTGTGTATCTCCTTTATCCATTGTTTCACAGACACATAGGTTTTTCCCCATGACCTGAAAATTGTGAACAAAGCTGCAATTAATGTGGAACTAGAGACATTGGAGACATATCTTCAAAATTCTTATTTATTTTCCTTTGGGTATATGACCAGAAGTGTTATTATAGGATCATAAGCTTTTTTTTTTTTTTTTAATTTTGGAGTAAACAACCATACAGTTTTCCATGGTGACTGTACCAATTTATATTCTCAGCAGCTTCCCTGTTGTGCACATCCTCTCCAACTCTTGTCTTTTTAATGACAACCATTCTAACAAGGTTTAAGGTGATACCGCATTGTGGCATGGTTTTGATTTTCATTGCCCCAGTCATTAGTGATAGTAAGCACCTTTCTTTGTGCCTGTTGGTCGTTTGTATTTCTTCTTCTCAAAAATGTCTATTCAGTCACTCTGCACAATTTTTTAACCAAATTGTTTCTTTCATTGCTGTTGACTTGTATGGCTTATTTATATATTTTGGGTATTAACTGCTTATCTGAGAGGGGATTCCCAAATATTTTCTCCCATTCCATAGGCTAACTTTTATTTTGTTGATTGCTTCTTTTGCTCTGCTGAACCTTTTCAGTTTGATACAGTACAACTTGTTAATTATTTGGTTTTACTGCTTTTGCTCTGGTGTTATACCCAAAAATCATTGCCAAGACCAGTCAGGGAGCTTTTCTCCTTTGTTTTCTTCCAGGAGTTTTATGATTTCAGGTCTATGTTTAGATCTTTAATACATTTCAAATTAAATTTTCAATGGTGTAAAATAGAGGCCAAGCTTCATTCTTCCGCACGGAATTTTTCAGTTTCCCCAACACCATTTATTGAACTATTCTTTCCCCACTGAATGTTCTTGGTTCTCTTGTCAAATATAAGTTGACTGTAAATGTGAGTTTATTCCAGGGCTCGCAATTCTGTTCCACTGGTCTCTGTGTCCTCTTTTCAGTTCAGTCACTCAGTTGTGTCCAATTTGTGACTCCATGGACTGCAGAATGCCAGGCTTCCCTGTCCGTCACCAAATTCCGGAATTTACTCAAAAATGTCCATCGAGTCTGTGATGCCATCCAACCATCTCATCCTCTGTCACCCTCCTCTCCTCCCACCTTCAATCTTTCCCAGCATCAGGGTCTTTTCAAATAAGTCAGTTCTTTGCATCAGGTGGCCAAAGTATTGGAGTTTCAGCTTCAACATCAGTCCTTCCAATGAATAGTCAGGACTAATTTCCTTTAAGATGGACTGGTTGGTTCTCCTTGCTGTCCAAGGGACTCTCAAGGCTCTTCTCCAACACCACAGCTCAAAAGCATCTATTATTCAGCACTCAGCTTTCTTTATGGTCCCATTCTCACATCCGTTCGTGACTACTGGAAAAACTACAGCTTTGACTTGATGGACCTTTGTTGGCAAAGTAATGTCTCTGCCTTTTAATATGCTCTCTAGGTTGGTCATAGCTTTTCTTCCAAGGGGCAAGCGTCTTTTAATTTCATGGCTGCAGTCACCATCTGCAGTGACTTTGGAGCCCAAACACCCTTTTATGTCAGTACTATATTACTTTTATTACCATAGCTTGGTAGTATAGCTTGAATTCAGAAGTGTGATACCTCTGACTTTGCTTTTGTTTCTCAGGATTGCTTAGGGTATTTGGAGTCTTTTGTGGCCCAGGTCAATTTTAAGATTTTTTTTTTCATTGCTGAAATATTCCATTAGAATTCTATTTGGAACTGTTTTGAAACTATAGATATCTTTGAATATTTTGGGCATTTTAGCAAAATAAATTCTTCTGATCTGTGAACATGGAATATCATTGCATTCATTGTCTTTGTCTTATCATTTTCAGTGTACAGACCTTTCATCTTGTTTGTTTAATTTTTTTTATATTTTATAGTTTTTAATTCTGTGAATGGGATTTTTTAAAATCTTCTTTTTCAGATATTTCATTATTAGTATACAGAAATATAACATATTTATATGCTGATTTTGTGTACTGCAACTTAATTCATTGACTAGTTCTAATAATTTTTTTGGTGAAGATTTTAGGATTTTCTCCATATAATATCATATCATCTGCAAACAAAGACAATTTAACTTCTTTTCCAGTTTGACTGCCCTTTATTTCCTTTTCTTGAGAATTTTTCTTTAGGATTTCCAGTACTGTTATGAGTGTTAGTGGTGAGAATGGGAACTCTGATCTTCAAAGAAAAGATTTCAACCTTTCACTGTTAAGTATGATATTTGCTGTGGGCTTGTCATATATTGCTTTTCTTAGGCTGATGTGCGTTCCTTCTGTACCAATTTATGGAAAGTTTTTATCATGAGAAGATGTTGAAATTTGTCTTCTGCATCTATTGAGATGATCGTATGACTTCTCTCCTATTCTATAAAAGTGGTTCATCACAATTATTGATTTGTGTAACTTGAATCATACTTGCATCCTAGAAATGAATATCTCTTGATCCTGGCATATAATCTTTTTAATGTGCTGTTGAATTCAGTTTGCTTATGTTTTCTTGAGAATTTTGGCATCTATATTCATTAGGGATACTGGCCTATAGTTTTCTTTTCATGTAGTGTCCTTACCTAGCTTTGGTATGAGTTTAACGCTGAGCTTATAAATGAGTTTAGGACTATTTCTTCCTGTTCAGTATTTTGGAAGAATCTGAGAAAGAGTATCATTAATTCTTGAATGTTTGGTGAAATTCACCATTAAAACAATTTGGACTTAAGCATTCCTTTCTTTGTACATTTTAGATGACTAATTCAGTCTCCTTACTAGTTACTGATTGCTCAGATTTCTTCTTTTTAAATGATTTTCTATTGGTAGTTTGTGTATTTGTAGGAATGTATTCATTTATTCCGTTAATAAATTTTGGACACATAAGTGTTCACAACAGTTTTTTTATGACCCTTTGCATTTTTATGGTATCAATTGTATTATCTCTCCTTTCATTTATTTTTATGTCTGTCTTTTCTTTTCTTAGACTAGATGAAGGTATCTAAGTTTTGTTTCTCTTTTATAGAAACCTAGCTCTTACCTTCATTGATATTTTCTATTGTCTTTTTGGTCTCTGTTTCATTGATTTATACTCTTATCTTTGTTATTTCCTTCCTTGAGCTAACTTTGAAATTTGTTTATTCTTCTTTCTCTAGTTCCTTGAGAAATAGTGTTAGGTTGTTCACTTGAGAAGAAAAAAGATCTTTCTTTTGTCTTAATGTAGGTCTTTATCTATATCTTGGAAAAAGCAAGAGAGTTCCAGAAAAACATCTATTTCTGCTTTATTGACTATGTCAAAGCCTCTGACTGTGTGGATCACAATATACTGTGGAAAATTCTGAAAGAGATGGGAATACAAGACCACCTGATCTGCCTCTTGAGAAATTTGTATGCAGGTCAGGAAGCAACAGTTAGAACTGGACATGGAACAACAGACTGGTTCCAAATAGATAAAGGAGTACGTCAAGGCTGTATATTCTCACCCTGTTTATTTAACTTATATGCAGAGTACATCATGAGAAATGCTGGACTGGAAGAAACACAAGCTGGAATCAAGATTGCCGGGAGAAATCTCACTAATCTCAGATATGCAGATGACACCACCCTTATGGTAGAAAGTGAAGAGGAACACAAAAGCCTCTTGATGAAAGTGAAAGTGGAGAGTGAAAAAGTTGGCTTAAAGCTCAACATTCAGAAAACGAAGATCATGGCATCTGGTCCCATCACTTTATGGCAAATAGATGGGGAAATAGTGGAAACAGTGTCAGACTTTATTTTTGGGGCTCCAAAATCACTGCAGATGGTGATTGCAGCCATGAAATTAAAAGACACTTACTCCTTGAAAGAAAAGTTATGACCAACCTAGACAGCATATTCAAAAGCAAAGGCATTACTTTGCCAACAAAGTCTGTCTAGTCAAGGCTATTGTTTTTCCAGCAGTCATGTATGGATGTGAGAATTGGACTGTGAAAAAAGCTGAGCACTGAAGAATTGATGCTTTTGAACTGTGGTGTTGGAGAAGACTCTTGAGAGTCCCTTGGACTGCAAGGAGATCCAGCCAGTCCATTCTAAAAGAGATCAGTCCTGGGTGTTCTTTGGAAGGAATGATGCTAAAGCTGAAACTCCAGTACTTTGGCCACCTCATGTGAAGAGTTGGCTCATTGGAAAACACTCTGATGCCAGGAGGGATTGGGGGCAGGAGGAGAAGGGGATGACGGAGGATGAGATGGCTGGATGGCATCACTGACTCGATGGACGTGAGTCTGAGTGAACTCCGGGAGTTGGTGATGGACAGGGAGGCCTGGTGTGCTGCGATTCATGGGGTAGCAAAGAGTCAGACACGACTGAGCGACTGAACTGAACTGAATTGAGGCCTTTATCACTCCAAACTTCCCTGTTAAAAGTGCTTTTTCAGCATTCCATAGATTTTGGTGTATTGTGTTGTAGTTTTCACATTTGTTTCAAGATTTTTTTGTTTCTTTTTAATTTTTTCTTTGAGTTGTTTAGGAGTGTGCTCTTTAGTTTTCACATATTTATTATTTTTCCTGTTTTTTTCCTTGTAATTGATTTATAGTTTCATACCACTGTGTTAATGAAAACTACCTTGTAGAATTTCAATATTCTTATATTTCTAAAGCTTGTTTTATAATCCATCAAATGGTTTGCCCCGGAGAGTGTTCCGTATAAGCTTGAGAAGAATGTGCTAGGTTCAGGTAGTCTATATATTTAGACTAAAATAAATAGTTCAAGACAAAATTATTGAAATTCTATCTAGATGATCTGTCAATTGTTGAAGTCTCCTACTATGATTATATTGTATGTTTCTCCCTGCAGATATGTTACTATTGCTTAATATATGTAAGTGCTCTGACATTTAGTGAGTATATATTGATTTGATCCCTGGGTCAGGAAATGGCAACCCACTCCAATCCCTAGAGAAGAAAATGGAAACCCACTCCAATATTCTTGGCTGGCAAATCCCATAGACACAGGAGCCGGGTAGGCTACAATCCGTGAGGTCACAACGAGTCAGACACAATTGAGCAACCAAGCACAAACACACACACTGTCAAGGATATGCTAATACCATTGTATTGTTTTCTCCAACTCTTCCAAATTTGAGTTTTTCACCCTGGTGGTCTTTTGGAACTTCACTGGAAACTTAGACTTCCATAAAGGCTCTGTCACTTATAGATGATTGTCTAAGACAAGATCTTCAAGGGGCTTCAGATCTGTGGCTGAGAGAGTCTGAAAATTGTTCCCAGGCCACTACGAGGTTTTCACCTTACACATGAGAGGGCAAGACTTCTCCCAGTCCCTTGGCCTAGGATGCTGGATCCCACAGCTCTTACAAAGGCGCTTTTGTCCGTGGATGGGTGCCAAAATGGTGGAGGACGGGAATGAGGAGCATATTAGTCCATCACGATACTAATATCAATCCCCTGCACTATTTTTCAAAGATATCCGAGACATATACTAGGTATTTTGGTGGTGGTTTAGTCACTAAGTCGTGTCCGACTCTTGTGACCCCATGGACTGTAGTCCGCCAGGCTCCTCTGTCCATGGGATTCTCCAAGCAAGAATACTGGAGTGGGTTGCCATTCCCTTCTCCAGGGGATCTTCCTGACCCAGGAATCAAACCCAGGTCTCCTGCGTTACAGGCAGATTTTTTTTACCAACTGAGCTACAAGGGAAGCCCATTAGGTACTTTAAAGAAAACAAGTAGACTTTTCTGGAGCAATATTAGATTTATAGCAAAACTATGTGGAAAGCTCAGACAGTTCCCACTTATCACCTACTCTGAGCTCATACTATGTCCTCCACCATCTACATCCTGGGCCAGTGTGATACATTTGTTATAGTTGGACAGTTTTCAAAGTAAGATAGATTTCCATCTTAAGTCTTTTAAAATTTTCTGTGGATGATTAAAACTTGTAAGATTAAAAAAAAGTATAACAACAATTTCAAATGAGACAAATAAAGAACATAGCCTTGCGGTTCTTAGAAGATATTATCTAGACATCACTATACAATCGAATGTTCAGTAATGATGAAAATGTTCTCTATCAGCGCTGTTCAGCATTGTAGTTGCAATCCACATGTGACTATTAGCATTTAAAATGTCAGAGTCACTAAGGAACTGAATTTTAAATTCCCATTGATTGAAATTTAACTGTGTGTTATCACACATGTAGCTAGTATCTACTGTATTTGACAGTATGGGTCCAGGGGTGATTCCTGGAATCAATTACTATTTGGAGGCTGTGGGATATTTAATTTACTTTTAAATATGCTTTTTATAACATCAACATCAAAAAAGGAAATATGATGAATGGATAATAAGTATACTTGTGATGTCTTTATGATGCGTCAGTTTGACTAATGTGAGCTACAGTACCCAGAATTCTCCTTCTAGAATGATTTCAATGAGAGTATGCTAAAGGATATATTTTCTGTTAACAGTTGTAGAATATAAGAGATGGCATCCATTTGTAACATACACATACCTTCTTTTAGTTACTCAGTTAAACTTAATCTAGATGCTTCTGTGAAGGAATTTTGCAGATGAAATTAAAGCTTCTAGTCAGTTAACTAATTTAATCAAGAGAAGGATTAACTTAATTAACTTAATCTAAGCCCCTTTAAAAAGAAAGCTTAGTCCTTTCCTAAGTTCACAGATTTCAACCAGCAGCTGGGTTTTCAGTAACTCTCCAGTTCTCCAGGATCTTGCTTCCTGTGTGTTTGTCCATGCTTGTGGAGTTCTAGCCTGTTCCTTCTCTTCCTTTCCTGACTACCTGCTCCACAGTCTTCAGACTTGCTTAGCCAAATACCCTGAATGATTTGTAAGGCAATTTGCTGCAATGAATCATAATGGATAGATGATAGATAGTCTGCTCCTGGTTCTGATTCCTTGTTTAAAGCCTGACTGATAACACACTCAAATTTCCTGCCCTTATGGGGATGGTGGGGAATGGGAAGAAAAATGACAGGAGAGATGAAATATGACAGAACTAAGAGCATCTACCATCACTGAAGTCTAGGTGCAAAGTGGACAAAGCAGAGGGGAAAGGATCTTTCTTCTCTTTCACATAATTCACTCAGTAAAATTTGCATATGGGTTTTGAGAACCAAGCTCTTGGTTACCTGACATTTATAAAGATTGTATATTTTTTATAAAATATTGTAGTGTCTATCAGAAAGAATGCAAGGGAGACTGTAACTCCTCATCAGTAATTGCCATTTTACATCGTAAATAGCAACAAACTCATTAAACGCTCTACTCTTTGCTTACCTGATGTTTATGTGAATTAAAAGTATAACATATTAAGTATTGCCATCTTTCCAGACTAGGAAAAACTTTGCCACTTAAAGAATAAAATCAGTACAGCTTCTAGGAAGAATAAGCGGTTGAACCAAATGCTGACACGCTGCCTTAAAGAAGGAGTAATTTATCAATTTATTTATTCTTTTATTTTTGTCCCTGCCACACAGAATGTGGGATCTTAGTTCCCTGACTCAAGATCGAACCTGTGCTCCCTGCATTGGAAGCACGGAGTCTTAACCACTGAACCACCAGGGAAGTCCCTCACCAGCTTAAATGCACAATATAAGTGACAAACCAGTTATTATTTTTTTTCCCTAAAACTCATAGGATGATTGTACTACAAAAGTTAGATGTTTATTGGTTTTCCCTGGTGGCTCAGAGGTTAAAGCATCTGCCTGCAATGCGGGAGACCTGAGTTCGATCCCTAGGTCAGGAAGATCCCCTGGAGAAGGTAATGGCAACCCACTCCAGTATTCTTGCCTGGAGAATCCCATGGATGGAGGATCTTGGTGGGCTACAGTCCACGGGGATGCAAAGAGTTAGACACGACTGAGCGACTTCACTCACTCACTCACTCATAGGATGACTGTACTACAAAAGTTAGATGTTTGTTTAGTTAAATGAAATAAAAAGAGCTAAACTTAATGTCCATTTCTGTGATATAGCAATGTATCAAGCAAAATACCAGGTAGAGATATACTTTCAATTGTCTCCACTTAAACTTTCTGAAATATCAGTGATGATCCCATGATGGCATGGGGTAGGGGAGGAAGTCTTAGGGTAACAGTGTATTTGACCAAGATCAAGAGAGCTAGTTCTGAGGCAGGGTTGGTAGTCAGAGCAAAAGTATAAAAGTGAAACTATTAAAATAGATGAAATTTGGTGTTATGAGGGAATATGTAATTAAAGAAGCAAAGGCGAGCACTCACGGAGAGTCTTGTTTTGCATGTTTGCTGGTGAGAGTATAAATTAACCATATCTTCTTTGGAATTAAGTCTGATAAATTTAGTTGACAGATATACTCATTAGTTACATATATTCACTTAATGAAATAATTAGGAATGAAAGCAAAGGGCTAGAAGCAACCTAAGTTACCCAATTTATCCATTCATATGGGACCAGTTGGAAAAATCATGATATAATGATACAAACTATTATACCATTTTAAAAGGTATGAGGTTATTTTGTATATAGTGACACAATTAATTTTAAGGTACATTATTAAGTGAAGACAGAAAGTGTTTGTGGGAGGCTATTACTGTGTGTGTTCATGCTCAGTCCCTCATTTGTGTCCGATTCTTTGCAACCCTATGGACTATAGCCCACCAGGCTCCTCTGTCCATGGAATTCTCCAGGTGAGAATACTGAAGCAGGCTGCCATTTCTCTTCCAGGGGATCTCCTGACCCAGGGATCCAACCCTTGAACCCTTGTTGCCTGCATCTCCTGCATTGCAGACAGATTCCTTACCACTAAGCCACCAGGGAAGCCCTATTATTGTGTGCATGTGTGCTAAGTTGTGTAACAAGGTGATATTTGCACATGCATAGACTATTCTTGAAGGATAATTACTTTAATACAAGTAGTTATGAAAGAGGAGGGGTTAGGAGACAGGATAGGGAGAGGTACATTTTACTGCTGCTAAGTCACTTCAGTCGTGTCCCACTCTGTGCGACCCCATAGACGGCAGCCCACCAGGCTCCCCTGTCCCTGGGATTTTCCAGGCAAGAACACTGGAGTGGGTTGCCATTTCCTTCTCCAATACATGAAAGTGAAAAGTGAAAGTGAAGTTGCTCAGTCGTGTCCGACCCTTAGCATGGACTGCAGCCTACCAGGCTCCTCCATCCATGGGATTTTCCAGGCAAGAGTACTGGAGTGGGGTGCCATTGCCTTCTCCAAACATTTTACTAGACCTGTATAATTTTTAAAATTTTCATTTAATATTTTTTTTTGTATCACCTTGGGCATGGAAGGGAGGCTTCCCAGGTAGCTCAAACAGAAAATAATCTGAAATGCAGGAGACCTGGGTTCAATCCCTGGGTCAGGAAGATCTCCTGGGGAAGGAAATGGCAACCCACTCCAGTATTCTTGCCTGGAGAATGCCATGAACAGAGGAGCCTGGGGGGCTACAGTCTATGGGGTCGCAAAGAGTTGGACACAACTGAACAACTAACACTTTCACCTTGGCATGATAGAGAACTTTATTTTTTATTTAATTTGGCTTTGCTCTGCAGCATGTGAGATCTTAGTTCCCAGACCATGGATTGAACTTGCAGCCCCTGCAGCCAAAGCACAGCATCTTAACCACAGGACTGCCAGGGAAGTCCCCCATTCAGTATAGATTTAATTTTGTGTTATGTGTGTGTCTGTGTCTCTGTGTGTCTCTGTGTGTGTACATTACATTTTGAAAATATTTTAGATAATTTAAGAAAATCATACAATAGCCATTTGAACATAATGTTCAGGGTGGAATTCCATCTGGGTGTATAAATCAAAGGATTCTTGGTATTCACAGAGGGGCAAATCTTAATCCTGGAAAATCTGTGACTACCGGCGATTCTGCTAATGGATGTGAGGCCTCAAGATGAGGGTTTTGGATATTTTCCTCTCTTTGGTGAGGATAACCAAAATATTACTGAAAGCCTGCTTGTCTATCCTGATTCCTGCAGTCAAAGGTTTGCTTCACTGACAACGGAGATTTAAAGAAAAGTAACAAGAGAAAGCAAGCTCTGAGTGATGCGGCCTTGTTGCCAGCTCGCTGTGCTATTTGGTCATGCTGGGCTCTGTGAGCAATAAGAAAGGGTTCCACGTTGGCTTAATTCCGCCTGTTATCAGCCTCCAAACAACATTGAGCAGTGGGTGATGGGGCGATCGTCACCCCTTGTCACCCATGAGAAAGCTGGAAGTTTAATCTCCTCTCTTCCACGAAGCACTCAAGCATCTTGTTCTGCAGGCAGCTTGATTTCCCCTTCCCTCTCTCAGCATGGCTCTCTCATTCAGTCCACAGGCACTGTGTATCAAAAACCAGAAAAAGAATCATTCTGAGAGTCTGAGCTTCTTACTTTTGTTATTCAATTTCCTAAGTTGTATATGTAGGTGTGTTGGCTGTTTTATATTACATTCAATGCCCTATGATTAAAGGGATTTTTATTAATCTGTGAGAGGAAATATAAATAGCACTTTTTCAGAGTTCACCTATTACATTAACCAAAGAAATTAACTTAGGAGGCCCGGTAAAGTTTAAACAATCCACGATATATTTATAAATCATTTTGCTTATGTTTTTTTGGAAACATTTTCTCTTTTACTTATTTTTCTTTCTTTACACAGGCATCAGTAAGAACATCCAACCTCTATTCTGTATGTTCCTTTTTAAGAACCACAAAAAATATTTTCAAGTCTCTAGAGATAGTTAAGGTTGAGATTACAATTCTTTTTTCCATAGTCACAAACATCCCTCACTGGAATCTCATTTATACTTGGCAGGGGGAATATAAGCTATTATAAGTAAATGTCATCTGTTATGGTTATTGTTTAGTCACTAACTTGTGTCAGACTCTGTGACCCCTGGACCGTAACCCACCAGGCTACTCTGTCCATGGGTTTTCCCAGGCAAGAATACTGGAGTGGGTTACCATCTTCTCCTTCTGCTGGAAATATTCCTGACCCAGAGATCGAACCTGAGTCTCCTGAATTGACGGGCAGATTCTTGACCACTGAGCCACCAGGGAAGTGACAAATGTCATTAGCTAGCCCAGTATTTCCTGAAAGCTTTGGAATTAGCCTCATCTGCGACATTCCAAAGGAGAAGGCAATACGCTATCTAGGTTGGTCATAACTTTCCTTCCAAGGAGTAAGGGTCTTTTAATTTCATGGCTGCAGTCACCATCTGCAGTGATTTTGGAGCCCAATAAAATAAAATCTATCACTATTTCCATTGTTTCCCCATCTATTTGCCCTGAAGTGATGGGATCAGATGCCATGATCTTTGTTTTTTGAATGTTGAATTTTAAGCCATGATTTTCACTCTCCTCTTTACTTTCATCAAGAGGCTCTTCAGTTACTCTTTGCTGTATCCCATAAGGGTGGTGTCATCTAAATATCTGAGGTTATTGCTATTTCTCCCAGCAATCCTGATTCCAGCTTGTGCTTCTTCCAGCCCAGTGCTTCTCATGATGTACTCTGCATATAAGTTAAATAAGCAGGGTGACAGTATACAGCCTTGACCTACTGCTTTCCCAATTTGGAAGCAGTCCTTTGTTCCATGTCCAGTTCTAACTGTTGCTTCTTGACCTGCATACAGATTTCTCAGGAAGCAGGTCAGGTAGTCTGGTATTCCCATCTCTTGAAGAATTTTCCATGGTTTGTTGTGATCCACGTAGTCAAAGGCTTTGGCATAGTCAATAAAGCAGAAGTAGATGTTTTTCAGGAATGCTCTTGCTTTATCTATGATCCAACTGATTTGGTAATCTAATCTCTGGTTCTGCTGCCTGTTCTAAATCCAGCTTGAACATCTGGAAGTTCTTGATTCACATACTGCTGAAGCCTCACTTGGAGAATTTTAAGCATTACTTTGCTAGAATGTGAGATAAGTACAATTGTGCAGTAGTTTGAACATTCATTGGCATTACCTTCCTTTGGGATTGGAATGAAAACTGATCTTTTCCAGTCCTGTAGCCACTGCTGAGTTTTCAAAATTTGCTGACATACTGAATGCAGCACTTCCATAGCATCATCTTTAGGACTTGAAATAGCTCAACTGGAATTCCATCATCTCCTCTAGCTTTGTTTGTAGTGATGCTTCCTAAGGCCCACTTGACTTCAGACTCTGGGATATCTGGCTCTGAGTGAGCACACCACTGTGATTATCTGGGTCATCAAGATCTTCTTTGTACAGTTCTTCTGTGAATTCTTCCCACCTCTTCTTGATCTTCTGCTTCTTCCTGTCCTTTATTGTGTCCATCTTTGCATGAAATGTTCCCTTGGTGTCTCTAATTTTCTTGAAGAGATCTCTAGTCTTTTCCATTCTTTGCTTTCCTCTGTTTCTTTGCACTAATCACTGAGGAAGGCTATCATATCTCTCTTTGCTATTCTTTGGAACTCTGCATTCAGATGAATATAGCTTTCCTTTTCTCCTTTGCCTTTAGCTTCTCTTTTTTTCTCAGCTATTTGTAAGACCTCCTCAGACAACCATTTTGCCTTTTTGCATTTCTTTTCCTTGGTGATGGTCTTGACAACTGCCTCCTGTACTATTTCATGAACCTCTGTCCTTAGTTCTTCAGGCACTCTGTCTATTAGATCTAATCCCTTGAATCTGTTTGCCACTTCCACTGTATAATCATAAAGAATTTGATTTAAGTCATACCTGAATGGTCTAGTGGTTTTCCCTATGTTCTTCAATTAAGTTTGAAATTGGCAGTAAGGAGTTCATGATCAGAGTCACTGTCAGTTCGAGGTCTTGTTTTTGCTGACTCTTTACAGTTTCTCCATATTCGGTTGCAAAGAATATAATCAATCTTATTCTGGTGTTGACCATCTTGTGATGTCCATATGTAGAGTGGTCTCTTGTTTTGTTGGAAGAGAGTGTTTGCTATGAACAGTGTGTTCCCTTGGGAAAACTGTGTTAGCTTTTGCCTTGCTTCATTTTTTAATCTAAGGCCAGACTTGCCTGTTACTTCAGGTATCTCTGGACTTCCTAATTTTGCATTCTAGTCCTCTATGATGAAAATGACATCTAGTAGTTAGCACTCAAAAGTACTGTTAATTTTGTGAATTCTTATTGTTTTCAAGTTGCTGCTATTCTTGGGGGTGGAGCTCATAACTTTGGTTGTATTGTATTCATCTATCCCGAGCTCAGTGCTGGTCTTAGAAAAACTCAATCAAGGCTTGTTCATTAACGGTAGTAGAGTGATTGAAGATGCAGTGACTTCATTCAGTAATACCTAAATGGAGCAAGGCTCAAACCCTCTTTAAAACATTCAATTTGAGTCATTAACTTAAATAAATTATCTCCTGACCTTCCTGTGAACCTTGTATCAAATATCTATTTTTGACAATAGTGACAGATGAGGTTGTGGGAAAAATGGCTTTGTGCTCAGTTGTTCTGGGAAATGTTTATCATTTTTATATAATAAAATTCACTTTTCAGTGAACAACAGACATTTAAAAGAAAACATCTGCCAAAAGATTGTTTACACAAAATTGTTTTTTCCCCAAGAGAAGCTGATGTTCAGTTGGAAACTCACATGTTTCACTTGGTCCCCATAGGCAACATTTCACCTAAATATATTTATTTGCTTCTTCCAAATGGATAAGCTGAACTCATAGTCTTTGCAGAAAGCGTAATATTTCAGGTGGATAGTTCTCTTTCTGCTCCTATGCTGGTATTTTACATTACAAAGAGGAAAATGTGTCCCAAACATTTTTTTTTAAGTATTCTTAGTATTTGTAGAAATATGTTGCTCCCACTTTATTTAAATGACTGCTGCCAAAAACATTGTAGATACATGGGCTTCAATAGTAAATGTAAGAAGCAACAATACTAAATTGATTTTATAACGTGCTGATTTGGATAGCCTGTGAATTATACACTCTCCTAGCAACTTCTATTTCTAACTCTGTTCCATTCATAAGATGTGGACTAATTATTTTTTCTGCATGTTTAATTATTTAATGAATATTTTCCTTTCTAAGCTCCATGGAGGCATGATCCATATTTGTTTTTGTACATCTGTATCCTCAGGGCTTAGTACTTGCAAATAATAGGTGCTACGTTTATATTTATCCAAAAATTAGTGAACAAATAATGAAAAAAGAGGCACAGTATATTTCCTTGGAACTCACAAATTAGGATCCCTTCAGTTCGGTTCAGTCACTCAGTTGTGTCCTACTCTTTAAGAACTTCTAATTCCACTTGAGATAGACTATCATATATTAAATTTACTCTCCAATAAAAAAAGCTACAAAATATGGACAAAATATAGTTAGCAGTTCTTTGTACTGATTGTACAGCACACAATGCAAGGAATTTCATTCTCTCTTGCTGTCTTTTTAAAGACGTTACCAAACTGTAAGTCAGGAAAATAGAGCCCAATCAAGAAACAGCAGGAGAAGAAAGAAATTTCTGTATGGGTTGGCAAAGCTACTGGGATTTAGGGTTAGAATTCTGAGAAGGGGAAAGATGCAGAGAAGGAACACCAAAAACCAAAAATCTGGATAAAACTCACCTTGGCTGCTGGGTCAACTTCGACACTTCACATACATCAAACACATCTCTGGAGGGCATAACATAGAAAAGTGCTGAGTGGCTAAAAACAGCAGTGTCTCAGAGTGTTGAGATGTTGAAGTTCCAACTCAGAGTAGAGAAAGCTTTGTGGACACAACTGGCTTTCATATGAGACTCCAGGGAGGCCCTACCCTACGCAAGGGGGAATTCCTTCAAGATAAGAGCCACACTTTAGAAATAAGAACAAAGCTCATCTAGACCCACTATAACAAAACCTATAACCAAAGCTATAACAGAATCAGGATGAACTACCAGTAATTTTACTGCATGAACAGATTTTTGATATTTCTAAGTGTTGATATGATCTTTTTGAATTCCAGTATCAGGTTATCTTTAAGGGACAAAATATAAAGTTGTGAAACATGAAAACAAGCAGTAAAGTAGTTGATAAAAAGTAAAAAAGGAAAGAGGGGAAGACCCTGAGATGGTCTATATTTAGAATTATAGATAAAGCCTCAAAATTACTCTGAGTGATACACTTAAGACCGAAGAATTCAAAGGAGAACCTAATTCTGTCATAAAAAATGAATGGACACTTCAGAGCTACAAAATGCAATTAAGAACTCAATGGATAGGTTCACTGGTAACCTAGGTGGAGCAGCAAGCATCATTGGTAATTTCCAAGACAGGCAAGTAGAAGATATGCAAACTCTTCAGGTCAAAGAGGCGGTAAACAAAGTATGGAAAAGGGCAGATTGGAAGAGAAATATATGACTTTGTCAAAAGATATAATATATATGTCTAAAAATCAAACATGTAGAGAAACTATAAAAATTATGCAGATCCAAAAGCATGTACAATAAAGTTCATAGTATCTTTACTCAAAATAGTGCTAAGCTATAAAACATATGAGTTTATCAACATACAATGTGTAAACAAAATGTACTCATTCCTAAGATGAAATATCACTCTGAAAAAAAAAAAAAGAAATATTACTCTGCTATAAAAATGTGGACTGCAGTGCACTAAACAGTCTTAATGGATCTCAAAAATACTACCTTCATCAAAAGAAGCTATACTCCAATGAGTATGTACTTTATAATTTGATTAATAAAAATAAAAATCAATGCAAGTTAATCTGTGGTTATAGAAGTCAAAGTAATCCTTACTTCTGAGGGAGTTCTGAATGAGAAAGGGCTCTAGGGAACAATCTAAGAAAATGTAAAACAACATTAGTTTTAACCTGGAGTGTGTTTTCTTCTAATCTTATTGTTTTTAAATGCTTCGTTTTAAATTGCTGCTGCTAAGTCGCTTCAGTTGTGTCCGACTCTGGGCAACCCCATAGATTCTGGGCAACCCCATAGACGGCAGCCCACCAGGCTCCCCCGTCCCTGGGATTCTCCAGGCAAGAACGCTGGAGTGGGTTGCCATTTCCTTCTCCAGTGCATGAAAGTGAAAAGTGAAAGTGAAGACGCTCAGTCGTGTCCGACTCTTAGCAACCCCATGGACTGCAGCCTACCAGGCTCTTCCATCCATGGGATTTTCCAGGCAAAAGTACTGGGGTGCCATTGCCTTCTCCAAGTGAGGGCTGAGAGGTCATAAAATAATTTCAGAGCTAGATGGATGCTATGAAAAATTAAGGCATGGGAGACTAAATAGGAGGCCAGGAAGGCTTCTTCTGAGATAGCGACATGTGAACAAGATCTAAATGACAAGGAAATAGGAAATATTTTGATTTCAGGGTCAGAACAGAAATGAAGACCACTGTGGTTGGTGCTGAGAGAATGAGGAGGAGGAGGTACATGAAGTCAGAGAGAGATGCAGGGACAAGATCACATAAGACTCACAGGCTACCTCAAGTGGGGAAGCCACTAGTATGCTTTAGGCTAGAGTGATTATGATCTGATTCACATTTGACAAGCCCGACAGAGGTGGAGAGTAGATTACAGGGTGACCTGAGTGGATGCAGGAGTATCAGTTAAGAGACTATTGCCAAAACTCAGATCAGATGACAGATGACTCAGTATCTTTGAAGAAGTAGGCTGATAGATTAGATTTGGGAATAAAGAGGGGGAGAATTTTATGATGTTCCCTAGATTTTTGGCTTGAGCAACTGAGTGAATAATGGTGCCATTTGCTGAGACGAGGAAAGGCATGGAAGGACTGGGTAGGGAAATCAAGAGCTTAAAGTACGGTAAGTAAACACTAACAAAAAGCTTCATAATATTCAAAATTAAGTGACCTGCCTAAAGAGCACTCTTAAATCATATTGTTTTTCAGCACTGCGTTGAACTTCCACCACTTGAGAAAATGGCTGTACAATAAATTTAAAATTATTTATAAGATGAGAAAATAACAAATATCTCTTAATATTCTCCACAAAGACTACCCCTAAAAATGTTTCTTAAACTGACATAGCCTTCCTGCAACTAACAGAATTCCGCCAGCACATAAATATATGTGTGATGAAGAACAGAGACACAAGGGAAAATGTAGCTCTTCTAATAAATCTAAATTTCAGTTATGTGGTTGATTTTACTTCATGAAAAAATAAGCTTCTAAAAACTGCACTCCCAGTGTCAATTAACCATGTATAACAGTTCAAGAGAAATATGAGAAGTATTTCAGTTGCACAGAGTTTTTCTGTGAGAGCAAAGTATACTTTTCTCCTGAGCTTCTCTAGATTTCCTATAAGGTTGACATAATATATTCCCAAGAGCTTTCCTCCCACATTGGTATCACATGACCAAAGGTAACTACTACTAACCTACTTTCATGGTTATAATCACTAAGAAATAATCACAAGCCAACATTTCAACACTACCATGTGTATATAAGAGCATATGGAGTAACAGACTCAAAGTCACAAAGGAAGCTATGTTACCTGTGTAATATCTAAGGGCACTCGTCAGAGGCACTTATTAAGACTCTCTACCTTTTCAAAAGTAATGAGACAGAAACAGCAAAAATCATAACGGATTTTTTCTTCTTTTCAATATTATTCAGGACTTCTCAACCCCTGTCCTTCTGTTGCTCCAGAAAATGATTAAAATGCTATGGATAAATAATTAAAAATAACTACAAATATCTATGGATAAATAAGTAAACTAAAAAAAAATCAATATATTTTATAGATATTAATGGCTATTTACTCCCTAGGAATATTACATTGTTGGGGACATTTTGCAGGGGCAGTATGTAAAAGTAACTTTATTTTTACTTGGGAAGCAAAACCGATAAGTTCCAGTTCCAGCCTCATTGGTGACAACACAAACAGAAGGGAAAGCACTGGGTGCTGTGTTTCAGGAATGCTGTCCTCTAGTGAGGTGGGTGAGGCAGGGATAAGCAGGGAGATAGGAGAGGTCGGGCAATTACAGTGAGTTAAGGCAGGTTGTTTCTGAGGGATCTCTGAGGGCTTAAGATATGAGATTAAAAAACTGAACAAACCCAGCCTTGAACAGTCACATGATCCTTTGTGTAAAGAATATGCAGATATGCAGATCCCCTCTTCTCTAAAATAGTTACACTGCTGGGTTGTCATGGTGTTACCCACTTTTTTACTAGAAGACATCTTGCCCCTATTTCCTCATCTGTTGCTTCTTCCTTATTTACTCATCCATTTATTTTTTCTTTCAAAAGTTAAAGTTTCAAAAAACTAAAAACTGAAAAATTACAGGGTAGTACAAGGTTTCAGGCAAAGGCCTGGAATCTCCAATTCTAACACATCTCCAAGTTGAATCTTCTAGAGGATTTCCATACAGTACACTGAGAAAACAGCTATTCCTTTTATATATATATATATATATATATATATAAAATACATACAATGATTAGATTGTCAATTTTTTTCTCTTCTGTTTTGGCTTACAACTAAAATTTAGAACATATTCTTGCAAAATTCAGACTTAAACTAAAGAAAATATCCCTGTAGCTCAAATGGTAAAGAATCTGCCTGCAACACAGGAAACCAGGCTTCAATCCCTGGGTTTGAAGATCCTCTGGAGAAAAGAATGGCAATCCACTCCAGTATTCTTGCCTAGAGAATCCCACAGAGAAGCCTGGAGGGCTACAGTTTCTGGAGTAACAAAGAGTTGGACACGACTGAGTGACTAACACACACAGGGTAAACCACAAGGCCACTCAGGTATGACCAAAATCAAATCTGTTATAACCATATAGTGAAAGTGACAAATAGATTCAAAGGATTACATCTGATAGAGTGCTGAAAAATTATGGACAGAGGTGTGTAACATTATACAGGAGTCAGTGATAAAAACCATCCCCAACAGGAAAAAGAAAGGCAAAATGGTTGTCTGAGGAAGCCTTACAAATAACTGAGGAAAAAAGAGACGCAAAAGGCAAAGGAGAAAAGAAAAGATACACCCTCCTGAATGCGAGGTTCTAGAGAACAAGAGAAGAGATAAGAAGCCTTCATATGTGAACAATGTAAAGAAATAGAGGAAAATAATATGATAGGAAAGACTAGAGATCTCTTCAGGAAAATTAGAGATACCAGGGAATATTTCTTGCAAAGATGGGCATGATAAAAGACAGAAGCAGTATGGACTTTTGAAGCAGAAGATATTAAGAAGAGGTGGAAAGAATACACAGAACTGTACAAAAAAGATCTTAATGACCCAGATAACCACGATGGTGTGATCACTCACCTAGAGCCAGACATCCTGGAGTGTGAAGTCAAGTGTGCTTTAGGAAGCATTACTATGAACAAAGCTAGTGGAAGTGATGGAATTCCAGCTGAGATATTTCAAATCCTAAAAGATGATGCTGTGATAGTGTTGCACTCAATACACCAGCAAATTTGGAAAACTGAGAAGTGCCCACAGGACTGGAAAAAGGTCCCTTTTCATTCCAATGCCAGAGAAGGTCAATGCCAAAGAATGTTCAAACAATCCCATAATTGCACTCATCTCACATGTTAACAAGGTAATGCTCAAAATCCTACAAGCTAAGTTTAAAAAGTACATAAACCAAGAACTTCTAGATGTTCAGACTGGATTTAGAAAAAGCAGAAGAACCAGAGTTCAGATCTCCAACATCTGCTGGATCAAAGAAAACACAAGGAAATTCCAAGAAAAAAAAATCTGCTTCATTGACTATGTTAAAGTCTTTGTGTAGATCCCAACAAACTGCAGAAAATTCTTAAAGAGATGGGAATACCATACTACCTTATCTGCCTCCTGGGAAACCTGCATGCAGATCAAGAAACAACAGTTAGAACTTGACATGGAACAATGAAATGGTTCCAAATTGGTAAAGGAGTACATCAAGGCTGTATATTGTCAACCTGCTTATTTAGCTTATATTCAGAGTAGATCATGCAAAATGCCATACTGGATGAAGCAAAAACTGGAATCAAGATTGCTGGGAGAAATATCAATAACCTCAGATATGCAGAGGACTCCACCCCTATGGCAGAAAGCAAAAAGGAACTGTAGAGCCTCTTGATGAAGGTGAAAGAGGAAAGTGAAAAGGCTGGCTTAAAACTCAATATCCAAAAAACTAAGATTGTGGCATCCAGTTCCTTCAGTTCAGTTCAGTCACTCAGTCGTGTCAGACTCTTTGCGACCCCATGAACCGCAACACACCAGGCCTCCCTGTCCATTGCCAACTCCCGGAGTCCACCCAAACCCATGTCTATTGAGTTGGTGATGCCATTCAACCATCTCATCCTCTGTCGTTCCTTTCTCCTCCTGCCTTCAATCTTTCTTAGCATCATGGTCTTTTCGAATGAGTCAGCTCTTTGCATGAGGTGGCCAAAGTATTGGAGTTTCAGCTTCAACATCAGTTCTTCCAATGAACAACCAGGACTGATCTCCTTTAGAATGGACTGGTTGGATCTCCTTGCAGTCCAAGGGACTCTCAAGAGTCTTCTCCAACACCACAGTTCAAAAGCATCAATTTTTCCGTGCTCAGCTTTCTTCATAGTCCAACTCTCACATCCATACATGACCACTGCAAAAACCATAGCCTTGACTAGACGGATCTTTGTTGACAAAGTCATGTCTCTACTTTTTAATATGTTTGTCTAGGTTGGTCATCAGAGAAGGCAATGGCACCCCACTCCAGTACTCTTGCCTGGAAAATCCCATGGACGCAAGAGCCTGGTAGGCTGCAGTCCATGGTGTTGCAAACTGGACACGACTGAGTGACTGCACTTTCACTCTTCACTTTCATGCATTGGAGAAGGAAACGGCAACCCGCTCCAGTGTTCTTGCCTGGAGAATCCCAGGGACGGGGGAGCCTGGTGGGCTGCCGTCTATGGGGTTGCACAGAGTCGGACATGACTGAAGCGACTTAACAGTTAGCAGCAGCAGGTTGGTCATAACTTTTCTTCCAAGGAGCAAATGTCTTTTAATTCCATGGCTTCACTTCACTAATCCAGTTCCTTCATTTCATAGCAAATATGAGGGAAAAAAATGGAAACATTGGCAGACTTTATTTACTGGGGCTCCAAAAACACCACAGGTGGTGACTGCAGCCATGAAATTAAAAAACGCTTGCTCCATGGAAGAAAAGCTATGACAAACCTAGACAGTGTATGAAAAGCAGAGACATGGCTTTGTTGACAAATGTCCCTGAAGTCTAAGTTGTGGTTTTTTCCAGTAGTCATGTGCGGATGTGAGAATTGGACCATAAAGAAGGCTGATCACCGAAGAATTGATGTTTTTTATCTGTTGTGTTGGAGAAGACTCTTAAGAGTCCCTTGAACTGTGAGATAGTCAAACAATTCAGTCCTAATGGAAACAACCCTGAATATCCATTGGAAGGATCGATGCTGAAACTGATGCTCCAATACTTAGGCCACCTGATGGGAAGAGGTGACTCATTGGAAAGATTGAGGGTAGGAAGAGAAGATTGTGACAAAGGATGAGATGGTTGGAGGGCATCATTGACTCAATGGACATAAGTTTGAGCAAACTCTGGGAGATAATGAAGGACAGGATAACCTGGTGTGTTGTAGTCCTTGGCATTGCAAAGAGTCAGACACGACTAAGCAACTGAACAACAACAAAAATTAGAGGCGTTCCTATAGAAAATCTTTTTTTTTTTTTCCTATTATATTCTTTGGTCACACCACACTGACCAGGAATTGAACCTGTGTGCCCCCTGCTGTGGAAACATGGAGTGTTAACCACTGGAAAGTCAAGAAAAGTCCCAAGAATCAGTGTTAACTCTAATATTTTTATTTCATTAGAGTAACTCGCAGGGTCATAACCTTTGTTACAATGTCAGAGACATGTCACTGTCCTTCCTGTGTTTTTAGTATATTTTTCACGCAAACACCTGAATTGCTTTGAGCTGCAAAAACACACCTATATAAATGTGCTTGTTCCCAGTCACATGGATAATTTTGACTGACTTCCTTCTTTCTTTTCCCCTCTCCAGATACTATTCTTCAGAATTTTACATTTTCAAATGTGAAATACATGTCCAGACATATGGATACACTTTCATGACTAATGTGGCCAAGGTGTCTTTCACATTATTCCTATAACCTTAGGAAAATCATATCATATTAAAATTGAGTAGGACTTTAGAGATTGCTTTGTCCAAGTCACATATTTGAAAAAAAAGAAAAAAAAAAAAAAACTGAAATATGAGTTTAAGAAAGTCTCAAAAACACAGCAAATTAATGACAAAACTGAGTCAAGAGTCATGCCCTTTGATTCATTACATATGAGTGAAAGTCACTCAGTCCTGTCTGACTCTTTGTGACCCCATGAACTATACAGAGCATGGAATTTTCCAGGCCAGACTACTGGAGTAGGTAGCCTTTCCCTTCTCCAGTTGGTCTTCCTGACCCAGGAATCAAATCAGGGTCTCCTGCATTGCAGGTAAATTCTTTACCAACTGAGATATCAGAGAAGCCCAATTCATTACATAGAGGTCTCTAAACCCAACCACACTTACCAAGAATGACCTCTATTTTATACACAATCAAATACTTCCTACTGTTGCTACTTTAGTTTTTTTTTGTTTTTAATCTGCATCTGTTGTGCTTAACCTCAATTATAAATTCGTTAATGACAAACGTTATGGTTCAAATTTCCTTTTCAATTCCCATTAGACGCTACTAGCATAGGACATTATACATACAAGTGATTCTAAAGGTAGTAGGGTCATTTCTTATTTATTTTTTCATTGGTACAGTGTATAACCATGTTCACAAAAGAAAAATTCATGTATTCAGAAAGAACAGAGGGAAAATGGCCCAGGGAAAAGCAACCAGAACAAGCCAAGCAGGTCACCATGGTAACACCAGTTTGAAAATGTCATTGTCCTTAAATTTCTGACATTTCTGATATGTTCAGGATGCAGGGCTCCATCTAGTGGTCTTATTTAAATTCCTGTCAGACCACACCTTTTCAAACTCAATTCCCAAATAAAAGAGTATTTTTTTTTCTTTTTTAAGGTGTACATTTGCATTTGTAGGATACAGTCAGAGTTTGGTTTGTAAGATACAAGGTTAGACATTTTGTCAATTACTGAATTACTGTTTCTAGATGCTAAAAAAAATCATATGGAAAGAGGCATATGAAACTTTATAGTCTGTAAAATAATATATAATTCTAAGTTTATAACATATGAAGAGTTTTGTTCACACAAAGGATTTATTATGGAAATTTTACTCCAAAATCATTTATTTTCTTCTTTCTGAAAAGAGAAAAAAAGGCTTTATTTTTCTCTGTTGAAATCTATGTTCATCAAAATATGGACATATAGTACAATAGCAAAAGGAGCAAACTTTTAACTTTAAAAACACATTCTCTGTTCCTCACAAGGAAAAAAACATCATCTTTATTGCGGTATCAACCAGCAACCCATGTGTATATGGAAAATGTAAGTATTAAAAAGCCAATTTGTGATTTCCAGACATATGCTAAGTTAAAATATGAGCCTGTGGAGATAATTTATATTTCTTTTGTCCCTATATTAGCAACCAGATAATAATTAAATATGACACATATTTGCATAAAGTACAAAAGATCTTGATGACCCAGATAATCACAATGGTCTGATTGCTAACCTAGAGCCAGACATCCTAGAATGTGAGGTCAAGTGGGCCTGAGGAAGCATCACTACAAACAAAGCTAGTGGAGGTGATGGAATTCCAGTTGAGCTATTTCAAATCCTAAAAGATGATACTGTGAAAGTGCTGCACTCAATATGCCAGTGAATTTGGAAAACTCAGCAGTGGCCACAGGACTGGAAAAGATCAATTTTCATTCCAATCCCAAAGGAAGGCAATGACAAAGAATGTTCAAACTACCTCATAATTGGACTCATTTCACATGCTACCAAAGTAATGGCCAAAATTCTTCAAGCCAGGCTTCAACAGTACCTGAACCGAGAATTTAGAAAAAGCCAAGGAACCAGAGACCAAATTGCCAACATCCACTGGATCAAGAGAAAAGCAAGAGTGTTCTAGAAAAACATCTACTTCTGCTTCATTGACTACACTAAAACCCTTGACAATGTGGATCACAGCAAACTGTGGACAATTCTTCAAGAGATGGAAATAACAGACCACTTTACCTGCCTCCTGTGAAACCTGTTTGCAGGTCAAGAAGCAACAGTTAGAATCAGACATGGAACAAAGGACTGGTTCCAAATTGGGAAAGGAGTACCTCAGGCTGTATATTGTCACCCTGCTTATTTAACTTATATGCAGAGTTGCTGCTGCTGCTAAGTCTCTTCAGTCGTGTTCGACTCTGTGCGACCCCATAGAGGGCAGCCCACCAGGCTCCCCCATCCCTGGGATTCTCCAGGCAAGAACACTGGAGTGGGTTGCCATTTCCTTCTCCAATGTGTGAAAGTGAAGTCGCTCAGTCGTGTCCGACTCTTCGTGACCCATGGACTGCAGCCTACCAGG
>NW_011495082.1:15236562-15237129 GCF_000754665.1 Bison bison bison
CTTTGATATTTTTGAGATTAGTTGTTTGTCGGTTGCTTCATTTGCTATTATTTTCTCCCATTCTGAAGGCTGTCTTTTCACCTTGCTAATAGTTTCCTTTGATGTGCAGAAGCTTTTAAGGTTAATTAGGTCCCATTTGTTTATTTTTGCTTTTATTTCCAATATTCTGGGAGGTGGGTCATAGAAGATCCTGCTGTGATGTATGTCGGAGAGTGTTTTGCCTATGTTCTCCTCTAGGAGTTTTATAGTTTCTGGTCTTACGTTTAGATCTTTAATCCATTTTGAGTTTATTTTTGTGTATGGTGTTAGAAAGTGGTCCAGTTTCATTCTTTTACAAGTGGTTGACCAGATTTCCCAGCACCACTTGTTAAAGAGATTGTCTTTAATCCATTGTATATTCTTGCCTCCTTTGTCGAAGATAAGGTGTCCATATGTGCGTGGATTTATCTCTGGGCTTTCTATTTTATTCCATTGATCACAACTAATCTCAAAAATATACAAGCAACTCCTACAGCTCAACTCCAGAAAAATAAACGACCCAATCAAAAAATGGGCCAAAGAACTAAA
>NW_011495082.1:15237229-15237549 GCF_000754665.1 Bison bison bison
CTGGAGTGGGTTGCCATTTCCTTCTCCAATGTGTGAAAGTGAAGTCGCTCAGTCGTGTCCGACTCTTCGTGACCCATGGACTGCAGCCTACCAGGCTCCTCCATCCATGGGATTTTTCAGGCAAGAGTACTGGAGTGGGGTGCCATCGCCTTCTCCATATGCAGAGTACATTATGCAAAATGCCAGACTGGATGAAGCACAAGCTGGAATCAAGATTGCTGGGAGAAATAGCAATAACCTCAGATATGTAAATGACACCACCCTTATGGCAGAAAGTGAAGAGGAACTAAAAAGCCTCCTGATGAAAGTGAAAGAGAAGA
>NW_011495082.1:15237649-15243282 GCF_000754665.1 Bison bison bison
GGGGAAACAATGGAAACAGTGGTAGACTTTATTTTCTTGGGCTCCAAAATCACTGCAGATGGTGACTGAAGCCATGAAATTAAAAGACGCTTGCTCCTTAGAAGAAAAGTTATGACCAACCTAGAGAGCATATTAAAAAGCAAAGACTTTGCTGACAAACGTCCGTCTAGTCAAAGCTATGGTGTTTCCAATAGACCTGTATGAATGTGTGAGAGTTGGACCATAAAGAAGGCTGAACACTGAAGAACTGATATTTTTGAACTTGTGGTGTTTGAGGAGACTCTTGAGAGTCCCTTGGACTGCAAGGAGATGAAACCAGTCCATCCTAAAGGAAGTCAGTCCTGAATATTCATTGGAAGGACTGATGCTGAAGCTGAAGCTCCAATTCTTTGGTTACCTGATTCAAAGAGCCAACTCATTGGAAAAGACCCTGATGCTGGGAAAGATTGAAGACAAGAGGAGAATGTGATGACAGAGGATAAAATGGTTTGATGGCATCCCCCACTCAATTAACATGAGTTTGGGCAAGTTCCAGGAGTTGGTGATGGACAGGGAAACCTGGCATGCTGCAGTCCTTGGGGTCACAAAGAATCATACAGGACTGAGCGACTGAACAACAACTGTTTCATAGCCCTAGTTTCAATAATCTCAAACTATTTTTAATAAATAGTTTTAGTGTGTTCAAGTCTGTGCAATAAGTGGAATTTTCATAGTATCTATTGCATGCTATGCTATGCTATGTTATGCTAAGTCGCTTCAGTCATGTCTGACTCTCTGTGACTCCACAGACGGCAGCCCACCAGGCTCCCCCATCCCTGGGATTCTCCAGGCAAGAATACTGGAGTGTGCCGGGGTCCAGCCTCAGCTGATCCAGGGAGTTTGAAGCGGGGAAGGCGTCGGCGACGATCAGGATACAATAGCTTCAGTTAGATATTAATTAGAGATGTAAAGAGTAATAGAATGAGGATAGCTCAGTAGGAAAATTCAGTGGAGAAAAGAGGCTGAGTAGCTTGGTTTATGCGGGAGACCAATAAAACTTCAAGACAAGAAGCTTGCACCACTTACGTAGGCCACAGGCGTCCTTCCATTCTCCCGAAGGAGAGGAGACACTGAGGCCTCCCCAGTCAGATCCCAGAAGCCCAGGCAAAATTAGTAAGCTTGGTGGGTTCCGCGCTCCAGATGGAGACTCAGCCAGAGTGAGAGAGAGAGAGACATGGGGAGACCAGTATTTCGAGAAACTGATCCCAATTCTTTATTTCCATGGTCTACTTTTATACACTGAGATGTTATGCAAAAGTCACGTGGGGTCAGCAGTCCTGACTTTTATCAAAGTCAGGTGCTTCATACAAATGTATACAGAGGTCTTAGGGGTGTTACATCATCTTCTAGCCATGGGGGCCTGCTGAAAATTTATGACCCTCTCCTTGTGACAGTGGTCAGTCAACCAGAACACTTTTTTCTCCAAGGGTGATTATTCTTAAAACAGACGCCACCCAAATAAAGTTACATTCCTATAGGGTGAGGGTATAGTGGGTTTTAGTTAAGGAAAGAATTTACTTAGCCTAAGGTCTAACGTGATTTATATCAAAGGTTAATACTTATTTCTTCCATATATTTATTAATGTGTATAAGGGCAGGGGATGTGGAGACTTAGCAACAAACATTGGCTCAACAAATGAAAAAACCCTTCACCAATACAATTTCTAATCAGCCCATTATATTTATACTAATAGTTTTCTAACTTTTCTAAGGAATCTGTTTTTAGAAGGTTTAAAGCATCTCGTGCCTCTCACGGTTGGGAGGCTGTGAGCAATCACATGTGGCCGGACAAGCCTGTCAGGCTAGAGAACCTTCAGAGGAGTTTGTAGGTTAAAACACTCTTGTCACGCCCAGGAGTTTTTATTAACTGGAGCTCTAGGTTAACTCCTTCTCTGAAAGAGGTGGTGGGGACAGCCCCCCATAAAGTCAGAGGTGTAGGTGAGAGCACAAAGTAGTAAAGTAGGCAGGCTCTGGTTATGGGGGTAGATGCTCGAGGATTTCCAGGGGGACTCCTGAGGCTCGATCCCGCCTTTGTGTATGTCGAGCCTCCTTCCTCATGACCTTTGCCATGGGCGGAGTACCTCACTCTGGCCCCCAACAGGAGTGGGTTGCCATTTCCTTCTCCAATGCATGAAAGTGAAAAGTGAAAGTGAAGTCACTCTGTTGTGCTATACCATACATTTAAATAGTTCTCACCTTTCTGTTTACTAATATCTAGAGACCCATGCTGTAAAAATACCAAGCAAATAGCACATAAATTATTTGCAAGCCTCATTTATTAAAAAATTTCAAATTTAAGATAAGGTGATGGGTTTGTGGATCATGCCTCTCTCAGTATTTTCTATGTCTGGACCAGACATCCTATGACCTGTGGCCATCCTGTGGCCAAGATAGCTCTCATCTATTCTCATGCCTTAGCTCAAATGCAAAGCCTTCATCAAATCTTATGCCACCTCATATGCCTGACCCTCAGTGGTCCTAAATCTTGACTGAAAATTGTAGTTATCTGGATAGTGGGAAATTTTCCTCTACCTCTGTTCTCCCTCAGAGGCTTTTGTTCACTTGGTCTAGAATGAAAATGTGGTGTGGGGAATTTTAGAGCTTCATAGGTTAGTCTAATGTGAGCTCCACATTATCCCTCCTCCTTTATATTGACATAATCTGTCATTGCCTTCAATATATGCTTCTTCATGGAAGAAGTTCTTAGTTGAAATTTTTTGCCACAGCATTTAACATAGCAATGATATAATACTAGGCATTGAAAAAAAGAGTATTTATGAGATCTTGCTGACCACAGCAACTGATGAATAATGATTCACCATTGTCAAAGACAGGGTGTTATTAGGGAAATGTGATGAGAATATATAAGGTCTGATATTTGGAGAGGTATGAATGAATTGAGGTAAGAGTCAAGAGTATTGCTTAGAGCTAAAGAGGAAGGAAGAATTCCTAGAATATTTGTTGTACTGGCAAAAACAAAAAAATGTTTTACTAGTAAAAGGTAAAGTAACAGAAAAAGAATTGCCAAATAATGGCATAATGACTCTCCCTACCTCATGCTGGTTCATGTTGGGGTGTGTAGTACCTGGCTGTGTGCCATGCCACTTAAGTGTCATTCACCAGACTTACTGGAAAGAAAGTAAAATGGATCAGTAACTTGGAACCATTAACATAATCTGCCCCCAACTCCAGCAGTCTGGAGACAAAGCCAAAGGAACAAAGGGCTCAGAATGTTCATAGCCCTTTATTATGAAGAACAAGAAAATGTATCTGGTGCTTGTCTTATAGTTGAGATATCTGATCACTTGACATTTACACAGGGCATGGCTGAGTAATAAGACCGTTAGCGTCACTGCTCCCAAGAGTAGAGACAGTTTTACAGTTTCATTCGAGACTTTCCTAAATGTAATTAAACCTCAGCCACTTTTAATAACTCATGAAGTTCAAGTCTTGCTAAGAGCTAAGGAAAGTAAACATATAAGGATCTGCTTTTATATTTGTGTTAACGTAAGCCCACCCTCTACCCACTTCCTACACTAAAAGAAGAATCATTAACTCGAGCACAGGGTGGTTGCAGAATGATTACTAGATGTACCTTGATCACTGAGAAGAGCAGCCAGAGCTGTCCAAGTCCTATCTTTCTGAAATTACTAAGTCTAATGATTTTTTTAAAGAGATGAGTCATCTTTACAAAATGAAAAATTAGTAAGAACATTGATTTTAAGACCGAGAGTCCCAGAAAATCAGTCCCACAATTACAATAAAAAATACCTGAAGATAGGCTTTTTCTTTTGATATATTTAAGACAAGGACTGGGGGTAGATATTAGTGATGGAGTGAATTGATACACTAGAAATTCTAAAACTTTCAAGGAGCAATTTCAGAACTTTTTTTTCATATATCGTTCTCTCTTTTAATTTATGGAACCTAGTTCAGCTGAGAACTAGTGTAATAGATAGCAATGTTATGTAAACAACATTTCCTGGGAGAAAGGACTAAAGTAAAACAAATCTACTCCATCTATTAGCCAGTCAACTGGGGCAATATTGATGTGCCTTTCTTTATTAAAAAAAAAAAAAAACAAAACTATGAAATGGAGAATAGTTAGTGTCTTTTAGGCTGGTTAAAGTTTTTATAAAATGTTATGATTGAATAATTATAAACCTCAGGGAGGGTAAGTATTATTTTTTTGTTTTATTTTTTAACTTTACAATGTTGTATTGGTTTTGCCATATATCAACATGAAACCACCACAGATATACACGTGTTCCCCATCCTGAACCCTCCTCCCTCCTCCCTCCCTGTACCATCCCTCTGGGTTGTCCCAGTACACCAGCCCCAAGCATCCAGTATCATGCATCGAACCTGGACTGGCGACTTGTTTCATATATGATATTATACATGTTTCAATGCCATTCTCCTAAATCATCCCACCCTCTCCCTCTCCCACAGAGTCCAAAAGACTATTCTATACATCAGTGTCTCTTTTTCTGTCTCGTATACAGGGTTACTGTTACCATCTTTCTAAATTCCATATATATGCATTAGTATATTGTATTGGTGTTTTTCTTTCTGGCTTACTTCACTCTGTATAATAGGCTCCAGTTTCATCCACCTCATTAGAACTGATTCAAATGTATTCTTTTTAATGACTGAGTAATACTCCATTGTGTATATGTACCACAACTTTCTTATCCATTCATCTGCTGATGGACATCTAGGGTGCTTCCATGTCCCGGCTATTATAAACAGTACTGCGATGAACATTGGGGTACACATGTCTCTTTCAATTCTGGTTCCCTCAGTGTGTATGCCCAGCAGTGGGATTGCTGGATCATAAGGCAGTTCTATTTCCAGTTTTTTAAGGAATCTCCACACTGTTCTCCATAGTGGCTGTACTATTTCTCATTCCCACCAACAGTGTAAGAGGGTTCCCTTTTCTCCACACCCTCTCCAGCATTTGTTGCTTGTAGACTTTTGGATCGCAGTCATTCTGACTGGCGTGAAATGGTACCTCATAGTGGTTTTGATTTGCATTTCTCTGATAATGAGTGATATTGAGCATCTTTTCATGTGTTTGTTAGCCATCTGTATGTCTTCTTTGGAGAAATGTCTATTCAGTTCTTTGGCCCATTTTTTGATTGGGTCATTTATTTTTCTGGAATTGAGCTGTAGGAGTTGCTTGTATATTTTTAAGATTAGCTGTTTGTCAGTTGCTTCATTTGCTATTATTTTCTCCTATACTGAAGGCTGTCTTTTCACCTTGCTTATAGTTTCCTTCGTTGTGCAGAAGCTTTTAAGTTTAATTAGATCCCATTTGTTTATTTTTGCTTTTATTTCCAATATTCTGGGAGGTGGATCATAGAGGATCCTGCTGTGGTGTATGTTGGAGAATGTTTTGCCCATGTTCTCCTCTAGGAGTTTTATAGTTTCTGGTCTTACGTTTAGATCTTTAATCCATTTTGAGTTTATTTTTGTGTACGGTGTTAGAAACTGTTCTAGTTTCATTCTTTTACAAGTTGTTGACCAGATTTCCCAGCACCACTTGTTAAAGAGATTGTCTTTAATCCATTGTATATTCTTGCCTTCTTTGT
>NW_011495082.1:15243382-15244522 GCF_000754665.1 Bison bison bison
GACTGTGGTTTTGTAGTAGAGCCTGAAGTCAGGCAGGTTGATTCCTCCAGTTCCATTCTTCTTTCTCAAGATTGCTTTGGCTATTCAAGGTTTTTTGTACTTCCATACAAATTGTGAAATTATTTGTTCTAGGTCTGTGAAGAATACCGTTGGTAGCTTGATAGGGATTGCGTTGAATCTATAAATTGCTTTGGGTAGTATACTCATTTTCACTATATTGATTCTTCCAATCCATGAACATGGTATATTTCTCCATCTATTAGTGTCCTCTTTGATTTCTTTCACCAGTGTTTTATAGTTTTCTATATATAGGTCTTTAGTTTCTTTAGGTAGATATATTCCTAAGTATTTTATTCTTTTAGTTGCAGTGGTGAATGGAATTGTTTCCTAACTTTCTCTTTCTATTTTCTCATTATTAGTGCATAGGAATGCAAGGGATTTCTGTGTGTTGATTTTATATCCTGCAACTTTACTATATTCATTGATTAGTTCTAGTAATTTTCTGGTGGAGTCTTTAGGGTTTTCTATGCAGAGGATCATGTCATCTGCAAACAGTGAGAGTTTTACTTCTTCTTTTCCAATTTGGATTCTTTTTATTTATTTATTTATTTATTTTTCTGCTCTGACTGCTGTGGCCAAAACTTCCAAAACTATGTTGAAAAGTAATGGTGAGAGTGGGCACCCTTGTCTTGTTCCTGACTTTAGGGGAAATGCTTTCAATTTTTCACCATTGAGGATAATGTTTGTTGTGGGTTTGTCATATATAGCTTTTATTATGTTGAGGTATGTTCCTTCTATTCCTGCTTTCTGGAGAGTTTTTATCATAAATGGATGTTGAATTTTGTCAAAGGCTTTCTCTGCATCTATTGAGATAATCATATGGTTTTTATTTTTCAATTTGTTAATGTGGTGTATTACATTGATTGATTTGTGGATATTGAAGAATCCTTGCATCCCTGGGATAAAGCCCACTTGGTCATGGTGTATGATCTTTTAATGTGTTGTTGGATTCTGATTGCTAGAATTTTGTTAAGGATTTTTGCATCTATGTTCATCAGTGATATTGGCCTGTAGTTTTCTTTTTTTGTGGAATCTTTGTCAGGTTTTGGTATTAGGGTGATGGTGGCCTCATATAATGAG
>NW_011495082.1:15245843-15255527 GCF_000754665.1 Bison bison bison
TTCTATTTGCATGGAAAATCTTTCTCCAGCCCTTCACTTTCAGTCTGTATGTGTCCCCTGTTTTGAGGTGGGTCTCTTGTAGACAACATATATAGGGGTCTTGTTTTTGTATCCATTCAGCCAGTCTTTGTCTTTTGGTTGGGGCATTCAACCCATTTACGTTTAAGGTAATTATTGATAAGTATGATCCCTTTGCCATTTACTTTATTGTTTTGGGTTCGAGTTTATATACCCTTTTTGTGTTTCCTGTCTTATTGTTTATAATATATAGAATATATAGATCAGTGCAATCCCTATCAAACCACCAATGGCATTTCTCACAGAACTAGAATAAAAATTTCACAATTTGTATGAAATACAAAAGACACCAAATAGCTACAGCAATTTTAAGAAAGAAGAATGGAGCTGGTGGAACAAACCTTCCTGACTCCAGCACATAATACAAAACTATAATAATCAAGACATTATGGTACTGGAATAAAAACATAAATATAGATCAATAAAATAAGATAGAAAGCCCAGAGATAAATCCATGTACCTATAGGCACCTTATTTTTGACAAAGGGGGCAAGAATATACAATGAAGAAAAGACAGCCTCTTCAATAAGTGGTACTGGGAAAACTGGACAGATACATGTAAGCATGAAATTTAAAAACTTCTAACACCGTACACAAAAGTAAGCTCAAAATGGATTAAAGACCTAAGTTTAAGGCCAGAAGTTATAAAACTATTAGAGGAAAGAATAGGCATAACACTCTTTGACATAAATCACAGCAATATCCTCTTTGACGGACCTCCTAGAGTAATGGGGAAAAAGAGCAAAAATAAACAATTGGGACCTAATTAAACTTAAAAACTTTTGCATAGCAAAGAAAACTATGAACAAGATAAAAAGACAACCCTAAGAACGGGAGAAAATAATTGCAAATGAAACAACTGAATAAGAATCTCCAAAATATACAAGCAGCTCATTCAGTTCAATGTCAGAAAAATAAACAACCCAATGAAAAAAATGAACAGAAGGCCTAAACAGACATTTCTCCAAAAAAAATATATATATATATATATATATAGATAGATAGATAGATAGCCAACAAAAGATGCTCAACATTGCTCATTATTAGAAAAATGCAAATCAAAACTACAATGAGGTACCATCTCACACCAATCAGAATGGCCATTATTAAAACATTTACAAACAATAAATGCTAGAGAGGGTGTGGAGAAAAGTGACCCCTCTTGCATTGTTGGTGGGAATGTAAATTGATACAGCTTCTATAGAGAACAATATGGAGATTTATTTTCAAAAACTAGGAATAAATCTATGACCCAGCCATCCCACTACTGGGCATATACCCAAGAAAATCATAAGTGAAAAAGACACAGGTAGCCCAGTGTTCATTGCAGCACTATTTACAATAGCTAGGAGTTGGAAGCAACATAGATGTCCATTGACAGATGAATGGATAAAATGTGATACATATATACAATAGAATATTACTCAGCCATAAACAGGAACATGTTTGAGTCAGTTCTGGTGTGGTGAATGAACCTAGATCTTGCTATACCTAGAGAATTAAATCTTTGTTACGCAGAGAAAAACAAATATATTAATGCATATATATGACATTTAGAAAAATGGTACTGATGAACCTATATGCAGGGGAGGAATAGAGAAGCAGACATAGAGAACAGGTTTGTGGACACAGTACGGGAAGGAGAGGTGGGACAAATTGCGAGAGTACCATTGAAGCATATACATTACCACATGTAAAAGAGATAGATGGTGGAAGGTTGCTCCCTGAACACAGGGAGCTCAATCTTGTGCTCTGTGACAACCTAGAGGGTGGGATGGGGGGGTGGGTGGGGGATGTTCAAGAGGGGAGGGACACATGTATACTTACAACACTTGTATACTGATTCATGTTGTTGTATGGCAGAAATGTACACAATGTTGTAAAGCAATTATCCTATTAAAAACAAATAATATTAAATTATATTTAAAAATAATGCAGGGGTATTTATACATATAAATATTTCAGTATCTATATACGAGGGAACATAGAGAAATTAAACTTTCTCAGTGTCACAGATATAGTATATTCACTGAGGAATAATTACTGAGAAATTAATCTGCACTAGTACTTCAAAACCTGTGCAGTAGTTTGAGCATTCTTTGGCATTGCCTTTCTTCGGGATTGGAATGAAAACTGACCTTTTCCAGTCCTGTCGCCATTGCTGAGTTTTCCAAATTTGCTGGCATATTGAGTGCAGCACTTCATAGCATCATCTTTCAGGATTTGAAATAGCCCCATTGGAATTCCATCACCTCCACTAGCTTTGTTTGTAAGGCCCACTTGACTTCACATTCCAGGATGTCTGGCTCTAGGTCAGTGATCACACCATCGTGATTATATGGGTCGTGAAGATCTTTTTTTGTACAATTCTTCTGTGTATTCTTGCTACCTCCTCTTAATATCTCTGCTTCTGTTAGGTCCATACCATTTCTGTCCTTTATTGAGCCCATTTTTGCATGAAATGTTCCCTTGGTATCTCTAATTTTCTTGAAGAGATCTCTAGTCTTTCCCATTCTGTCATTTTCCTCTATTTCTTTGCGTTGATCGCTAAGGAAGGCTTTCTTATCTCTTTTTGCTTAGTCTTTGGAACTCTGCATTCAGATGTTTATTTCTTTCCTTTTCTCCTTTGCTTTTCACTTCTCTTCTTTTCACAGGTATTTGTATGGCCTCTGGAGACAGCTATTTTCCTTCTTTGTGTTTCTTTTCCATGGGGATGGTCTTGATCCCTGTCTCCTGTCTCGAACCTCTGTCCATAGTTCGTCAGGCACTCTATCTATCAGATCTAATCCCTTAAATCTATTTCTCACTTCCAGTGTATAATCATAAGGGATTTGATTTAGGTCATACCTGAATGGTCTAGTGGTTTTCCCTACTTTCTTCAATTTAAGTCTGAATTTTGTAATAAGGAGTTCATGATCTGAGCCACAGAGTTTTAGAAAAGGCAGAGGAACCAGAAATCAAATTGCCAACATCCGCTGGATCATGGAAAAAGCAAGAGAGTTCCAGAACAACATGTATTTCTGCGTTATTGACTATGCCAAATCCTTTGACTGTGTGGATCACAATAAACTGTGGAAAATTCTGAAACAGATGGGAATACCAGACCACTTGACCTGCCTCTTGAGAAATCTGTATGCAGGTCAGGAAGCAACAGTTAGAACTGGACATGGAAATAACAGACTGGTTCCAAATAGGAAAAGAAGTATGTCAAGGCTGTATATTGTCACCCTGTTTATTTAACTTATATGCAGAGTACATCATGAGAAATGCTGTACTGGAAGAAACACAAGCTGGAATCAAGATTGCTGGGAGAAATATCAATAACCTCAGACATGCAGAGTACACCACCCTTATGGCAGAAAGTGAAGAGGAACTAAAAAGCCTCTTGATGAAAGTGAAAGAGGAGAGTGAACAAGTTGGCTTAAAGCTCAACATTCAGAAAACGAAGATCATGGCATCTGGTCCCATCACTTCATGGGAAATAGATGGGGAAACAGTGGAAACAGTGTCAGACTTTTTTTTTTGGGCTCCAAAATCACTGCAGATGGTGATTGCAGCCATGAAATTAAAAGACCCTTACTCCTTGGAAGGAAAGTTATGACCAACCTAGATAGCGTATTCAAAAGCAGAGACATTACTTTGCCAGCAAAGGTTCATCTAGTCAAGGCTATGGTTTTTCCTGTGGTCATGTATGGATGTGAGAGTTGGACTGTGAAGAAAGCTGAGCGCCGAAGAATTGATGCTTTTGAACTGTGGTGTTGGAGAAGACTCTTGAGAGTCCCTTGGACTGCAAGGAGATGCAACCAGTTCATTCTGAAGGAGATCAGCTCTGGGATTTCTTTGGAGGGAATGATGCTGAAGCTGAAACTCCAGTACTTTGGCCACCTCATGCCAAGAGTTGACTCATTGGAAAAGACTCTGATGCTGGGAGGGATTGGGGGCAGGAGGAGAAGGGGACGACAGGGAATGAGATGGCTGGATGGCATCACTGACTTGATGGACATGAGTCTGAGTGAACTCCGGGAGTTGGTGATGGACAGGGAGGCCTGGCGTGCTGAGATTCATGGGGTCACAAAGAGTCTTGACACGAGTAAGCGCCTGAACTGTACTGAACTGAACTGAGTACTTTTAAAAAATATCCAATTCATTTAAATTAAAAAAATAAAAATTTGCAAATTATTCTCACCCTATATCCCCCTTCTGACAATAAGCAATCTATTATCTGTATCTTTGAGCATGTTTTTATTTATTTTATTTCTTTGTTTTTTACCTGCCATATATAGTGGAAATCATATGGTATGTAGAAATTGTCTTTTTCTGTTTGACTTATTTCACTAAGCATAATACTCTCAAGGTCCATCCATGTTGTCACAAATGGCTAAATATCCCTGGGTCAGGAAGATCCCCTGGCAACACACTCCAATATTCTTGCCTGGAGAATCCCATGGACAGAGGAGCCTGAAATTCTACAGTCCATGGGGTTGCAAAGAGTATGACAGGATGGAAGTGACTGCGCGTATGTGTATGTATATACACATGTCTCATAAATCCTTTATCTTTTCATTCATTGATGGATACTTAGATTATTTCAATGCTCCAGTAATTTTATGGGACAGAAGAGGTGGTGTATCAAGATGACTAGGTACTTGTGAAGAATCTTACTTTTTAGCAGGAAAAAAAAAGCAATATAAGTAAGTTTTTAAAAACCCAATAGAGAAATAACCATGTCCTGCACAATGTTACAAACCTGGATCCGTAATTCTTCGGGCACTCTATTAGATCTAATTCCTTGAGTCTGTGTGTAACGTCTCTACTATATAATAGTAAGGAATTTTATTTAGATCATACATAAATTGCCTAGTGGTTTTTCCTACTTTCTTCTATTTAAGTCTGAATTTTGAAATAAGGAGTTGATGATCTCAGAAAAGGCAATGGCAACCCACTCGAGTACTCTTGCCTGGAAAATCCCATGGACGGAGGAGCCTGGTAGGCTGCAGTCCATGGGGTTGCACAGAGTCGGACAAGACTGAAGTGACTTAGCACCAGCAGCAGTTTATGATCTGAGCCACAGTCAGCTCCCAGTCTTGTTTTCGCTCACTGTATAGAGCTTCTTCATCTTCGGCTGCAAAGAATATAATCAATCTGATTTTGGTATTGACTATCTGGTGATGTCCATGTGTAGAGTCATCTCTTTTGTTGTTGGAAGAGGGTGTTTTTCTATGACCAGTGTGTTCTCTTGGCAAAATTCTGTTAGCCTTCACCCTGCTTCATTGTGTACTCAAAAAGCCAAACTCGCCTGCTACTCTAGGTATCTCTTGATTTCCTACATTTGCATTCCAATCTCCTATGATAAAAAGGACATCCATATTTTGTTTGTTTATTTGTTGTTGTTGTTTTTTTTTTTTTTTTTTGGTGCTCTAGAAAGTCTTGTAGGTCTTCATAGAACCTACTTCAACTTCACAGAACCTGATTCATAGAAATTCAGCTTCAACTTCTTTGGCATTAGTGGTTGGAGCCTAGACATGAATTACTGTGATATTAAATGGTATACACTGGAAATGAACCTAGATCATTCTGTTGTTTTAAAGATTGCACCCAAGTTCTGCATTTAGGACTGTTCTGTTGAGTATGAGGTCTACTCCATTTCTTTTAAGAGATTCTTGCCCACAGTAATAGTTATAATGGTCATCTGAATGAAACTTGCCCATTCTGGTCAATTTTAGTTCGTTGATTCCTAAACTGTTGATGTCACTCTTTCCATCTCCTGTTTGATCACTTCCAATTTATGGACCTAAATTCACAGACCTAACATTCCAAATTCCTATTAAATATTGTTCTTCACAGCATTGGACTTTACTTTCACTACCAGACATGTACATAACTGGACGTTGTTTCTGCTTTGGCTCAGACTCTTCTTATTTCTGCAGTATTTCTCCACTCTTCTCCACTAGCATACTGGACACCTACTGACCTGGAGAATTCATCTGTCAAAGTCATATCTTTTTGACTTTTCATACTGTTCATGAAGTTCTCATGTCAAGAATGCTGAAGAGGTTTGCCATTCCCTTCTCCAGTGGACCATGTTTTGTCAGAACTCTTCTCCATGATCTGTCTGTCTTGGTGGCCCTACAAGGTATGGCTTTAGTTTCAGTGAGTTAGACAAGGCTGTGATCATGTGATCAGTTTTGTTAGCTTTCTGTGATTGTGTTTTTCATTCTTTCTGCCCACTGATGGATGAGGATAAGAGGCTTGTGGAAGTGTCCTGATGAGAGGGACTGGCTTTGAGGAAAAGAAATAATATACCCATCTGAATGCAGAGTTCCAAAGAATAGCAAGGAGAGATAACAAAGCCTTCATAAGTGATCTGTGCAAAGAAATAGAGGAAAACAATAGAATGGGAAAGACTAGGAATTTTTTCAAGAAAATTGGAGATGCCAAGGGAACATTTCATGCAAAGACAAGCAAAATAAGGAACAGAAACTGTGTGTACCTAACAGAAGCAGAAGATCTTAAGAAGAGGTGGCAAGACTACATAGAAGAACTTTACAAAAAAGATCTTAATGACCCAAATAACCACGATGGTGTGATCACTCATCTAGAGCCACACATCCTGGAATGTGAAGTCAAGTGGGCCTTAGCAAGCATCACTATGAACAAAGCTAGTGAAGGTGGTGGGATTCCAGCTGAGTTATTTCAAATCCTAAAAGATGATGCTGTGAAAGTGCTGCACTCAGTATGCCAGCAAATATGGAAAACTCAGCAGTGGCCACAGGACTGGAAAAGTTCATATTTCACTCCAATCTCAAAAAAGGTCAATGCTAAAGAATGTTCAAACTACAACACAATTGTACTTATTTCACAAGCTAGCAAAGTAATGCTCAAAATTCTCCAAGTTAGGCTACAACAGTGCATGAAATAAGAACTTCCAGATATTCAAGATGGCTTTAGAGAAGGCAGAAAAAGACTAGAGACCAAATTTCCAACATCCATTGGATCATAGAAAAAGCAAAAGAGTTCCGGAAAAACATCTACTTCTGCTTCACTGACTACGCTAAAGTCATTCACTGTGTAGATCACAATAAACCATGAAAAATTCTTCAAAAGATGGGAATACCAGACCACCTCACCCACCTCTTGTGGGTCATCATGCAGGCCAAGATGAAACATTTAAACTGGACATGGAAAAATGGACTGGTTCAAAACTAGGAAAGCAGTATGTCAAGGCTGTATATTGTCATCCTGTTTGTTTAACTTATATGCAAATACATCATGAGAAATGCCAGGCTAGATGAAGCATGAACTGGAATCAAGATTCCCAAGAGAAATATCAATAACCTCAGATATGCAGATATCACCATCCTTATGGTAGAAAGTGAAGAGGAAAAAAAGAGTCAGGCTCTGGTTGAAGGTGAAAGAGGAGAATGAAAAAACTGGCTTAAAACTCAACATTCAAAAAACTAAGATCATGGCATCTGATCCCTTCACTTCATGGCAAATAGATGGGAAAAAAACGGAAACAGTGGTAGATTTTATTTGCTTGGGCTCCAAAATCACTGCAGATGATGACAGCAGCCATGAAATTAAAAAAAAAAAAATTTTTTTTTTTCTCCTTGAAAGAAAAGCTTTGACAAATCTAGACAGCATATTAAAAAGGAGAGACATTGCTTTGCCAACAAAAGTTCATATAGTCAAAGCTATGGTTTTTCCATTAATCATGTATGGATCTGAGAGTTGGATGAAAAAGAAGACTGAGAGCCAAAGAATTGATGCTTTTGAATGATGGTGTTGGAGAAGACTCTTGAGAGTCCCTTGAATGGCAAGGATATCCAACCAGTCGATTCTAAAGGAAATCAGTCTTGAATATTCATTGGAAGGACTGAATCTGAAGTTGAAGCTCCAATACTTTGACCATCTGATATGAAGAGCTGACTCATTAGAAAAAGTCCTGCTTTTGGGAACCACTGAAAGCAGGAGGAGAAGGGGATGACAGAGAATGAGATGGTTGGATTGCATCACCAACTCAATAGACATGGATTTGAACAAGCTCTGAGAGATGGTGAAGGACAGTGAAGCTTGGTGTGCTGCAGTTCTTGGGGTTGCAAAGAGTTGGACACAACTGAGCAACTGAAGAACATCAAAGAGAAATAGCAACTGGTGAAAAGATTTATACTAAGAATCAAAACATGCCAATTAAAATTTTTAAATGTCATTTAGGATAGCTTCAAAATATGAAACTCTTAAAAGATTTAACAAAATTTTTCTTAAGACTTATACACTTAAAGTTTGAAAGCAATCTTTTAAAGAAGTTTTACTAGATTAAACTTTTTAAATAGAAAAGAAATAAAATAGAAGAAGTTTTAATACAAAGTTTTAATAGAAGTTTCAAAACCTATAAATGAAGATATATACTGTGTTCACAAGTCAGAAAGCTCATTATTGCTAAGGTATAAATTTCATCCAACTTGAGTTACAGGTTTAGTAAAATCTTGACAAAAATCCCAAGAGCATATTCTTATAGAAAAATAATAGCTGATTCACAAATTAATTTGGAAGTATAAAGGGTCTAGAATAGCCAAAACAGGTCTAGAATAGCCAAAGCAATTTTAGAAAATGACTAAATTAATGACTCAGAATAGGTAATTTTAAGTCTTATTATTAAAGTGCACTAATAAAGTGAGGATAAACTTACAGATCAATGGACAGAATAGAGATTCAGAAATCAGCCTAGATGTACGTGTATAGCCTATCACATACATGATTTTTTTTTTTTTTTTTTGCAACAGTGCTAGGGTAATTCAATGGAAAAATGACAATATTTTCATATTAACATATGGAATTTCTACATTTGTATGGGAAAAAATGGATCCATACATACATACAATGCACAAAATTGACCATGAAGTCAATTGTATAACACTTTGGAAGATTTTTTTCAAGGTTATACATACACTTCATTGTACAACTCAGCAATTTCTCTTATAGAGATGAAAACTCTTATCATATGAAAATGACTCAAATATTTATAGCAACACTTCCCTGATGCTCCAGTGGCTAAGACTCCTTGTTCCCAACACAGGGGAGGTGTGTTTGATCCTTGTACAGGGAACTAACATCTCATGTGTTGCGATTAACAACACCTAAGAGCCAGTGGATACCCCTTGTCCAAGGTAAGGAGCAATCGCTGCGCTTTGCTGGAGCTGCCATAAAGAGATACCCCACGCCCAAGGTAAGAGAAATCCAAGTAAGACGGTAGGTGTTGCAAGAGGGCATCAGAGGGCAAACACACTGAAACCATACTCACAGAAAACTAGTCAATCTAATCACACTAGGACCACAGCCTTGTCTAACTCAATGAAACTAAGCCATGCCCGTGGGGCAACCCAAGATGGGCAGGTCATGGTGGAGAGATCTGACAGAATGTGGTCCACTGGAGAAGGGAATGGCAAACCACTTTAGTATTCTTGCCTTAAGAACCCCATGAACAGTATGAAAAGGCAAAATGATAGGATACTGAAAGAGAAACTCCCCAGGTCAGTAGGTGCCCAATATGCTACTGGAGATCAGTGGAGAAATAACTCCAGAAAGAATGAAGGGATGGAGCCAAAG
>NW_011495082.1:15256274-15256738 GCF_000754665.1 Bison bison bison
AGATTTAAGGGCCTAGATCTGAAAGATAGAGTGCCTGAGGAACTATGGAATGAGGTTTGTGACATTGTACAGGAGACCAGAATAAAGACCATCCCCATGGAAAAGAAATGCAAAAAAGCAAAATGGCTGTCTGAGGAGGCCTTACAAATAGCTGTGCGAAGAAGAGAAGCGAAAAGCAAAGGAGAAAAGGAAACATATAAACATCTGAATGCAGAGTTCCAAATAGCAAGGAGAGATAAGAAAGCCTTCTTCAGTGATCAATGCAAAGAAATAGAGGAAAACAACAGAATGCAAAGACTAGAGATCTCGTCAAGAAAATCAGAGATACCAAAGGAACATTTCATGCAAAGATGGGCTCGATAAAGGACAGAAATGGTATGGACCTAACAGAAGCAGAACATATTAAGAAGAGATGGCAAGAATACACAGAAGAACTGTACAAAAAAGATCTTCACGACCCAGAT
>NW_011495082.1:15257399-15257581 GCF_000754665.1 Bison bison bison
GAAAAAGTTGGCTTAAAGCTCAACATTCAGAAAACGAAGATCATGTCATATGGTCCCATCACTTCATGGCAAATAGATGGGGAAACAGTGGGAACAGTGTCAGACTTTATTTTTGGGGGCTCCAAAATCACTGCAGATGGTGACTGCAGCCATGAAATTAAAAGACGCTTACTCCTTGGAAG
>NW_011495082.1:15258490-15259628 GCF_000754665.1 Bison bison bison
CGGGATTTGGTGATGGACAGGGAGGCCTGGCGTGCTGTGATTCATGGGGTCGCAAAGAGTCAGACACGACTGAGCAACTGATCTGATTGATCTGATTGTTCCATGTCCAGTTCTAACTGTGGCTTCCTGACCTGCATATAGGTTTCTGAAAAGGCAGTTCTGGTGGTCTGTTATTACCATCTCTTTCAGAATTTTCCACAGTTTATTGTGTTTCACACAATCAAAGGCTTTGGCATAGCCAGTAAAGCAGAAATAGATATTTTTTCTGGATCTCTCTTGCTTTTTTGATGGTCCAAGGGATGTTGGCAATTTAATCTCTGGTTATTCTGCCTTTTCTAAATGAATTAAATGTTATTAACCCTTTGAGAAGATGTCTGGGGTATCAACAGGAAACAGACAAGTCAAAGATGATGCTGAACATTTTAAGCAAAACATCCAAGGGTGTTAAGTGATTTTTTAAATATAAGACAGTGATCAAGAGAAAGTTACATTGGAGGGAGGAAAATAATTATTTTTTTCTTTGTATTTTGTTCAAGGTGAACTTTATTTGGAAGTGTTGATAAGAAACTAGAACTACTTCGTCAGAGCTCATTACAAGACAGAGCTTGCTGGAAAGAGATTGAATGATAGTCAGCTTGTAGATGCATGTGTCCAGAATCGGCTGTGCCAAAGCCTGAGTTATAACTGTAAACCCAGTCTGCTGTTCTTATTCAGAATCCTTATTCCTCTATGAAAAGCACTGAAATTTGATCATCTTAACTGAAATCCTTGGAAATTTGATAAATAAATTCAAAGGACTGTTTGCACTGAAATTTGATCATCTTAACTGAAATCCTTGGAAATTTGACAAATAAATTCAAAGAACTGTTTAAATCTGCAAAATAGTGTTTGTAAATTTCTGCCACTATAAGTACTGCAATCAGTAAGCTTGAGGGTGGGACTGATACTTTCCAATTTCAGTAACTATATAACCCAAAAGGCAATTGGTCCTGGGTGTTCTTTGGAAGGAATGATGCTAAAGCTGAAACTCCAGTACTTTGGCCACCTCATGCGAAGAGTTGACTCATTGGAAAAGACTCTGATGCTGGGAGGGATGGGGGCAGGAGGAGAAGGGGACGACAGAGGATGAGATGGCTGG
>NW_011495082.1:15259728-15266200 GCF_000754665.1 Bison bison bison
CATTTCTTCTAAGGGATTCTTGCCCACAGTATTAGATATAATGGTCATCTGAGTTAAATTCACCCATTCCAGTTCATTTCAGTTCGCTGATTCCTAGAATGTCGACATTCACTCTTGCCATCTCTTTTTGACCACTTCCAGTTTGCCTTGATTCATGGACCTAACATTCCAGGTTCCTATGCAATATGGCTCTTTACAGCATCGGACCTTGCTTCTATCACCAGTCACATCCACAACTGGGTGTTGTTTTTGCTTTGGCTCCATCCCTTCATTCTTTCTGGAGTTATTTCTCCACTGATCTCCAGTAGCATATTGGGCACTTACCAACCTGGGCAGTTCCTCTTTCAGTAGCCTATCATTTTGCCTTTTCATACCGTTCATGGGGTTCTCAAGGCAAGAATACTGAAGTGGCTTTCCATTCCCTTCTCCAGTGGACCGCATTCTGTCAGACCTCTTCACCATGACCAGTCCATCTTGGGTGGCCGTACACGGCATGGCTTAGTTTCATTGAGTTAGACAAGGCTTTGGTCCATGTGACCAGATTGGCTAGTTGTCTGAGACTGTGGTTTCAGTGTGTCTGCCCTCTGATGCCCTCTCTATGTCTACCATCTTACTTGGGTTTCTCTTACCTTGGACGTGGGGTAGGTCCTCATGGCTGCTGGTCCTGATTAATACAAATCAATGTTCTTACCATAGACTATCAGTTGCTCTGTGATCTTGTCTTCGATCCTCCTGAACTTCCTAATCTTCTTCACCCTCTTATTCACCCTGCTCCCACCACGTTGGCCTCCTGGCTGTGTCTCAGTGATGCTGTCAACCTCCTGACCTACACATTTTGCAATAGTTGGTCCTGGAATGTTCTTTCTGCAGTAGTCACTTTCCCTCCCTCACTTCTTTCAGATCTCTATTCAAGACCCATCATAGACTCTACCCACTACAGAGTGGCTTTATTTATTTTCCTCTTTCTAACATGTATCATCATCCACAGATAGTCAATTGATTGTTTAATGCCTACAATTTTGTAATCAGAATGCAAGCTGTATGTGTGCAAGAGGTGTTTGTTTCTGGTTTGTTACTGAAAGGCTGTTGTTGAATCATGCAAAGACACCAGGATTCTTGGCCCCCAGAGGAGAAGAATCCAATCCAGGGCCAGAGACCGGCTTGCTCGCTCAGAGCTTTTGTGTAATAAAGTTTTATTAAAGTATAAAGGAGATAGAGAAAGCTTCTGACATAGGCATCAGAATCGGGCAGAAGAGTACCCCCCTGCTAGTCTTCAGCTGGATGTTATATAGTCACTGCTGCTGCTGCTGCTGCTAAGTCGCTTCAGTCATGTCCGACTCTGTGTGACCCCACAGACGGCAGCCCATCAGGCTCCTCCGTCCCTGGGATTCTCCAGACAAGAACACTGGAGTGGGTTGCCATTTCCTTCTCCAATGCATGAAAGTGAAAAGTGAAGTCTGTCAGTCATGTCTGATTCTTCATGAGTCCATGGACTGCAGCCCACCAGGCTCTTCCATCCATGGGATTTTCTAGGCAAGAGTACTGGAGTGGGTTGCCATTGCCTGTATAGTCATTAGCAGTCTGTTAATGAAAGAAAGGAATGTCTTAACATTCAGAATGGCACCAGGCCCCTCACCCATAAGATGCATTTTGGGATAATCTTGGCACCAAATGGTTTATCTTAGGCCATAAAATGATTAACTTGAATCTTAAAGAAGGGCAGACCACCGAACAAATAGTTTCATTTACATAGATTAGGGAAACAATATCTGAGTATAACATACTGGTTTGTCAAGTAGGTTCTGAGCCAAGAGGTGGAACCGACTTGAAGACAGAGTCTGGGGTAAATGCATAGTACATTAGCATAGTAACACAAACATTTCCATAAGAAAAAGGCATTGGTTATCTCTAGGTTTGAGAATAGTTAACTTCAGGTGAAACCAGGTGTCATTATGGCAATACAGTATTTTAAGAGAAACCTCCTTTTACATTTCTATAGAGAAGGAAAAAATATTGCTAGTTTGTTTCCTCCTGCCACTTAAGAGAGATAAAAATGTCTAACACTTGCAGGCTATTTCTTCCGTTTGGAGACCCCTGGCCTTCCTGTTACCCTCTCATTACTATACTATATATATATATATATACCCACACACACACACACACTATATATAGTACACATATATACTATATATATACTGTAGTATATCCCACTTCTAAAACTGAGACAGATGCTGTAGTAAATGTCTGAGTGTATAAATAACTGAATGAGTTTTCTCAATATTAAATATACAGATGATCTCCCCTTTTCTTACAAAACATATTTTTGAAGAAAAAAGGTATTTGAAATAAAGTAAAAAATATAAAAGTAGACTGAAAAAGAACAGGAGTTAAACCAAGAGGCAAATGTTTTATAAAGTCACCAAATATATGTGCTTGTTAGAGACCTGAAAGATATGTTTCTAGCATGCATTTAAGTCATTGATCTTATTTTTCAACATTCAGGATGAGGTTAAAATAGCTCCATTGTTTGAATGTATAGTTTTTTAAAAAAATCTTTCTTCAAATACAGTATTTTTTCAAATAAATTTTATTTCTCCTCTTCTACCATTTCACTAAATAAGAGAAAATGCAAATAAATATTCAAATGCAAACCAACTACTCTAAAATTAAAAAAAAAAAAAAACTGCCAAAAATGTTGAATGTATTGAACACATTTTATTCAAAACACATATTTTTACGAATTATAAATATTTGTGCAATTACAAATATGAACTTATATAAATACATACATTATAAATATTTATTCAAAAATGTTCAATGTATTTTAATATATTCAAAGACAAATATGTTGATATTGCTGGGGGAAACTTGTTGATAAGCAACATTTTGATATTGCCTATTTATTAATTTTAACTTTCATCAGTTGATATACAAAAGACATTATTCTACAAGACATATTATGAGCATCAAGTTGTGAGAATGTGGTCTTTCTAGGACTGAAGGTAAAGTTGGTACAAAATTGGAGCAGTGAAGCTGACTCAGTCACTTCCAAGTGAGTAGAATAAGCATTTCCTCAGGGCAGGTAACAATAATACATATTCCCCCACCTCCACAGATGCAGTTTCCAGGACCATGTGTGTGCACGCCAAGTCGCTTCAGTTCATTTCAGTTCAGTTCAGTCGCTCAGTCATGGCCTACTCTTTGCGACCCCACTTTGCAACCCTGTGGACTGTAGCCTGCCAGGATCCTCTGTCCATGGGATTCTTTAGGCAAGAATACTGCAGTGGATTGCCATGCCCTTCCCCGGGGAATCTTCCTGACCAAGGGATCAAATCCATATCTCTTATGTCTCCTGCATTGACAAACAGGTTCTTTACCACTAGCGCCATGCGGGAAGTCCCAGAAGACCACATATCAGTGTTTTTAGCAAGAAGTGGGATGCTCCTGGTTAGGATGCCTGAGACAGTAAGAAACCTCTAATCCACTAGGAATAATAACCTTCCCTGGTGGCTCAGACGGTAAAGCTTCTGCCAGGAGACCCAGCTTCAATCCCTGTGTCGGGAAGATCTGGAGAAGGGAATGGCACCCACTCCAGTATTTTGCCTCGAAAATCCCATGGAAGGAGGAACCCGGTAGGCTACAGTCCATGGGGTTGCAAAGAGTTGGACATGAATGAGCGACTTCACTTTATTCTTTGTTAATGCATGAGGAAGACATATTATGATAATGCATACATTTTTGTTTGTTGTTGGTTGTCTTAATGTTTTACTTATATTCCATTTTTCTTGGTATTTCAAGAAATATTATTGAAATACCAATTTCAATACATGTGATGTTATTAACATGATTCGGTCTTAAAAACTGCATCAAGGACCTCTACTTCTTCACTTTGCCTCTTTAATCTTGAAATAAGGAGCATGACTAATCCTTAGCCTTCATACTTATTTTTGGAGAGTGTATGTAATAGAAATGTGTCTAGCACTGGCTTTTTTAGCCTCAGGCTACTGGGGAACAACTTATAACTATTCCTTCCATTAGTGGGTTGGTTTTTCTCCATACCTAAGAAATGACCAAAATGGGGGTTGCCTAGGAAATGGTCTCTCCGAAGCTGAAACAGCTCTAACAGTTAAAATATGGTTAAAATTCTGTCTTGACAGAATTCAGATACTATTTCAGGTTCAGTGTTAAATAAATGTTCTCTGTAGCTGGAAGTTTTTATATAATTAGCTATAGCTCAACATATGCTACACTATAATAAAAGTGTTATTTTTCAAGGCAGGAAGACTCAATTGGAGGTTTTTCTTTGGAGACTGTGTATTTATGTTAATACTTCATCACAAATATTGTGTGTATTTTTGCCTTTAGTATTCTTCTACTTAAGAATGAAATCCTACTACTAAACAAGTTCATATATTTCAGAATAAATAATTGAATTCAGAATACTTCTTCAAATAGAATGTTAAACTTTGGATTAGACTGAAAACAGTAAAACTTAAATCTACCAGCAAACCAATTTATTTGCTGGTCATTAACAAATATTTATAATTATTTCTTGAAGCTATATAATATAAAAAAATGTTTCATTACCATATTCTAGGCCAAATAAGTTTTAAAATACTTGACAATCTCTCAGTGATCATACAGCATGTGCTTGTGGATATTATTTTTGTATTTTTCAGCAACAGAGTATCATAAAGGCCCTTGGAAAATATTCATGTAAAACAATAATTAACAGAGTCAAAGTGAGATCAGTTGGATGAAGACAGCACGCAATAAGGATAGAAATGTTAAGTTATAAATATCAACTATCTAAAGAGTACTAGTATGAAATTTTTATTTGAAAAATGGCAGAACTATACTACTTAACTGGCTTAAACAGAAGGAAGTTTATTTTCTTTTTTAATTTGAGAAGTTCAAGGATAGTTGGGCTATTTTTGCATTTTTTTTTCATTCACAGCCAGATGATTACCACTTCTAGGGGATGTTGGCTGCCACAATACCAACCTACACCTTATTTTTCCAGCCATCCATGCAAAAGAGATTTTTGCTTTACTAAAAGCTGTGGACCTTGACAGCGGGTGGCCCAAACTGGTTCATGTACCAATCCATGAATCAGACAATCAGGATGTGCAGTTGGTTTAGGTCTGACTCACGATCCCAATCCTGGAACCTGGAATTAGAGTCACTGTCAATTTTGTAAGGAACCCTGGACTCAAAGTGGGAAGAATGGTTCCCTCACTGTGATAAACTTTTTGTCAAAGATGAAATGGAAATTAGGAAGGCAGAAGAAAAGCATTCATCACAACGAAAATCACTGCATAGTTGATTTACTAAGACTAGAGGAAACAGAATCAATGTGCATTTTGCTTTTGGTGTTCATTGGAAGGACTGATGTTGAAGCTGAAACTCCAATACTTTGGCCACCTGATGGGAAGAGACCCTGATGCTGGGAAAGATTGAGGGCAGGAGGAGAAGGGGACAACAGAGGATGAGATGGTTGGATGGCCTCACCGACTCAATGGACATGGGTTTTGGTGGACTGCGAGAGTCGGTGATGGACAGGGAGGCCTGGCGTGCTGAGGTTCATGGGGTCACAAAGAGTCAGACATGACTGAGCGACTGAACTGAACTGACTGAAGTTATAAATTTCATGAGTTGAGCTCCCTCCTACATTTTGCTTCTTGATGTTTGGAATAGCCAATCAAGGTTTTGTGTAGCAATGCAAGCCATCTTCTGAGGAATAGGTGAGAGAAAGAGTGAGAGAATTGAACTCCTTTATCATTCTCTGCATTCTTATACTCCTTTTTTAGTATATTTTCTTGAAGCATCAGAATGACTATACAACTCTACAGTCCTGTTTCAAAGAATAGTGCCTATACCTTCAGAACTAGTGTAACTGCTTTGCTTTACTCACTCTGGAAATAAAATTGAATTTAATTTGCTTTAATGAAATGAAATCCTGCCATACTAGGATTTTTTTTTTTTTCCTGTGAGAACACCTGATGGTGACGTTGAAAAACATTTATTAAGGAATCCCCGTGGCCTAGAAAAATTATGGTAGAATTATGTTAGTTAGGTCGAGAGTATCACTAGATGATTAGGCTTCCAGGGTCACACCAAGGCTCTTCCTTTTGGGGACCGTGGTAAATGAAGACTCTGGTCCAGAAAAACTGATGATAGGTGCTACTGCCTTCTTTATGGGATGGCTGTGGTTTTCACATGGTATTCAGCAAAACACGCAAAGAAGAGAACTGGAAACAGCAAAAATCAGGTGGTGGAGGCATCTAAAAGTAATGGAGCTTTGTTTTAGAACGTCCTCTTGTGATAATATGACTTTCCTGGCTTGTGGTAGCTGGAGCAGTAATAGAGTGGATATACAGTCTATATTCAAATGTGAAAAAACCTGAAAGTCCTTTGCAGTATTTCACTATGGGTACTATAAGATATGGCAAGAAATTTCAGATTATGTTGT
>NW_011495082.1:15266300-15274663 GCF_000754665.1 Bison bison bison
CCTAGTTTGTAATCACAGGCATCTAGGTCTAAGTAATTATATTCTTACTCTTTGAACATTGGAACTTTGAGAGAAGCCGTGAATTTAAGCTAGATTCCTTCAATGAAAACATGCTTTATTGAACATTTTTTTTTTCTGATAACCAGCCAAACTTCTAACTCTTAATACTTTATGGTATTAAAACCATAAAGAGAGACTTTAGAGAAGGATGTGAATAATGAAACCCAAATAGAACACAATTTTTCAAGATAACAATTTTATAACAAGTATCTATAAGACGTGAGATTCCAAGCTATCTATGTTATTTGTGAAACTATTTAGATATCATGATAATAATCTTCTTTCTTTTAGGCTATGCTTCACCTATTCTGCAATCTTTTTATTCTTTATTAATATTACTAACATGAGGATAAAAACTGAACTATCTGAATGTAACAAATATATGGAGCATATTCTTTTAAGACTATAAAAATAATTATTATACTCCCATTATAAAATAGGCTTATAATGAAACAAGCAGTGATTTCAGTCAGATATATATTAACCTAATAATTTTTAAAGAAGTTGAATACCAATAGATCAATACTAACATATTTTCTATCATAAGTTTTTTAAAAAAGAGTGAATGGCTTCAACTCAAGCCAAGTTGAAACCACACATACCTATACACAATTGCCAAACTAATTTGGCAGTAAATAGGGCATAGCCCAGTTTCTCTTGGCATTAAGGGGTGCCCTGGTGGCTCAGTGGTAAGGAATCTGCCTGCAATGCAGAAGCCACAGGAGATGCGGTTTCAGTCCCTGGGTCCAGAAGATCCCCTGGAGGAGGGCATGGCAACCCACTCCAGTATTCTTGCCTGGAGAATCCCATGGACAGAGGAGACTGCCAGGCTGCAGTCCATAGTTTGACAAAGAGTTGGACATGACTGAAGCGACTTAGCACTATTTACAAATTACTACATAAAGAGAGACATTTCTATAACTATAGGTTATCAGGGTATTTTTTTCTTTTTTCATCAAGCTGTAATTGACATAAAACATTGTGTAGGCCTGAGTGTATACAATGTGTTGATTTCATAGTGCCTTTGAAAAATCCAATGTGTTCTACAATGAAATGCCTTTTTACAAGTACTTTAAAGTCTTGCTTTTTAGACTGACTGATGCCAATATGTGGTTAAATGGTTAGTTCCAGGAACATAAGTCATTTATTAAAAATCTGAATGTGCTGACTAGTGAGTCAGAAATTCCAGGAAATCAAGAAGTAGTAATGGCTTAAAAAGAAACTAAATGTTCTGTTTAGAGCAGAATTAACATTTTGGAATCCAGCATTATATATTGGACTGCCCAACTATCAATATCCAGTTTATCAAAATGGTAAAAATTCTATTTATAGCAATGTTTAAGTTATGGATCTGTTAAACTAGGCATCTGCTTGTGAGATTTTAAGTGCATCAAGAATTCCCTTGAATTTTCCCCTTCCCCAACTTCCCTCCCCAGGATATATCGAGTATCTGAAAATTTTCTTTTATATGTCAATTATTTTACATACTTTAAAAGAACTCTCCTATACCAAAAAAGCCCAAGAAGAAAAATATGGTAAAAATAATTTGCTCATGGGAAAAAATGGTAGAGACAGAGCAAACTCATCAGAAATAATTTTTGCACACAACAGTTCAGTGGGAAGGAATTACAGTTTTGGGATGACAGCCACTTCTATCTGTCATGTTCAATTATCGAAACTCTTGTACATTAATGGGTGAACACGTGACACAGTTCTAGCAAATACTTTTTAAAGGAAGGCTTCTAGGAAAGCATTTTGCTTCACTATAAAAACAGTAGCAGGTGAGAATTTTCTCACAATGCGTCTTTATCCTTTCTGCCTTTTTGAACGCATATGGGAAAGTTGGACTTGTGACAATCGTCTGACTGCTTCTCTGCTGAAATCTTGCCTGGCTTGTTGCCATGAATTATAATTTTAGTCTCCATAACCCCAAATGATGTCATAATTTCAATGTTGCTCTTTTCTCATCATCCCCCATGCCTAGGAAGACCCATAATTGACACAGTGCATCTCATTACAGCAGTGTTTTAATAAACAAGGTGTTCTAATGAAGGTACAGGTCAGAGAGAGAGGCTGAGAGTGTGTGATCAGGAATACGCTGAGATTCACATTCCAGTACAACAAACTACTATGTGCTTCTGGTGTATTTACTAACCTACTCTAGGTGAATGTGCGCTTGGTGGTGGTGGTGATGGTGTTTAGTCACTAAGTCATGTCCTACTCTTTTGTAACCCCACGGACTGTAAACCCCCAGGCTCCTCTGACCATGGGATTTCCCAGGCTAGACTACTGGAGTGGGTTGCCATTTCCTTCCCCAGAGGATCTTCTCGACCCAGGGATAGAATCTTTGTCTCTTGCATTGACAGACAAATTATCACTGAACCACTAGGGAAGCCCCCTGAATGTCTAGTAATCAGTCAAAGTCACTCAGTCGTGTCCAACTCCTGTGACCCCATGGACTGCAGCCCGCAAGGTTCCTCTGTCCATGGGATTCTCCAGGCAAGGATACTGGAGTGGGTTGCCATTTCCTTCTCCAAATGTATAGTGCATAGAAAATATCGGAGAAGTGACTGCACAACTGGTTTCCCTTTATTTCATACAGGATTTTGTCAATATTCACAGGACATGAGAGTGGATATGGTGCATACACTGTCTTTATGAATACCTACTATGGACTAAGTTAATCTCATTCTAGAATGAGACACCAGAAAGGGAAAAAACTACAGGATAAAATAAAAAGGGGAAATAATTGTGCATATTTCATGAAGAAAAGATCAGAAGAGATTCATTATTGTGGAAGGTGTACAAGAAATGTTAAAAAAAGATACTTTGTATCTTCTAAAAAACATAAAGTAGTATCTTCTCTATGAAGTGGAAGCAAAAAGTCATAGAAAAGTTTAGGCTAAGATAAAAGAAAGTGGAATGCTGTGAAAAAGTAATTATAGAAAGACCTGAACAAAAGTGAAAAATGCAAAGGAAAATTAAAATTGCCTGGGAGTCAGTCAAATACAGCATTTACTCTGTGAAAATTGAAATCAAAATGATAATGAAGAGCAAAGCTGAAAGCTTTTCCAAAATGAAGTATTGTTGATGAATATGATAATAAAGAAATTATAATAAACAGATTATAACAAAAACAAGTGGCACATTATTCTTAAGCTAAGAGATATAATTACAATATAAAAAATGAATAAAATGAAATAACTTTGCTACCTGCTTCTCTTCATCCCATCCTTGCATATTTTCAAGTCACCAAGCTGGGATAATCTCCCACAGTGGAGAAATGCAGGCTTTCATAAGCCAAAACTCATTGTTAGTCCAGAATATAAAAGAACTATAAGGCATAATATCTGACACTGCAAATTAGAGACATTTCCATTCTGAATAAGTAAAGAGTAAAAAATGTCATTGAATAAATATATCCTTTCATAAGAAATTTTAATATCTATAAACTATATCTATTGATAGATATGATATTTTAAAAATACATACAACATCCAGTACACTGAAGTGATTATTTGGGAATGATATTTTTCATAGTGTCTAATTTTATATTAATAAAATAGCATTAAATTCTAAAGTATAAGATATGTTATATGTTATACATAAGTATAAGTTATTAATAGGACTTTCTATAAAGGCCCTGAACAATCAGCTGTTGAATATTAAAACTGGTTTTATGTCAATAATGGTAAATTCAAAAATTTTAATAAATGTTTATTAGAAAATACATTTTCAATTCAATTAAAGAACCATTTAAAGATGACAAATATATAAATAAGTATTCTCTACATAACCAAAAAGTATTGGGCTTCCCTGGTAGCTCAGCTGGTAAAGAACCTGCCTGCTATGCAGGAGACTTGGGTTTGATCCCTGGATTGGTAGGATCCCCTGGAGAAGGGAATGGCCAATACATAAAAAATTGTTCTCTTCATAACCAAAAATATAGTAAATTATGTATTATATCTTATTATTAGGAAGTCACAGTGAACACCCCTTTTAACATGGATGTGGTACAGTATAGTTTTACCAGAAAGAGATAATAATAAAAACATAAACATGGAAACATCCTTTATGCCAGGAGAATATTAAATGATTTTGACCAAAGTGGATCTATCTACTAGCCTTTAACTATTATTAAATAAAACCATAATTTAAAAATTGTTTTTATGACATCACACATATAGATCATGTAATTTATCAGGTAATAATTTTACCACTAAATGTCTAAAGGAGCAAACTGATTGTTTTGGAGATAAGCTTTCATTCCATTTGTGAAGCAATCTAAAACATTCCTTTTCAGGTTACAGCTCATTCATCCTTTTCAGGTTACAGCTCCTAATAAGGTGAGACTAAATTAACATTTAAAAATTACACATATGCTGGTTGACATTTTTTTGAAAGATCATATTTGCAACATCACTGTTCAGTTGTCTAGCAAAATAAAGGCAACATTTCACCTCAGCGAGTCTTCCTGTTTCAGGCACTATCCTAGGTGTTCATGTAATTCACACACCACCCTATTGGTTCTCCCCTCTATTTCACATGAGAGGAAACTGAGAGTCAAAGAGTAAATACCACAGAGCTTGGTCACACAGTCTGTAAATTTGTTATTACTATACATTTACAATTTGCAGACATTTGCACTTTCCTCAAAGGATGGCAAGAAATAGTTTATCTTTTTTAAAACTTGATTTAAAGCAAAATTAACTTTTTATTTTTTTTTCAAATTTACATGAAACTGATCAAAACTAATTTGAAGTGGAGTTGGCTAGTGTCTGTATGCATCAGCCTCGAACGCATCAGCTAACTTCTCTTTCCACGGGGCATGTAATGGGAAATGCCATGTGAGCTGGTGGAAATTAAATGAAATAATGAAAAATGCCTAAAACAACATTGTAACCTAATAAACAATAGCATGAGCTGTTGCTTTTATGATTGATGTTAACCTATGTAAATTTACTTTCAAAAGTATAATTGTTTTAGCTAAGAACCTAAGGAGTTGCCTTCTCCAAAGACATGAGGATGCTAAGAGCCATAAAAATCCATTTCCTTAATTGAGACAAACTTCCTATTGTCTCTAGCTGTACAATAATGAAGAACTAGAAATGGCATTATAGGAATAGTGTTTTTTCAGATGTAGGGAAATAAATTGTGTTTTTCACTCAATTGCCTAAAACATTGCAGCAGCTTTCTAGGTAAGAGATATAGACACTTTGTCTTTGTCATAAGCACTTTCTCAGGTGACTTGCACAGTTCACAAAGAACAGTGGGAAGTAAATGAGAAAATGGAGACTGGAAATGATGTAGTAGCCAAATCTAGTAGAGTGTAAAGGGAGAAAAGCATGAAAGGCAAGAAAAGAAATAACAGCTGGAACAGAAGAACTGGAACCATTTTTCTATGTCTTCTGGGAACAAGGTCAGCTGTAACCTCACTAATAACATAAAATGGGTTTGATATAAATGCTTAGTGATTATAAAAAATGATATGTATAAAATCGAATTTGGCTATACCTCAGTGTAATCCATTTTTCCACCTCTCATTCATGTATCCCAAGGATTTATTTTTTATTATATAGTTGATTAGAAAGAAACAGAAGAGGTAAATCAAGAGCAGTAACAGTAATGTAGGCACTTTATAAACACCTACTAACTTATTAAGATAACTTAAATGATGGACATGAGTTTGGGTAGACTCCAGGAGTTGGTGATGGACAAGGAGGCCTGGCGTGCTGTGATTCATGGGGTTGCAAAAACTCGGACACGACTGAGTGACTGAACTGAACTGAACTGAAATAATCAGTAGCAAAAACAGTTTCATATTTGGAATAACATGCAACAGTGCTTTTGTGATATCAATTTTTTAGCTAGAAGCTCTTTCTCTAGTTTTTATAGAGAAGGGCTTTGAAATCTAGTGATTCGCTGGATTTCATTGAGTAGTTCAGAAAATGACTAGGATTAGAAACCTTGTGATTCTTATTAAACATAAGACATTGTATAATACCTTGTGTTATATTTGTGCCAGAGACATATACAGAGAGAAACTCCTAAAGCCAACTTTATTGTGTTTCTTTTTCTTTAACAATGCACCTTTTCAGGGTCCATATATGTGTACAGATGACAACCAGAGTCTTTCATTTAAATTGCCACTGAGTTCTAACCACCCTGTTTAGGACAATTTTCTAAGGAACACTAATAATAGTAAATATCGGCTGGCTGCTTAGCTGCCAAGCAGTCAGGCAGTCTAACACTGTATTAGATGACTAGTCAGTTTGTCGGTGGCTTCTCTGTTGTGTGAATCTCTGTGGTGTGTACTCAGTCACTCAGCCATGTCCAGCTCTTTGCAACCCTACGATCTTTGTATGTCCAGCAAATCCCTAACCACTCACCCTCTCATGCTGCGTGCTGCAGCTGTTAAACCACTAGTTCCCTATTTATTTAACAATCCTCCTGGCCCCCCGATGCCTGCAAAGTGCCATTTCCTCTTCTATTTCTTTTTATTTTGTTAACTTTAACAGACTCCTACATTCACAAAGTCCTGATGTATATGTCATTATCAGAAGCTCAAAGCTTGAATTAATCATCTTTTCCTAAGGGTGTCAATCAGTTCAGTTCAGTCGCTCAGTCATGTCTGCCTCTTTGCGACCCCATGGACTGCAGCACAACAGGCTTCCCTGTCCATCATAAACTCTCAGAGTTTATTCAAACTCATGTCCATTGAGTCAGTGATGCCATCCAACCATCTCATCCTCTGTCGTCCCCTTCTCCTCCTGCCTTCAATCTTTCCCAGCATCAGGGTCTTTTCCAATCAGGTGGCCAAAGCAGGGGTGTCAATAGCGTACTGTATTAACTTTTTTAAAATCGCTATACACTCACTTGTCTACTGTAAGTTCTTTATGAAACAGACACGTTTTATCCAATATCATAGTCCCAGTATCCAGCAGTATAGGACCTGACATTTTAGAGGAATATAATATAAATGGCTGGGTTAGCAGATGAAGCAGAATTGTATGTGGCATACAGAGTAGTCGTAAGAAGAGGAAATACTATTTATATTTGTGTGTGCCATAAATAAGTAATTTAACATTCTTATTCTAATAAATCCCCTCAATATTTTACCAGCAACCTACAGGGAGATTAACTGCATGTATTCACAGCTAGACTATGGAGACTGACACACAGGAAAAAGAGGCAACAAATGTTGAATACATATTTATGGCTAGATGTTCTATATGAACAAATAGATGCAAGAAACTGATTTGGGCTGGGGGATAGAGTGGGAGGTGAGGTGGATTTCAAGCCACAGATAAGAACTGAGGTGAAGCCACTGTTTTATAGAAGACCAGATAGTAAAGTAGTCATAGATGACATATAAGTGAATGAGTGCTGGTGTGTTCTAATAAAAAAAAAAAAAAAACTCAAGCAGTGGACTGAATTTAACCCACATGTCCTAATTTGAAGATACTTGAACTAGAAAAAGCTGAGCAAATAAGGTTATTTTCTTGGAAAAAGAGGACTGGCTTTTTATATGATTCCTCAAAGATTGGGTAAATCAAAAGTTGATAGTCATTGACGATCAATGACTACAGGTAGCGACATGTAGCTTCCAAAGAGAACTGGTCACTTCCATACACCTGCCCATCAAACATCACATAAGTCTTGCATAAATCATCAAGAACATTTCCCCCACCCACATACATTTTCTCAAATTACCGAAATGCAAACACAGACAAATGCAGGACATGAGAGAGAACACAGGCGTGAAATGTGTGGCCCTATTGTATGACTTTGGTTACGACAGTGATAACGGATATTAAATAAGTCTACAGCAATCATGAGTGATATTCAGTTCAGTTCAGTTCAGTCGCTTAGTAGTGTCCAACTCTTTGCTACCCCATGAATCACAGCATGCCATGCCTCCCTATCCATCACAAACTTCCAGAGTTTACCCAAACTCATGTCCATCGAGTCAGTGATGCCATCCACCAATCTCATCCTCTGTTGTCCCCTTCTCCTCCTGCCCCCAATCCCACCCAGCATCAGAGTCTGTTCCAATGAGTCAACTCTTCACATGAGGTGGCCAAAGTACTGGAGTTTCAGCTTTAGCATCATTCCTTCCAAAAAACAACCTGGACTGATCTTTAGAATGGACTGGTTGGATCTCCTTACAGTCCAAGGGACTCTCAAGAGTCTTCTCCAACACCACAGGTCAAAAACATCAATTCTTTGGCACTCAGCTTTCTTCACAGTCCAACTCTCACATCCATACATGACCACTGGAAAAACCATAGCCTTGACTCTGT
>NW_011495082.1:15274763-15275083 GCF_000754665.1 Bison bison bison
TCAGTTCAGTTCAGTCGCTCAGTCATGTCTGCCTCTTTGCGACCCCATGGACTGCAGCACAACAGGCTTCCCTGTCCATCATAAACTCTCAGAGTTTATTCAAACTCATGTCCATTGAGTCAGTGATGCCATCCAACCATCTCATCCTCTGTCGTCCCCTTCTCCTCCTGCCTTCAATCTTTCCCAGCATCAGGGTCTTTTCCAATGAGTCAACACTTCGCATGAGGTGGTCAAAGTATTGGAGTTTCAGCTTTAGCATCAGTCCTTCCAGTGAACACCCAGGACTGATCTCTTTTAGAATGTACTGGTTGGATCTCCTT
>NW_011495082.1:15275183-15278408 GCF_000754665.1 Bison bison bison
ATCTGCAGTGATTTTGGAGCCCAAAAAAATAAAGTTTGACACTGTTTCCACTTTTCCCCCATCTATTTGCCATGAAGTGATGGGACCAGATGCCATGATCTTCGTTTTCTGAATGTTGAGCACTAAGCCAACATTTTCACTCTCCTCTTTCACTTAATCAAGCCAAGCATTTCTCACGAGGTACTCTGCATATAAGTTAAATAAGCAGGGTGACAATATACAGCTTTGACGTACTCCTTTTCCTATTTGGAACCAGTCTGTTGTTCCATGTCCAGTTCTGACTGTTGCTTCCTGACCTGCATACAGATTTCTCAAGAGGCCAGACAGGTGGTCTGGAATTCCCATATCTTTCAGAATTTTCCACCATTTATTGTGATCCACAAAGTCTAAGGCTTTGGCATAGTCATATAGGAATATAAATTATAAAGAGTTTACCCAGGTTAATAATTGCTGTTATTTGATAACTATCATAAAGTTGCTTTTCTGAGAGCTCATAAAATATACAGCTATCTTTATTTTAAAAGATGTATTTTCAAAAAAAATGAAATCTTTCAGAATGAAATTAATTTTTAAATCCACCTATCAAACCTATTTGAGTGAAGTAAGTAAGAAAACTTTGATTTCCATTATCAGTTTATGACTTCTTCATATCTGATAGTTTAAGATTTTTCTGTTAAATAAAGATAAAATTGTAATGAGACATATAAACATAAAGTGAAAGCACAAAGAAGCTCTAGAAACACTGCAGTACTTAGCAATTAAATTATGAAAGATATAAAATCCTAAGATCCTAATAGATATATAATGTTTAAATAATTACACAGTTACAAAGATATAATCTCAGTATTATGATTCTTTTTGGGTGCAGTTCTCATAGCTTCATATGTCTCAACAGATAAATATTTCTGTGTCCGACTCTTTGCGATCCCATGAATCGCAGCACGCCAGGCCTCCCTGTCCATTACCGACTCCCGAAGTTTAACCAAACTCATGTCCATCGAGTCGGTGATTCCATCCAGCCATCTTATCCTCTGTCATCCACTTCTCCTCCTGCCCCCAATCCCTCCCAGCATCAGAGTCTTTTCCAATGAGTCAACTCTTCACATGAGGTGGCCAAAGTACTGGAGTTTCAGCTTTAGCATCATTCCTTCCAAAAAACAACCTGGACTGATCTTTAGAATGGACTGGTTGGATCTCCTTACAGTCCAAGGGACTCTCAAGAGTCTTCTCCAACACCACAGGTAAAAGCATCAATTCTTCGGCACTCAGCTTTCTTCACAGTCCAACTCTAACATCCATACATGACCGCTGGAAAAACCATAGCCTTGACTAGACGGACTTTTGTTGGCAAAGTAATATCTCTGCTTCTCAATATGCTATCTAGGTTGGTCATAATTTTCCTTCCAAGTAGTAAGGGTCTTTTAATTTCATGGCTGCAATCATCGTCTGCAGTGATTTTGGAGCCCAGAAAAATAAAGTCTGTCACTGTTTCCACTGTTTGCCCATCTATTTCCCATGAAGTGATGGGACCAGATGCCATGATCTTCGTTTTCTGAATGTTGAGCTTTAAGCCAACTTTTTCACTCTCTTCTTTCACTTTCATCTAGAGGCTTTTGAGTTCCTCTTCACTTTCTGCCATAAGGGTGGTGTCATCTGCATATCTGAGGTTATTGATATTTCTCCCAGCAATCTTAATTCCAGTTTGTGTTTCTTCCAGCCCAGTGTTTCTCATGATGTACTCTGCATAGAAGTTGAATAAGCAGGGTGACGATATGCAGCCTTGACGTATTCCTTTTCCTATTTGGAACCAGTCTGTTGTTCCATGTCCAGTTCTAACTGTTGCTTCCTGACCTGCATACAGGTTTCTCAAGAGGCCTGTTAGGTGGTCTGGTATTCCCATCTCTTTCAGAATTTTCCACAGTTTATTGTGATCCACACAGTCAAAGGCTTTGGTATAGTCAATAAAGCAGAAATAGATGTTTTACTGGAAGTCTCTTGCTCGGTGATCAATGCAAAGAAATAGAGGAAAGCAACAGAATGGGAAAGACTAGAGATCTCTTCAAGAAAATTAGAGATACCAAGGGAACATTTCATGCAAAGGTGGGCTCGATGAAGTACAGAAATGATAGGGACCTAACAGAAGCAGAAGATATTAAGAAGAGGTGGCAAGAATACACGGAAAACTGTACTAAAAAGATCTTCACGACCAAGATAATCCCGATGGTGTGATCACTCACCTAGAACCAGACATTCTGGAATGTGAAGTCAAGTGGGCCTTAAAAAGCATCGCTATGAAGCTAGTGGAGATGATGGAATTCCAGTGGAGCTATTTCAAATCCTGAAAGATGTTGCTGTGAAAGTGCTGCACCTAATATGCCAGCAAATTTGGAAAACTCAGCAGTGGCCACAGGACTGGAAAGGTCAGTTTTCATTCCAATCCCAAAGAAAGGCAATGCCAAAGAATGCTCAAACTACTGCACAATTGCACTCATCTCACACGCTAATAAAGGAATGCTCCAAATTCTCCAAGCCAGGTTTCAGCAATACGTGAACCGTGAACTTCCTGATGTTCAAGTTGGTTTTAGAAAAGGCAGAGGAACCAGAGATCAAATTACAAACAAGCCTTGGCTTAAAGTCAGAACTGATCTCACTATTGTAATGCAATGCAGCCATAGTCCTTAGGGTGCTCCAGGAATATGGGTCCATAGGCAGTTGTTAGCAGAGACTCTTCCAAACACAAATGTTGGTTCCTTGTAGTATAACCACAGAAGTCCAATTGCACATTCAGTTAATGGATTTTCTGTCTGTGGTCTTGTGAGGATAAATATTGTGAATTAAATAAACTTAGTGTCCAAGACATTGGATTATTGTAACTATTGTTCCGAGCTAAAGTCCACCTGTAACCTCTTCTGTCATATCTACCCAGTCTGATGTTCTGGGTTCCGTGAACTAGGGATAAACATATATTCATCTCAGATGAGATCTTCTGACACTCTCTGCCCCTTGATCACAATGGATATTTGATCAGAGGACATTTTTCTAGCCAAGATCAAGTCAGTTACACTCTATTCTTTTTATATATTGTTGTGACTTGCTTTGATAATTCATTCTCCTGTGGACTATAGTTTTACCTGTAGCACAGCACGAAAATAAGTTTTATTTAAAATAGTAATTTACAATAAAAATTCTAACATGAAAAAGAATGACTCTCCTGTATGGAAATAT